>NW_028186357.1:2421597-2460977 GCF_003343005.1 Rhea americana | reverse complement strand
TTTTTTTTTTTTTTTTTTTTTTTTTTGCATTTAAGTCCAATTTTCAAAACAGCTGAGAGCAAGGAAACCAACAGCTCCCTGAAAGCTCTAACCTCAGGGCTTGTCTACATGAGGAACTTTGGCTACAGGAAAAATACTGGTGTAAGTGAATTAAAATAAACCAAATTATGGCTGCATTTGCTCTGAGGGAGTGAATCCACTCAGACTTGCCATCTGCTTTAACTCATTTGTTCYATAAATTCATAACACTGTATTGTTCCAGTTAGTCTTCTGGGGTATTGCTGGAGAAACAGAGATTAAATCTGCTTAAAAAATATGACTTACACTAATGTCTACATAGGGATGTTCCACCTAACTTTAGTCTGTTTTAAAACAGTTCCARGTAACTTTAATCTGTTTTAGAACTGATACAATGAAATGTATATAAACACATAATATGTAACCTCTAATTTTGGATTGATAATGGTTTATAGCAAGTAATGTTGAAAGGACTCCTGATGGAATTAAATGGGATAGAACTGGTCAGTGACCTGGAAAGAGATCTCATATTTAGRGAATTGCTCAGATTTAACTAAATGGATTTAACGTCACACCTTTAAGTGAACTGTTTCAACACTTTTTATGTGTGCCCACTCAGGCTCCTAGGTAATTTGTAATCCTTCAAAACAAATAAGAAAATTCATGCAATTCCTTRAGAAGAGGAATATATATACATACATGTATACAAAAAGAAAAAAAAAAAGAAAAAAAGCTCCAGGATGTGATTTTAGTTACTTAGTTTGTTTACTCCTTTGGTTTCTCATCCTACTTTACTCTCTCCCTCCCCCCCCCCCCCCCCAATTTTCTTGATGAAAGATGTTTCAGCACTGCTCCTGGCAGAGTAACTGCACAGAAGAGCTGCTGTAATTGGGAGCATCCGTCATGACCCTGGCGCACGAAGGCCCGGGCTGGAGCGACGGGTCTGTATAAACCTGGCGCCGACCCCGCACAGCCCAAACTCTCTCCCCCTGCAGAGGTGCATGGCCAGGCAAGCTGCCCTTGGTGCTACGGGCCAGCCTACGCTAGCTCTAACCCAGGACTGACGTGCCTCCGGTTAAGAAGGGGATATCCTTTCGTCTACCAGCGGTTAATCTAGCATAGATGTAGTCGCATTAATAAGCTTCCTGGTTAATCCCTTTTTAGGATTAGCAAGGATTACCAGCATCACTCTAACAGTATTTTTCTAAAGTCAGGGACAAAACTTCTAAAACCGCCTTGGTTGTCTTGTTTTCATGTTGCTGCTACTCATTAAGAAAAGTGCATCCGAATGGGACGRGTTCAGAATGGAGCCATTTCTGCTTCAAAGTTTTTAAAGAGAGGGCTATGTTGCTTTAACTGATCAACAGAATTCAAAGGGAAGTTAGGACTTTTTATTCTGTGGCTGGCACAGAAGATGAAAGGAGTTTGACCTCAAGAGAACCAACAGAGCTCCCCTGGCAGCTCYGCAGAGAAGTAAAATGCTTGTCCAGAAGCATTATTGCTCATTTTGGTTCATTCTAATGAAAACTGAAAAGAAAAGCTCTTCAAAATCGAAACAATGCCAATATCAGCATGTAATATATTAGAACATCCAAGATGYTGGAATTAAGACAGGTGGACAGGCAGTATAATTCACGTGAAAGTAGTAGGGACAGAACCCAGAAGATGCCTTGATTTGTTACGTAGCCCCTGCCCAAACAGTGCGGGTGCTTCTAGCAGAGCCGTGCCAGACGAGACATCTCTAGACCAGGCTGTGCTCCAACTTGCCAGGGAAACCAGGCACTTGGAGCCTTTAAAAAAGCTGCTGACGTCAAGCTAGGCTCCTAAAACATCCCAGTAGTTCAAGGGGAAGTATGCTGCAGACTTTGCAATTATTTTCTGTCTAGTGGTTCCTATAGCCTGCACTCGGCAGTCACTTCTGGGTAAAGACTAGTGGTCYGATGAGCAGCCTTATTCTGAGGCTTTTCACAGTCTAGTTAATAAAAGGAATCAGCAAAAGACCTTCCCTTGTGGACCTGGATGCATCTTCAGAGTAAAGTCAGGTAAGACTGGCTTGATCCTGCCAATCCCCATTCTCCTCCCCTCTTGCAAAACCAGGGGATTTAGAGAAGTTGTCTGGATGGTCACAACAAGCTATGATTTCCATATCAAGGACATACCTAAGGATTTAAAACACAGATCATTTTACCATTGAAGCTAAGGAGAAATCAAGTTGTAGAAAGACTATTTATGGTTGGCAAATATGTGGGCAAGCATGCTCAGGGGCTCCTTTTAAGAGATTTCCAGCCCATCTTCCTCTTACTGGTATAAGTAACTCATAAGGTACTAAGCTGTGCCCCTCTCTGCTACAAGTTGCTTGGCATCTGCAGTTGAGAGCTGCAGGACCTCATGGGCCTCATGAGATGCTCTGCCCGGCACTGCCTTGTCCCTGGTCTGGCTTGCTGAAATCTCTGAGCCATCAGCCAAAGCTGGTTCAGACCTTCTGTCCGAAGCTGACAGTTTGCTCTGCTCATTGCCTCGGAGTTCCCCTTTTACCATCCTGGCTCTGTTGAACTGCTTCACAGCTATCTCTGTCCCATTTCTGCTCCTCTAGGCACCTTGCAGTGGSTTTCGTTGGGTTTCTTCTCTGTTTGCCACTAGTAGCTACCTCCCCTCCATTTCAGCCCTGCTTGTGGCTTTCAGAGTGAATTCAGCTCCTCTTGCTGCATTACGACTCCTTCGAAGCTGGTGTTGCTTCAGGTGTGATCTCTAAAAAAAGAAGGCCCCAGTAGTGTCTTTCCTGCATTATCCTGCCCAGGGTTCATTTACTCTAATGCTTTCTGCTGTTGCAATGACTCCTTATCCAAAGAGTTTTGAATTCATCTTCCCATTTGCTCATTAGCTGAAGAGAGAAAAACAGAATCTTATTTCCCTGGATGCAAAGCCTCCTTGAAGCTAGTGGGAGCACCTTTCCTTGCTCCATCACAGACATGGAGAAGGCCTTGGCCCCTGGATTGTTTCTCTTGCTCACCAAGAGATGCCAGCAAAGAGCCTTATTTCCTCACGCTTAGCTCTGCAACACGGTGTATCAGGAGCCTTCACTTTCGTACAGCACAGCAGCTAACTGATTTTTCTTGAAAAAAACCCTGCTTTTGACATATTTCTCGACAAGACCTGGAATATGGAATGAATAAGGGTGGAATACTTCTAATGATACAAATAATGACCTCTGGTGGAGACAAACGAGTTTTAAGGAAGCCTCCCCAGTAATAACAGCGGTGAGTTTTCTGCTTAAAAAAACCCCGTATGTGTGAACACAGGAATGTGGCCTATAATGTTAAAATYGTCACATACCAAAGGCTGAATACAACAGAGAAATCACAGTTCAGGAAATAAGGAGTGTAAACATGAGTTGGCCTTGAAGAAATTTATGCTATAAAAATCTTTTAAAGCAAGCGAAGTAGACAAGCTGCTTGTATAAACWTTCTTGGGGTCAAAAACCTGTGCAATTGACTGAAATTACAGTAGGAACACGACGACCAGATTAAAAGGTTTCGTGAGAAGTATTGCAGGGCGAGAAACCAGGACAGGCTTGTCCCGGACAAGCCGTGTACGACATCATCGGTGGTTTTTCAGGGCATTTGGCGACGTAAAGCTGCGGGGAGGTGTGCAGTAGAGCGGTGGCCAAACCGATGCGCCAGTTAACCCCCACACCCGTGGGGGTTTTAAAGGATTTTAAAGCAAGCTCGCTAGAGTACCAGGGGATCGTACTGGTTCAGTAGGGCCCAAGCCAGCAAAATCACACTGATACCTAGTGATCATAAATAGTTCATGGAAGTGCTACAAGCAAAAAAACCCAAAGCATTTATTGTTAAAGTGCATTTTAAACACGTAATGCACAAAATCAGATCATTAACCAACTCCAGGGAATGAAGTGGAGTACAAATGGATGTATACGCTGTGGATTAACCTGTCGTAGTGATGACAGAGTGCGAAGTGCTGGCACTGGGGAAGGGTTGTGGGTAGGTTACTGCAGGGATCTTTAGCTACATCTGTATTTCTGACTATTTCAGTAGAATTTGCTGGTGGTACTAAATTAGAGCACATTCATATGAAAGGACCTAGACGTTTTTGAGCCTGGGAATAGAACTAATAAAATGATGTGTAGCTTTGAAAAGTACGTGCTAGTCCCCAGGGAGAAAAAAGCAAAATGAAACCTCTTCAGTGATAGGAATATTCAGTACTGCAGTAACTCTTACTGAGCACTGGACCAACACTAAAGAGAAAAACAAATAAAGGTAGAATACCAATTGGACATAAAACAGCCAAACTACAATTCAGGTTTGCATCTTGAATCAAAATAGGGTTTAGGTCTGCATTCAGTAGAACTGGAAACTCACTGAAGATCGACTTAGTTTAGATCAACTGACTGAATGTTTTCTATTTTAAATTCCTGATTGACCTTATTATTATTATTATTAAGAATGGTTTCGAATGTTTAATAAGCAGCCTGACTCAAGGCCTCCAGGTCCTTTAATCAGGACCAGGTCAAATGGAGCTTAAATTCTGCTGTCCTCTGAAGTACCCTGCAGCACCTCTCAACCTAGGCTGAAGCCTTGGGTATATGTGAACTGCCACCGAGAAAATGGTTAGAAGTGTTTTCCCTGAAGGGACTCAGGCAGGCCACTGTCTATTCATGTCCTCATTGTGCAAAGTGATGAAAACCAAATCAGTTCACTTAGCTGGAATAACAACCGTGAGTGATAAGTGACGCRCTTGTTGGTGAATTGATTTTGCAGTTTCAGACTGGGTATCTTYGTGGCTGTATAAATATGCAGTCAAATTTTCTTCTGATGAAACATTCAGGGGACCATYTGATAAAAGTTGAGAAGAAAGCTTCCAGCCAATTTCGGAGGCTTTCCCTTGAGTCTCTCGCAGCCGTGCAGGGTTAGTCTCTCAATTACCAGCTGAAGGCAGAATATACATTCACCCCATCTGATTCATTTCAGACACCACTGGAGAATATGACTCGGAAATATGCGTACGGGAGAGACGTATTCAGACACATCAGATACCATAGCTGCTTTTGATGGCTGTAAGTTATAACAATAGAGAAGGAGATTATTAAAGATTAGTAGTCCAAATTAACCGTCGGATTTCTATGATTAGGTAACTGGTTTTCTAGATGGAACAAATGTGTCCTGGGATTTCAACAGGGCTTTTGATACATTACTATTTGGAAAGTTGTTGGTTAAACTGGCAAAGGCAGCAATTAGAAGAATATTTGCAAAGTGGGTGAGAATCTGGCAAAAACAACACTGAGAAGATTTGAAAGAAATTTGCAGAGRAGGTCCTGGTGATTACTTTTGGATAGGTTGCTTAATGCTCTCAYTAGTATAAAAAGTAGGAGCAGACTGATAGAGTTTGTTGGTGGCACGGAGCTAAGTCATGCCAGGAGAAATGCAGGAGACCTTTTCTTTGGGAAGGAAGAGGGAAGGGGACGGAGCAGACTGCTGCCTCTCGGCACCGTCCTCGTTCCTCTCATTGCAGCGTCGCCCCTGGAGAACGAGGGCCCGAGGGCTTCTGAGCCAGCACCACAACGGGCCTTTCGGGTGCTGTGCAGCTGAGCCCTGCTCCTTTCTTCATGACAGATCTGCTTTAAATAGGGGAGCCCAGGGGCCCTGACGCAGGGAGCAGAGGAGAGGGGCCTCCAGTCACKTGAGGTTACTTTCCAAGGACTATTTCACCAGAGTTTCTCACTGCAGTTTATGTTAAATAAAGGTTTTGCAAAGTCTGGTGATAACTTCCAGCGCAACAGCTATGCTGCTCCTTCTAGAAACCTCAGCATCCCCTTGAAAGGAAGTGCTGAACTGGATAGAGCATTAATTTGCAACACTGTGATTAGGGAAAAAAAAAGTACAGTTGCCACTGCACGGACATTAGCTATCTTTTAATTTATGGAACAAAAATGTACAAGGTTGATGTCATTTTAATCAAGTTCATCTCCCTAAAGAGAAGGCCATTCACAAGTTCAGATGATCAAGGATCAAACTGGTCCTTGTCGGAGAAAAAAAAATTATAGACATCAGCCCTGGAGCAACATAGCAGACCTGGAGCTGATTTCTGGGAAAGAACTGTTCCTTGCATGGCTTGATTCCTGGAAGAGAGTGATATTCAGTAACCTCAGAACATTTCTAAAGAAAGACTCAGTTAGTTCCCAGCCAAACAATATAGAAGTGGATGTGATCCGAGATGACACTGGCTAGGACAATTTACCTTGTTAATAGTAAATAGATTTTTTTTCTTCTGTTGTCCAGAATACAATTTGACACATTGACCATATATAGAATCTGCCTCACAACTTTTGCTTCTTTCTAAACACCTACAGGGCCACGTTGTCTCTTTCCATCCACCCTAGTGCACAGGAGTACACAAGACTGTCAGCTACATAAGAAAGTGCGATTTCTCACAGCTACATTTGCTTCCTGGCATAGCCTCCTGTTTCAGGTGTGAATAATTTCTTTCTTTCTTTCTTTTTTTTTTTCTTTTTTTTTTTCCTATAGAGCTATATGTTGCCCATTGCCTGCTTTGCTTTGCTCTCAGGTTTGTTTTTCTGGGCACCAGATGACCATGCATGGGCAGGTGGACGAGCCATGTGAAAAGTCATTTTATGCTTCCACGATTTAAAAAATCATAGTGGTGTCCTCAGTGACTGCTGCATTGCTCCTCAGTGCAGTGGCAGAAAAGCAAAGAGATTSGGAGTCCAGGTTGCCACAGTAACCCTTGCTCTACCGCCTTGTGTTTTTTTTCCATTAGGAAAAKCTTTCACTCCACCAACACCCAGCTGCATGTAGGTGACATACCCGGAGCAAATCTATGGGGTGACTGTTGGTTGCTGAGGATCGATGAAGAGGAGCATTGCAGKAGCATTTTCACGTTTCTGAGTCTTCCTACAACTTCCAGACCCTCCCTGACACATCCAGAAGAAGGGTAAGCCTGGTGGGGAGGGGGCACTTTGCACCCAGCGATTGCTCCGGTTTCTCTTCCCTCCTTGCACTGCTGAATGGGGTGGAGGGAATATGTTGTCATCTCCAATGTATATTATTCCTGTGCTTGCTGCACTATAATGAATATTTGTTGTCTGAAGGCTTAGTTGTTTTTTTTTTTCTTTTCTGTCACTGTAACTCTCTGTTTTTTATTNGCTAATCTTTATGTAGATTGATTTTAAATAGACTGTGGAATAAGATTGTGTTCCAAACAGTCACAGTTTAAAATCCTGAAAAGGAAGGAAATGCTCTAAATTTTTTTTTTTTTTTCTTTTCTGTCACTGTAACTCTCTGTTTTTTATTCTTCACCGAGATGAAAGGTTTCCCTCCCACCTACCTCCAGGAAAAAAAAGAAAAATCTAAGTAGAGGGAATGACAAGACTCGTGTAAATGCTTCCTCGCTTTGCATGTTTCTAGCCTGAGTCAGGGCTGATCCAAATTCCCACTGAAGTCAATGGGAGCCTTTTCACTGAAACAACCATTTTATTTTGGAGGCGCTTGGAGCAGGCCCAAAGCCAGGCGAGTGGAAGCAGCATCGCTCTGTGACCTGCAGGGGAATTATGGCAATTTAACCCTGCTGCCAAGGATGCACCCTGGAGGTTTCATGACCAGAAAGTAAAGACCAACTGCTAATGAGTGGTTATCGCTCTGCTGCTGCATTTAGGCACATGCACACAGATTTTTTTTTTCCTGAGCTAATATGGATGAGCGTGTGTGTGTAATTTCTCTTATATAAATTATATCTCTACATAGAGAATGTAAGATTTATAAAGCCAAGTTATTTTCTTTTTAGGCAAATTAAGGAATATTTCCCTTTGAGACGCTTTTCATCTTGCTTTATATCCCAGTCCCAAAAGTGTTTTATTAAGTACTTCGCTACTATCCCAAATGTGAGCTCACCAGAGGAATTTTAGAGGGCTAAATGAACTTTCATTTTTTTCCCCACAGTATGCGCAGCATGCACATATGCCTCTTCTTTAGTCAATACACCTGTTGATTACCTGGGAATATTTTCTTTCAAAAATTCGTTGTTAGTCATTTTCTTTGTGTGTGATATGTAGATTTGAACACCTAGTCATTTATGGACCCAGTAGTGACAGAGACTGTTGACTTCCACATCTTGTTTGTGCGTGTAGGTCACATATAAATTGGTAGAAGTTTGTGTGCCGAGGTCACAAGATATTTTATRTATTTGTCAATCAAAATTATGGATATTTTTTCAGCTGAAAGAGAAATTATTGGCTGATTAATTTTAAAAGACTATCCCACGTCAAGTTTTGCAACAAGCTCAACATAGCATCTTTATTTTCAAAGGAGGCCTTACCAAAAGGGGCTTGCTCATGGGCATGGCTGCGGAGGCCCCGTTGGCCTGGCCGCACGTGCGTAAGGCACATTTAGCACCAGTTCCTGCGCGAGGAAAAGGCCCCGGTGGGCTTCTGACCACTGGCTCTCGCCGCACAGCTGGAAACGAAGCTGTCTTGGGGTCCAGCGGGCAAAGCGGGCGCCCCGTTACATCTTATACCTCTTATACCATCATACTTCCAGTAGGCAACTATCATGTAATGTGACAGTAACATTAGTTACTGCTTCATCCTGGGAGTATTTATCGTCACAAAAATCCAGTAAAAAGGAGTAAACCCAATTTCTAGACGAGACGTTGAAATGAAGACAGAGATGATTAAAGCCCTGGGTCTTCAAGGGGGATATATTGCATATCGATTTTAGAAGGTGCTGGAATATTTTTTGAGGATGAGGATGCAAAATGGTCAGGAATGGAGAGCAGGGGCGGAGCGAGGGGCAGCGCTTGCGCAGGCACTTCTTGCAGAGCCAAAGCTGCAAGGGCAGCTGCAGAGCCGGCTGCCGTTCCTCATCCTTCCTCTGCCGAGCCGTGCGCCCCGAGACCAGGGCGCCGACGCGCAGCTCCCTTCGGCGAGGAGGAGCCGGCTGCCCTCGCTGCCCGCTCGCGCAGCTCCGCGTTGCCTGCAGCTCTCGCGTGGTGCCCACCGCCGGGCAAAGKCCCACCTAGGTCGGAGTCCTAGGAGAGACTCTGCAAGCACGGTTAGGCCAGTCCCTAATATTAAATACCAGTGTGGCAGAACAAACGTGTTGTTTTCTATTTTGCTTACAGGTTTAGTACCTGTGCACCCCAGACCCTGGAGGAGACCAGTGTTAACTCCTGATCAACCTGTCTGGAACTGGACCATCTACAAAGAAAGACCAGAGGAGTCTGTGCCAAGGCCCTTGTGGAGGAACCCGGTGATCAACAGAAAAAGTACGTGAGCCCAAGTAAGACGTCATCTCTGTCCACAGCAGGTAGTGGGGACCAAAGAGCTGCTGGAAAAGTCGGAGGTACCCAAAATGTTAAAGAGTTATTTGACCATGGCAGGATTGGGCAGTGAAAGATCAGATACAGAAAGCTCCCACACTGCTGACCAGTGTGCTTGTTGCTCCTCCACTGGCCCTTTCTCTGCCTGCCAGAACAAGTAAGCAGTCCTGGGCTCACCTTTCTTGATCTCCTATCTTCTTCCTCCTCGTCAGCACCCTCAGCCACCTCTCCTCTCCACACGCCAGCAGGGAATGGAAAGCTGAAGTTGTAGYTGTTGCTGCTAAGGTAGTACAAAGTCTAACCAGCTGCTTGTTAGCCAGGTGGCAAGAATAGATGAAGTTACCTGCTGCTGGAAGTCAGCCACGTTGAAGGGAACAGTGCGAGTGCCTGAGCTGCAGTCTGGASAACCTCCTCCTCAATATTTCCATAGTTTGACAGTGATGCTGGTAGCTCAAAGAGAGGTGGACCATGAGATGGAGATGAAAATAGTGCATTTAGGGTTTGATGACTRCTTGTGAAGTGGAGGACAACTTCCGCTTCCTAATACATATCCCACAGTCTCCCGCTGGGGTGGCAGAAGCACGAGAAAGTATAGGCTGTCCTCCCAGTGCTGTGACCGCACCTTGACGAGTGGTCATGGCCTGCTGTTCCTCACTGCAGAAGTCATGATACATGGGAAAATAAAAGCTGGATGTATGAATGTATTTTTCATCAAAGCAGTTCCATAGAACGTTTTTGCTTCAAACCTTCTGCTAGATAAATCCATTCAGGTAGAAAAGCCAATTGTTCCCCTTGTAATGGGATTTAAATGAATTATGACCACTTATATTTAAAAGATTTATGTTGAAACCCTCAGGACTGAAAGGCCCAGAAGGCCAAAGCTGTCTCCTAGGCCTGTGTTACTATACTTTGTGCTAGCTTGTGTGAAAACCTCATATTGGTACTGGATATAGATAAGCCAAGTACATAATTTTTGACTTTCACCAGCCCTCACAAATATTTCTTGGATAGTAAAGTCACTAAAATTGAGAATTGGTCTCTTCCTCACTGAAAAAAAGCCCAAGAAAAGTCCAGCATAGTAATCCCCTTCTATAAACCTSCAGGCAAAAGTTGGCCACACAGTCCCACAGTCATCCTTTAGCAAGCGGAGGGGAAGCAAGGACCACAAGACCTGCGCGTGATGGATGTGTTAGACAGCCATTGCAAAGGGATGTAAGAAAGACAGCTGCAGCTGGTGTGTATAATTATGCAGAGAAGCCAACGAATATAAAGCATGAGAAAGTTCTACCATTGTGAGTATGTTTATAGGCTACGAATATTATTTACCGCTTTCACTTGCATTACAGCAGCTTTTCTCTATTATTTTTCCTCTGTTTCCTCTGCTGGGGCGGGCGCTACCCCGCCGCGCTGCTGGCAGCTCGCCGAACCCAGCCGCAGCGACCTGGCTCCGGGCGCAAACGCGAACGGTTCAGCGTTTCGGCAGAGCTCCCGGGGCCGGACCGGCCCTCGCGGTACCTTTGCCACGGATCGGGAGCAGTGAGCTTTGCCCAGGGCGGGCGCCGAGCCGCGCTCTCGGAGCCGGGCGCTCCGTCAGCAAGATCCATCCCTGTGGGGTTTTTTATTTGTATTTATTTTTTTTTTCAGCAAAGGATGATTCCGTATGGCCTCCCGTTTCAGCCTGCAGAGCTGAAATGCCTACGGTGTCATTGTGGCAGTGGCACATATATATATTATACACAGTGGGCACATATATTATATATATGTATATATGAGAATGAATGAGACTTAGCTCGGGAAAATGCAGGCAAAATGTTCAGAGGGAAAACCAGGATGAAACACCCCGAAAGCACGGTGAGCCCTTTGTGTTAGCGCTTCATATTCATTACTGCTTTGCAAATCTTATCTTCAACACCGTGGCATCCTTGGGTGCTAATTTTAGGCAAAGATCAAAGAAGACACACTGTTGTCTCACTTCTCTCTTTCTCTTGCTTTCTCTCTCTCTCTCTCTCTTTTTTTTTTTTTTTTTTGCATTCTGTGAAACTTAGGGAAATAAAGCAATGCACAGAAATTACAAAGAGTAAATTAGGCAAAGGCAGCAGTGTTGACGTTCTCGCACATGCTGACTGGGGTGAGGGGGCTGCAACCGTGCGGAAATCTTGCTACTTTTAGGGAAAAGTGGAAGATCCTTCTCCAATTAAATCCATTGCAACATTCCCCACACTCCCCCAACAACCAGGAACCGAATACCTGGGAAAAATATCTATTATCCTTAGGCATACGGCCAGCTACTGAAACAGAAAATACCTTTTCTTCTTCACAAGCTCAAACTAGCCGCTGCAGGAAGCATTTCAGCGGCGAGACCGTGCAGCCGCCGCCGTGCCCGCAGCGAAGGGCTTGCGAAGGCGGATGGTGGCAGCGCTGCGGGTGTCTGCTAGCTCGCTCCAGCGCTTGCCGCGCTCCACCCTTTTTTTTTTTCCTCCTCCCTTGCAGCTTTTGCAATCTGACAGAGGAGGGTGAAAGCGAGTTGAGGGAAAAGACATTCCCCGAAGAGCAGCTGCAGACAGGTCTCGGTCCCTGCCCGCGCTAGGTGCAGGACGCGCAGCCACAGCACCTGCTTTAGCCTAAACAAACAGACAAAAAAAACCCCAAACAAACCCAGGAGAGACATTTGCCGCTGAACTGATTTTGCAGGTAAGACYTTTTCTAAACCCAGCGTTCTGATAGCCAAGTGCTTCCTAAACAGGAAGTTAAAGATGTGCTAAGGCAAAACGCTGCGGAGCAGCAGGCAGGCACCTCCGCGACGGTGCAGCAGACCTGCTGGCTTATTTACCRGGCTGGCAGCCTCCAGCTGATCGGGCATTCGGGGCAGCTGCCTTATGTCAGATACCGCCGCTGGGATGGAGAGACCCCCCCAAAACCCTTGCACCAATAAGGTTCTTCCTTTAAAAAGGAATTAATACAAATGTTTTCCCTACTTCTGCCAAAAGAAAGGGGAAGAGGTCATGGCTGGTGAGGCTGCTTTAAAGCGTCATCTGGCAAAAATGACACTTCTGAAAAAAACATAATCATCGATAAAGATAAATAAAGTTGTCCTTCTGGTGCTGTGGGGAAAAGCTCGGAAACCAGCCCAAAGCGGAGCGAGGAGGATCCCCGGGAGAGGAACGTGGTGCGTGCCCCCGCGGGGCCGTGAGGCAGCCTGCRTCTTGCGGCCGGGTCGCTGGCCCTGGCGCAGTCGTTACAGATTTCTGAACCTTTGTAGCCTAAATTTTAGGTGACGGGGGGGTTGCCAGACCGGCAACGCCTYCTGCTTGTGCCGGGAAATGGTACCGAGTGGACCTCTGGCTTTTTTGGCTGCTGAAAGGATCTGTCCAAAACCCCCGGGCGATTTGGTGCGTGCCGTTTTTCACTCTAGGGATAATTTAATCCCACCTAYCTTGCCTGCTTCTTGTAATTTTAACCGAAGATGCGTAAACGGGACTTCAGAACATTTTGGGGTCTCTTGGGCCGATAACCGGTGCAGAACTCGGAGCCCTCTGAAATCTYGTGGCGCCCGGATGGGAATAACGAGCTCCCCCGGCGGCATCAAAATCCCGTCCCGCTGCCGAGGGGCTGGGAAAGCCGGAGCGGGCAGGGAAGGGAAGGAAACCCCGAGGCAGGCCGGCTCCAGCCCAGGCAGGGAGGGTTTCCCTGCAGGGTCTGGGGAGGCTCCGCGCGCCGAGCACAGCCGGAGCCCCTGGTCACAGCTCTCAGAGACGCAATTAAAAATAACATTTGTGCTCCTCAGCAGCGTCCCCTCGGCTCCTGGCAGCGCCGGCGCAGCTGGCCTYGGCAGGGCTGTTAGTCCAACCCGGCCTCTCCCGAGCAGGCTGCTCGTACCGACCAGGGCCCCGCGATAATGATCCTTCCGTCACTTCCAGCACGAGCCGCTGATTTTTTTTTTTTTTTCCTCACCCTTCTTTCAGACGCAACATGGACATCAAGGAGTATTTTGCCAGAATTTCTTACCAGGGTGCCTACGATAAAACGGATCTGGATACCTTAACGGGGATATTCCAGCACCACATCCGCGCGGTGCCTTTTGAAAACCTCAGCATCCACTGCGGCGAGCGCGTGGAGCTGGACCTGGAGCTGGTCTACCACAAGATCGTGAGGAGGAACCGCGGCGGCTGGTGCATGGAAAACAACCACCTCTTGTCCTGGGCCCTGAAAACTCTAGGCTATAATGTCAYCCTTTTGGGCGCAAAAGTTTATGTCCCAGAGTACGATGTGTACGCTGATGAGATCGATCATCTTCTGCTCAGGGTGGTCCTTCATGGCAAATCCTACATCGTGGACGGAGGCTTTGGGATGGCCTACCAGCTCTGGCAGCCCATGGAGCTGGTTTCGGGGAAAGATCAGCCTCAGACTCCCGGCACCTTTCGCTTCCTGGAAGAAGATGGGACCTGGTACTTTGAGAAAGTAAAAAGGAAGCAGTATGTCCCCAACCAAAGCATTTCTTCTTCTCACAATGTGGAAAAAGAAGTTTGCCGTCGAATTTATCTCTTTACTCTTCAGCCACGAGACATCGAAGAGTTCAGGTCCTGCAACCTGCACCTGCAGACAGCGCCAGACTCCCTCTTTGTTACCAAGTCTATCTGCAGCTTGCAGACCTCCGATGGCATCCGGGCTTTGATTGGGTGGAAACTCACGGAGATGAAGTACAACTATAAGGATAATACGGATCTGGTGGAAATCAGAATCCTTGCAGATGAAGAAATAGAGAAAACGCTGAAAGAGAAATTCAACATAACACTAGATAAGAAATTTGTACCCATCAATACTAGCAGGTTGTCTCTATTCTAACTCACCGCCTGATATTAAATACAATCTTTCCCCCTATTTTTGACAATCACTAAAGGTTAGGCTTTCTCTTTCCATCTACTCCAGTGTAAGGCAGAAGATATTAGCATGAATCTGGATCAGAAATTGATTTTCACAACTGTTGCAGCATCCCTCCTTGGTTCAGTACAAATAATTTCCTCCTGGCTCAATCAAATCACTCCCATTCTGTTCATGCGTAGCTGGAAGCAGGCTCTGCCATTCCCTTCTCCTTTCATCTCTTAAAAGCTTTTCCCACTAAACCTGGCAGGGTGGGGAACCCAGGCAGTATGTCTCTTTCCTTATTACTTTGCACTGCCACCTGGGGAAACCATACCTGCATCTTAAATGACTGCCATATTCTTTCTGTAATTTAATAGCTGGAAAAACAAAGACATTCAGGGTTCAGTTTGGTACAGCAAGCCGAAGCCTGCGCTCTTTGCTCTTCCATTCGTAACACCCCTTCACAGTGCCACCATGCAGCTCCGCCCTTAGGACATACAGGGCAAATACTTACAGAGGGGCTAGTTATGGCCTAAATCTGATGATCAGAAACATCAGGAGACAATTTGGCCACGTTTTTGATGTTACACAACTCCCATTCTCTCAGTGATGTGTCCCAAAAGCAGTAATTCTGGCGCTCACTTTGGATCTGAAGTGCCTCCTATGCAGTTTGTCTGCAAAATCCAGCAGTGGACTGCTAGGAATGCGTCCTGCGCTCACAGGGGTGTTCTTCCTACTCGGAATATTATTGCACGTTAATTGCTGTGGCTGAATTCAAATTCATGCACAGCAGGATTTTTCCAAAACGTATCTGTTCTACTGAAGAAGYGTTTGCAGTGATGCTAATTATATTGATATAAGGAGAAAGGATAAATCTTCATCAGATACCTAAAGGCTAACATTTTTAGTATGAGAAGTTACTCAAATGTAATCACATTGCCCTTTGAGATGATGCTTGATGTTGCTCTATGTGCAAATCACAGAAGCATTACAACTATGCACTTATAATTAAGTAAATTACAATTCAATAAAAAAATCAAATATCGTGAACTACAAATATTCAGTTGTTTCTTTTCTGCAAACTAYGATTTCTTCCAAAGTAAAAATTTTCAAAGATTCTTCATTAATCACTGCAGTTGTCCTGATTATGTGTTTTTGTAGATAAGGCTTTTTAAAATACAATAGCCTMACGGTCCCTTTTTTATTTTGTTATGCAATGTATGTGGCTTTCTATAACTAGCAATCTGTGTACTAGTTAATAAAATGTGCTGCTGTTCTGCACACTCAGAATATATTTCCCAGAGACACAGTAAGTCCCCCRAATCGCCCTCCTCCTGGTGTCAAACACGTCCAGATGTGCTTGGCTGCATGTTAATAGTCACTTATAGCAAACCAGGCTCTCCCCCTGCCTAGGGTGGGMGGAAATGAAATGTTAACGGTGACCCTGTAGCAGATTGCGGAGGAAACTGGGGCTCCTTATAGCGTGGCCAGCAGCTTTCAACACCGATGGGCAGAGGAAGTTGTCCCGGGATCTGGCTCGTCGTGGAAGGATGTGAAAGCTGTGGCCTCCTTTGGCACTTTAGCAGCCCCAGAGTACCGAAAAAGCTGCACCAACCCTGTCGCACTTATCCTTATCCTGGCAGCGCATCAGGAKCAGAGGCCAAAACCCTCGGCCAGGCCGTGGAAAGACACGGGCAGGAGGGAAGGCTGCGGGCTCCGAGGTGGCTCACGGGTAGCTGGTTACGTCTATTGGYCAGACATCCAACATGTGAAGGGCAAAGAATAATTAAAGAAAATGCCTTGCTTTCAGCTGACTCATCCCCTCGAGCCCCTGCCCCGGCTGCTCTTCTCCCCGCTCTGCAGCCCAGCTCAGCGCCGCTGCTGCTCGCAGCCCCCGTGCCCCTTGCTCAGTGCTCGCAGGGCGGCAGATCTTATYGCTGAGCGATCGCACGAAGCTCGAAGTTGGAACGGAGGAAAGAGTGCCTCAGTCTCAGATTTCACTAGTTTGCTTTTTTTCTTATCACTGAGTCAGGAGGCAAATTCTTAAAGGCACTGCAGGCTTAGGGAGCGCAGCAGCTCCGGGGAGCAGCATCCTCGCTGCGGATGGCCAAGGCTTGATCTGCTGGGACCAGCCCAATGCCCTTGGAAATCTGGCCTTGCTGCTTTGGGGCTTTGGTAGCAGCTGTGAGGAACAACTCAGGGCTGGTGCTTAACTCAACAGCTGCCACCCAYGGCTAGTAGATCAATGACCTCCTTGGCTCGAATGAGCAGCTCTCCGCCGTAAGGAGTCTCCCGCAGGGTTTCTGGCCACACCAGTGTCAACGGCACAGGCTGCATCATCAGAAGTTGCCGTGTTGTTTTGCTGCTGCATGGGAGCAAAAAGCAAGCTGCTTCTGCAGAGACCTGCAGAGCACAGGGCTATAACCACCTTCAGGGGTTACTCACACTCCCCAAACTGTATTTCTCCCTTGTCTTCCTGGAGGGCTTTGATTCTCCACCAGTAACATGGGAGGTTTAAGCCTACTCAGTACTGTAAGCTCTTCAGGGAACAGCTTGTCTTCCAGCTCTTTTTACGGCACCTAACACGATGAATTGCATGACTGGTTGACTGTGTTTTTTTTTTTTTTTTTTTTTTTTTCCCCACGCACGATGCCTTTTCAAGGAAAACAATAAAGCCATCACAGCAGAAAATACTATAAAAGAAAAAACTAAGTCCCCATTCTGCTGGTTCTGCTAGAGGCTAATACCACTAGTGCCAGGAAGTAAAAGGGAAGCTGGAGCTTTAAGAACAGAGTTCCCAGTGCAAACACTCCTGGGAACTTTGGAGCAATCCAGCACAGAAAGCCCGACGCTTGCTGGCTCGGAGGTAAGTCCCCAGGGGTCTGCTTTTTAACTTGATCTTGTGGACGCAGGTCAGGCAGCTTGGAAAAGCCTCTTGCGTGTATCTGCGTTGCCCGTGCTTAGCCCTGGAGGCACGTTAGCAAGGGAGAAATGACCACCCCCASGGCCAACACCATGAACTGCTGCATGAGGACATTGTCCGAGTGCAAAGAGCAAGTGCTGAGACTTAAACTTCCCCATTTATGCTGAGCCAGAGCATATGAAAAACCCCGCTATTGCCTCACACACAACGTAGCTTAAAATCAAACAAATTGGACGGGCATGTGCAAGGGAAACCTACCTTGGAAGCCCGTCGCGAATTCTAGCAGTGAGGAACAATTTCTGCTATTTGTTCTAATTATGAAAAGATACAGATATCCCCAGGGACGTTTGCAGTCGGGCAGAACTAATGTCTGAATCTTGCTGCTCACCGAGCTGATCCTATGAACGTGCATGAACGCTGAACGGAATTGGGCTGCCGTGGGAGCGAAAGCAAACACGAGCGAGAGCTGGACGGGTATTTGGGAGCCCAGCTTCGGCACGCAAACCATCCCGTACRCAAAGGCTCGCTCTCTGCTTCAGGGCCATCGCTAACGCGGGACGAACAACGGCGCAGAGCGGCCCAAAGCGCGACGAGAAGGAGAGCTGCCGCCGGGAAACTCGGGAGAGCAAGCGCTGCGCTCCGCACGGCTGCCGTCGGGCCGCGGGCACCGACGCCAGCGATTTTGCACGGCGGGTTTGTCGTATTAACCCCCCTTTTGTATTAATGGAGATCAGAACCCCTTTGGTCAGCCACCCCGAGGGACTTCACGGCCGGGAGGAGCACGGCGCTGGCTGGCTTTTTGCGGCGCTCTTCCCGCGGGGGTGTTTTATAGGGCTGCAGCCAACGCTTTTGCCAACGCTTTCGCGGGGGACCGGCGATGCTCTTGTCTCATCGCCGGCTCCGGGCGAGGTCCACCGGGTGAGCGCCGGTGGTGAGGCCCTGCCGGGCGCGGGGCTTTAGCTTGACACCGGCACGGCGGAGATGTTTCTATCCGGTTAYGCAGAACGGCTGGAAACGGCGGCAGGGCGAGCCCGTCCGCCGGGGAGGGAGCGAGGGCTTCCCGCAAGCACGGTTACCAAGGAGACCCTGCCCTGGTCCTGAAAGGAGATGGGAGAAAAGCACAAAATGCAGCGTCAAAGCCCCATTACTGTGTTTTTATGTGGTCCCTTAGGTTCTTCTGAAGTGAAAATGTTTGTTTCTTATTCCCTTAGTGGGACAGTTCTCTGTTTTATTGCATTTTCCCGTGGTTTTGCATCACGCAGCCTGCATCCTGCTCCTAGCGCCCGTCAGAAACAGTAGGATGAAGCCAAGTGAGTTATGCCACTGACGCTGAGTTTGGGGTGAAAGTCTAGAGATGAGGTCACCTGATGCGCCCACCTGCCAGGGCAGGCGTTTCTGCCCAGCTGTTTGAGGTGGGATTTCCCAAAGCTCTGGGCACTCGTGCAGCTGCTTGCAGGCAAACGGAACTAAACTCCCGGTCGTTTCTGCTGGAGCTGCTGGGCCAGCGCCGAAACTACTAGCAGGAAAGTCGTTTCTCCCTCGTAATCTACAGCAAGTGCTTTTTGGAAAATCCTCCCAAGAATGTGGGCTCAATTTCAAGGAAATCCTCAGACTTTTCAGAAATTAATGCAGACCTTAGCAGATTGTGAACAGTTCTGGGAAAAAAAAACATCCTTGCATGGAAAAATGCCAAATTAAAGCTAAATTAAGGGCAAAACAAATCTTTGTAGGTTGCAGATGAGTCAGTGGATTAGTAACRTTCTCAGGAGCCTTTTGCATCTTGGCCACGCAGTCAGTAGAAAAGAGAGTCGCTTTCTGCTAAGGAAGAGAAGCAGATCAGGGCCGTGACATAAAACATGTCCAATCAGCTCCAACTGCCACCTTTGGTTTGTAAAAGCCAAAGCAGAAAGCCACCAAATATGCCTTGAATATATTCTTAATAATTGTCAATTCCTCTGACCCTGGAAGTAGAAAAATTGACAYTTTTTTTTCCTTTTTCATCAACAGCCAAGGTCAAAGCTCTGCCTGAACTCAACAGGGAAACCAAAGAGATTAAGAAAACAACAATCTACTTCACATGAGAGCTTGTCTAAAATGGTGACACACTGAGAAGTTAATCCCCCTTAGCTAAAACTGTGAATGTAAAACCTTCTAGTTAAATTACCTGAGCGATAAGTAAAGAATTGCTTACCTGCTACTGTAAGAAGAAACAGTACAAAATCGTGGCGACTTTTATTCCAGTATAGTCTGCAGACCTGTTGTTTGTCAGTTTTATAATTTTTTTGTCGCCTGTCATCACACCAAAGGTTCTGCTGTGCCAAGCGCTGCAGGTGCCTACAATACAGAGAGCTACTTGAGCTGAAGAAATTTTTGGAGAGCTAAAGCATTTTTCTCACCTGCTCCTATCCTTATCTCTCTTTTTTTTAAAGAAATACAGACGATACTAGCAGCTCTAGACTATTTTCACCTCCTATCAAGGGCAGAGGTTTCTTTCAGATACTAGGCAGAAAGCAAAGGGTACTTTTGCAGGCTGCTTAACCGGTGCTACAGAAATAGGAGTGAATCCCTTGAGAGCCATCCAATAGTAACCAGCTCTTTTTCTGCTCACACAGGCAAAATGAACATTCAAGAATATTTCTCAAGAATTTCTTATCATGGGTCCCATAAGGATGCAGACTTGAAAACCTTAACAGTCATCTTCCAGCACCATGTCCAGGCGATTCCTTTTGAAAATCTCAGCATGCACTGTGGGGAGAGCATTGATCTGGATTTGGAACCTATTTACAACAAGATTGTGAGAAAGAAACGTGGTGGATGGTGCCTGGAAAACAACTACCTTTTATTTTGGGCTTTGCAAAGAATAGGATATGACGTCTCTATTCTTGGAGGCAATAGTTATGATCCAGCAGAGAAAACATACACCACCAACATAAATCATGTCCTRCTGAAGGTAGTGATCGATGGCAATCCCTACATTGTAGACGGTGGTTTTGGTGGCATCTATCAAATATGGCAGCCAATGATGTTGATTTCTGGGAAGGATCAACCTCAGATTCCTGGCATCTTTCGCTTCACAGAGGACAATGGTATATGGTACCTTGAGAAAATAAAAAGGAAGAATTATATTTCAGAACAAAGTGCCCCTTCGACTGATACTCCAGAAACAGGGAAGATCAGAAAAATGTGTTCTTTCACTCTTGAGCCACGACATATGAATGACTTCCAGGAGCTAAACACGTACCTACAGACATCTCCGGACACCTTATTTCGGAAAAAGTCAATCTGCTCTCTCCAGACCACTGAAGGGGTTTGTGCCTTAGTTGGATGGACCTTCACTGAGGTGAAGTACAACTACATGGAGGACATGGACCTGGTGAAGATCACAACTCTTACAGATGAAGAGGTTGAGAAGACACTGAAAGATAAATTCAATATAACCTTAGCGAACAAACTTATACCAGTAAATGTTCGTGGCCTGCCACCTAATTTAGTGGATATGCTCTAATTCTAGCATTGTGCAAGATGGATCTTTAAATACTMGATATAAAAATTCCTAAAATTAACATTAATAACATATTAAGCTGATTCTAAAGTTCAGCTGTTCAGATGAACACAATGCCTGGTAAATTTAAGTATATCATTAATTACCTCCCTATATCCATTTCATTTTTTTTTTTAACTTCTTCTGTACAAACTGAGATACCTTTAATTTGCTTGTATGGAAATTGCCTTTTGACTCCATTAAATTTTGTTTCACCTCTCTGGCTTTCATTTTATTTCTGATATATTTTTGTGGCAAAGGAAACCAATRTGATATATAAGGAGAAACTGTATTACCCATTTTACACAAAAGACATCTAATGTTTTTTGGTATGATAGCCCATCTCCTCCTCAACATAGTTTTATGAATTATTCACTTTCTTGAACAGTCTGAAATAGAGAATTGAGATGATTTTGGCCTTCAGAGAATCCATGATAAATGAGAGGTTAAGCCTTTTTTAAAACAAGCCACTCTGGAGGTGCTGATGAGCCGATGCTGAAAATAAGTTGAAAGACTTGTGTTCTATTACCTTACCTCAAACTGACTTCCAGTGAGCTAGTTATGCAAGGACACTTACAAAAAAATGCTCTGTGAGTGTCCAAATTTAGTTACTTGCAGCATGTTTTTTCTGTTTCTCTGAAATCTAAACAAAGCCAACAAGAGCTGAAGCTCTTCAATAGTTCTTAAAAATCATGCATTTAGAATCAAAAATGTAAACAAACAAAATTAGATCAACCTTTGAAAAATATAGTCTAAACATTCTGAGGCCTAACTCCCCTGGCGTCAAATGGGCACTGCAATATTGTAGACAAAAAGCTTCATATTTTTTAATAAATATTGTTCCACACAAAGACTATAACTAATGCTGCAGAAGAAACCCTTGAGAAGTTAGGACATGCCACCAGGGTGATTTCACAATGTAGTGTGTGTAGCACAACAGCTTTTTGATTTCCCAGTGTTGACTCTTCTCCAAGGGAGGCTGGTCTCCAGCCCTGTAGAGGGGCTGCAAGAAGGTGAGGGAAGGAAAAATGCTATTGCCAAGTAAGAGTCTTTCAGTCGTGCAAAACAGAGCCTTTTAATTTGTGCCTTCTCTTGAGGCAGCCTGGCCTGGGGGTTGGAAGTAGGTCCTTTTGCACTGGAAAACCTGCCGTGCCACGGGGGTGAACTCGCTCAGGGACTGACATTGGCCCTCATTCAACATGTGTGTGCATCAGTCATGCTCACTGATGTGAGTGATGTAGCTGATGTGCCTAAAACTCCGTTGCTTCCCACGTGCAGTCCAGCATGCCTGTCGCCTCCCCCAGTGGGACCTCACCCTTACTGTCACTCACTTTCCACCTCCAATGAAACCATGCAAGCTGGAAAGGGAAAGATCCAGTATGTCAAAGGTGCAGAAGGCCAAGTTTTCAAGTGGAAACGCATTATTTACTTCATTTCATATGTAACGCTGGGCAAATAAATATTTGTCATGGCATTCATTACATCAGATTGCTACCAAATGACCAGCTGGTGTGGTGGAAGAGACCCAAAAAGTTATGTGAGAAAAGAAGAGTCGCTTTGTGCATCTGCGCAAACATAGCCTGCAATGTCTAGGCAACATAGGGCACCCACAAGTAAAGAGAACACTAAGCCCCACCTCAAGGTGCAGGTCAGCAAATAACATTAAATTAATCATAAAAATTGCTGAGCCATTTTTTAAAGATCTGCGGAAATTATTTTACAGAGAAAACCAGTGCAGTCTGGTCTTAACCAGCAGGAGACAAACATCACCTAATAGAGAAGAAACAAAGTTTAATTTGCTCATGGATCAGTGAAGCCCAAAAAAATGTGCATGCATTTTGGGTGGACTTTGCCCTTTCTTGTAGTTTAAGTTTCAGGAGTGCAGGACAGGAAGAYAGACTTAAAGAGGAGGACGGCCCTTGCAAGTTGTATCTGCTCCTGGCTCCACTGACTGCTACCTCAGTAATAAACAGTCCAGCAGCTGAATACGTAAATAAATAAGGCTATGTTAAGAGGTAAGTTGCTTTTATTTAAAAAAAAAATACAAACACAAACTGGTTTCTTTATGATGGTGAAGGTCATGGGGAATAAATTCAAGCAAAATTCCCTTTAGGAAAAGATACTATAARAGTATGTGAGAGAGAGAACTAAAGTACTGCCTGCTAAATATGGGCTCTTAAAGAGGGCAAAGCAGTAATAACAYAATTTCAGTTCTTCTTGTTTTTCTGCTCTTCAGAAGGCAATTCACTTGACCAGCAGAGAGATGCATTTGTTTAGATACACCAGCGGGTGTAAATTCAGAACTACAGCCTGTTTTTGGAAGTTTTTTTTTTTTTTTTTTTTTTTTTTAATAATTGTATTTTGAAGTGTTGCAAATGTAAAGGAAGTAACGAGAAAAAAATAATAAATTTTGCTTTCTTTACAGTCCTTTAAAAACAACTTAAAAATGAAACTAATAGACTGTTTTGCCTATCCCAGAAAGTCCATGTACCAGCCGCATTAGGATGAAAATAGATACCTGTTTTAATAGTATAATTACTGATTATGTGTACAGTCATGATAAGGAGGTGCTAGTAGTAAATATTTTTGCATGAGCACCTTTGTACATTTAGAAACAGGCCTTGAAAGTTCAACTGCTGCTGCTTTTCTCTGTATAAATCTTAGTCACATTTGTGGGATTATCTTTCCAATATCTAGCTTTTYGTCTGATCTGCTCACAATTCAAAAGAACTGTAGTTTGCATCTCCTAGCAGTTAAGATCTAACGCTGATCAACCATGTGATGGAGCTGCAGAGAGAAATCAAAAATAATATAAAATCAAGAACCAATATTATGCTGGTATGATCAGTCCTCAGTATTTAACATTCAGAATGTGACCAGGTAGAATTGGATAGAATCAGACCCCGCAAATCAAAAAGGAGGGAAAAAAAAAATCAAGGCTGTTTTGATTTCAAGTTCTGTCTTACCCAACTGACCAAAGTTGGGTGGCATCACAGACAAAAGGTTTTAATTTTGGCCAATCTTTTGTTTACACCAAAAAATCCCAATTCTACAGAATACTGGAAGCTTATTTTTCACTTAACAAATATTACCTTAGAATATCCTCCAACACACTTAAATAGCACTGAAAACGATATTCCTTTCTGTAGAAGATAACACTGTATTTGATGGGCTCCCCATCCACTTTGGATTGCTGCTTCTATAACATGCCTATGCACATCATGAATCTGTCACTGAAAACCATCTTGAGAAATCCTAGCTTGCAGTAAACATTCAGTGGTTCACTGCTGAATTTAGCTGAACACAATAGACTTCCTGAGGCGCTAACACCAAGTGTCTAAAGCTCAGCTTACTGTATGCACAAAAGATTTCCAAGCAGCTCTCTGAGTTGTCAAGAGGTTAAATATTTGCAGTAACTCTGAACTGCTGAAATGGCTTGTGCTTTCTTTGCAAAGGTTCAAGCGTTTCAAAACATGTTGTGTCAAGCTCCATAACCTAGCAGGCAATCTACAGCAAACATTTACAAATAGGATCTATTCAGAGACCTACTGATCATCCAGCTTCCAGTGATAGCCAGCAGACTGTGATAGGCCACTGGGAAAGCCAGCAGACAGCTGTGCGTGACTTCCCATGGCGTTGGAAGGCATAAAAATAAGTTGAATAGTTCCTCAGGCAGCAATCTGGCTCATGAGCGGTCTTCCCCATACAGACAAGCATTGCTAGAGGCAGGGAAGTCCACGAAGACGCTGAAGTGGGCTGCAGTAGTTCTCAGAGCCACCTCTGGAACGAATAAATGAAGTTTTATGAAAGGCCAGGATTAGAGAGCTGTAAACTATTGGCTGTCCACTTTCTGTGCACCCTGGGAGATCCTGGGCACTGCTGGGGATAGAGACATGCTTTTGCCTTTTAGATTACTCACCTCTATGCAGAATCATTATTCCAACACCAAAATGAGTTTGTGCAACACTCAGAGCAGACAAGAGACTCACTGCTCTGTGACTCTTGAAAAGGTCAGAGGTTTTCCTCAGTCATAATTATCTGAACAAAACTTGACACTTCACAAAATGGGCGGGTAGTATCATTTTCTACTTTTTGTAAGTGAAGAAACAGAGCCATGTAGAGAATGAACCGTTCATTTATGATCACGTAGATCRATGTCAGACTCAAGAAAGGAACATGGGAATCCTGGCTCAAATTATTCTCCCTCCAACTGCTAGACAACACTGCTCCCTGCACTGCTACTCCTTTCATTGAAAAGTGGATTTAGACTTTTTCATGAAAGCTTTTGAGCCTTCCCTAGCGAGATCTTATATTTCTTCTTAAGCCTGCTGTTACAATGCAAATAGGCAAATCCCTGTTACGCAGACCTTGCATATCAAGCGGCAACTGCATCAACTGTTTGCCATAGGGATGACTCTAAGGCAAAAAGCAAACCCTCACATGCACTACTCTTCTTTGCTCTTGGAACTGTTTGATATGAATATTTGTTGCTTTTAAAAACTTCTCTGATGAGGTTCAGTAAGTTAAAACATCTCTGCTGGCAATATCCTGGGCAGTTCTTCCCAGCATCATAAATCATTGATGTAGAGAAACAAAATCAGAAAACATTTCTTTCCTTTACAGGAAACATGAACCTTGAAGAGTATTTTGCAAGAACTGGTTATAACGGTTCCCTTGAAAAACAAGATTTGGAGACCTTAACTGATATATTCCAGCACCACATCCGTGCTGTTCCATTTGAAAATCTCAGCATCCACTGTGGGGAGAAAATTACTTTGGAGCTGGAGCATGTATATAACAAAATCGTGAAGAAGAAGCGTGGTGGCTGGTGCATGGAGAACAATCAGCTCTTAGGCTGGGTCCTGAAATGCCTGGGGTATGATGCCAGTTTTCTGGGAGCGTATGTATTTAATCCATATCAAAACACGTATGCCACCATCATGACCCACCTGCTCGTAAAGGTAGTTATTGACGACAAGGCCTATATTGTTGACGGAGGCTTTGGTGTGTCCTATCAGATGTGGCAACCAATGGAGCTTGTGTCTGGGAAGGACCAGCCCCAGGCTCCTGGAGTCTTTCGCTTCACAGAAAAAAATGCCGTCTGGTACCTGGAGAAAATGAGAAGGAAGCAATATATCCCTAATCAAAATTTCTCTAGTTCTGACCTTCTAGAAAAGAAAGAGTGTCGGAAAGTTTATATGTTCAGTCTTGAGCCACGGACGGTGGAAGACTTCCGTTTCCAGTGCACGTACCTTCAGACGTCCCCTGACTCCCTATTCACGAAGAAGTCCATCTGCACCCTGCAGACCACCGATGGCTTTCGAGCGTTAATTGGGTGGACATTCACTGAGACCACATACAATTACAAGGAAAATATGGATCTGGTGGAATTCGTAACTCTTGAGGATGAAGAGGTGGAAAAGACACTGAAAGAGAAATTCAACATAACTCTAGAGAGAAAGCTTGTCCCGATTAACGTGAAAGGATTTTACACAATTTAGACTACCGGAGAAACCTCTGCTACACATTTACAGTGTCTTCCACAGTCTGCCCTATYGCTACTGCAGGATTACAGGATTCCCTTGCAGGCAATTGAAGGAAAAATACATTAATACCAGATTAAAGTGAATTTCATGTTGGGGAAAGGGAAAAAAATCAGGGATATCACACTCTTCTGCCAGGTAGACAGAATTATTTGCTGTGAAATGACTGAAGTTCAATTTTCGGCAGAAATGTAGAGACTGATTTGAATCTGTTCATAAACTTGGGCAAGAAATGTGTCTGGGGAATTCYGGAGTGCCTATAGCACATAAATAGAAGTAAGGATTATTAATTTTGATACGCTGCCAACACATTTTTATGGTTATTATGAGAAAAAAAATAACCTGTGAGCATTTAGACAACTATGTACACATTTAAGACTTCACTTTTTACAATATCTAACCACCCACAACTCATGCCATTTCCCTGTCTTTAAAATGGGTATAGCAGTACCGTCACCTTTGAAAGGCACAATGCAGGAGGCACAATTCTTTCACTATCATGCTCAAACAAAACATAGTGGAAAAAAGATTATTATCATATAAATCCCTTTGTTATTATTATAGTGAACTGCCCAAAGTAATTTTTGGTATGCATATATTTTTCCTAAGACACAAATTGCACCTATCGCAGTGTTAATTTTGGCTAAGGATATACCCGCAAGTTCTGCTTCTCGTACAAAAAATTATCTTGTTTCAGAGTGACTTAGGATACGGTGCTTAAGAGTGAGTCTCGACTTGCTTAGATTTACTGCTATCTCAAATGGGGTAGAAATTTCAAAGTTTTACTATTGCAAGTTATTGTATGTATGCTGCAAGTTGTTGTATGTATAACGAAGGTAGAATAACGACACTAACCCCACTAGACCCTTAATAGCTACGCTGCCATCTCTTCGTGTATAGCAAAGTCAGAATTCCATATGGCTACCCAAAATGTGTAGCACAGGAGCTTTAAGGTCACAAATAAGTTTCTTCATCTTTATCAAAGTGGAAAAAAAAAAAGAAAGCAAAGAGTCAACCAAATCTAAAGGAACCTTTTTCTTTCTGATTCTTTCGCAATCATAGTTCCCCATCTTAGAGAAATTGTCGCCGTGCCCTGCCATGCGTCTCTGCRGAAAGCTCAAGCAACGAAACCACTGAGAAAGGGGAAGCACTCTCAGTGCTTAAACAAAAATAGCAGAAACTCTGAAAAACACACTTTCCTTCCTTCTTTTCCATCTATGATAATCCCAAGTATGGTTAAAGTGCTGATTTCTCCCACTGATGGTGTATCTTTTTATTCAAAGACATGATCTGATCATAAATCTCAYAAATACTGTAAATATATATTGAAAATAAAGAAAGTAAAACTGTAAGGATTGCTGTAAATATAGACCTTCCCCCCGTAACTGCATGATCCCAGTACGCTTGGTTTGC
The DNA here is from genome assembly GCF_003343005.1 of Rhea americana. NCBI lineage: Eukaryota > Metazoa > Chordata > Aves > Rheiformes > Rheidae > Rhea > Rhea americana. Next base: position 2,433,328 of record NW_028186357.1, on the reverse strand, counting down.
TTAGGAAATAAGGGCTGTGCAATCTCGTGATCTGCTGGCCAGCACTCCTCACCACGACGTTCTTCAGCTGAACAGGCTGATGTCACGCAAGTTGGATAGAAATGTTGGAGCCTGTAAGTGCCTACAGGTTACAGCACAGACTGCTCACAGGCTGCGGAAGGGGACGGCCGGCGAGGAGGAGTCCCCATGGTTCTCGTCTCTGCTGGGCTCAGCGGTCCGCACCACGTCCGACTTGGCCGTGCTGCMAGCTAGCAGCGTCCTGCCGGTAGCGCGGGAAGGAACTGAGGCTGCCGCGGTGGTGGCTGGTCACCGCGGGCGTGCACGCCTGTGTGCTGGGACACAGGAACCGGGTGCAAAGCGGGAGGCAATATGGGGCGCGAGGGAGAAAGAGCTTCCCAAGGTAAGAACTGAGTTTTTCTATCAGTGGAACTAAGGACCACGTTTTGCAATTTGTATTCTTATTGCTATCTCATATTAAAGCCTCATTAAAGGTTTTCACCCCTTTCTAAGTGATTGATCAAAGTGACATGTTCCCCAAGACCTGAGGAACACTGAGTTCAAAAACACTCACTGTGTCTGCTTTAGCAAGCGGAAATTCCCATCTGCGTTCCCTCAGGTCACCAAACCACTCTCCTCTATGCGTTGTTTTGTGGCGCGACCACCTCTTGCCTCAAGACCAGMCATTTACAGACCAGTTATTTTGCCTCCATACTTCCCTGGATGTTTCTGCTGCTGCTTCAAGCTAATTGCTCTTCCCTACCTGCTGGAGCTGTGGGCTTGAGGACTTCTTGGGCAGAGGTCTATGGACTCACATTGGCATTTTTAGCTGTGACTGCCAAGATACCAGATACCACCTTTTGGTATTCAGCTCTTACTAAAGATCTGTCGGGCTGAAGATGATTAAAGCTTCAACCCTCCGACCTGATCTTTCGTAAGTGCTCTCTGAAAGCAATTTTTCCTCTAGACGAGACAAACATAACCAGGTCCTTCACTATGCAGCATCAGATCGCACGAAGGAATGTCAACATGTACAGCTGAGGAACAGTCTCACAGTTTAGCTAACACCCCCCAAAAGCTGATGAAAGCAGAAGTTGTTAAGGTGTGAATGCCAGGCCCAAAAGGTCTCAAAGGTTTGAGATGAGAATGGTGTAAAAACAAACCAAAACCAAGAGGCATCACACCGTGTCTGGAGGCATTACTGCAGAAGATGGATGCTTTCCTAGAGAGAGTGAAGAGGGCTTCCTTGAAGAATCAGCTCTCAGAGAAGCTTGCAYTCACACTCAGAAGTTAAACTTGCAGTTGTGAGATCCCATGTTTATCTGACATCTTTTGCCAGTAATATACTTTAGAGCTTTATTAACAGTCTCTCTCCAAGAAAAGTTTTATGAGATCCCAAACTATTGCACAGTTGCACAGTTTTAGTTGCAGGCTGCTGTTCAAATGGAGTAGAACAAACATTCTGAACCTCCGACCCAGGACTTTCGTAATTCCAAATGCAATTTAAAAGCATGGTATTCTAATTAACAGAGAGAGAAGACAATTTCCTTTTAAATCTGAATTCTGGATTAAATTGCATTAGTTTTAATAGGAACTGGATACTCAGATCCCATTGATGGCTTTGCGTAATCCCAACCTAACTGCCCATCACACACGCACACACAGAGGCAATGCCCAATGGAAAATGAGAGCTATCAGCGACTGTTAAATTGTATAATGAGTATCTTATTAGGAATCAGTCACAGATAACAGAAGAAAACATGGTTTAAACTCTGTGGCACCATCGAGCATTTCCCCTCTGGAAAAAAAAAAAAGTTTAATTTGCTTATGCATTACTAAAGGGAGGATACAGGATGGCTCACTTCAGTTGCACTCTGCTCCTGTAGTTTTTAAGATGAAAAATTAAGAATAGAAGTAACAAGAAAAATCAACAAGAAGGATGAAGTTGTTCAACACTTACACGCTCCCAACATCAGCTGTTACAACAGCAATAAACACTCTTGAGCCTGTCAAAGGGAGGAACAAAATTTCTCATGACAAGAGACACGTTCACCATAACACTGTGAACCGTCAGTGAGCATAGACTACACCACATGTCTTTCTTTGTTCAGTCTAACACRTACAGTAATATAAGAGACACAAACACTTAGGGTGTCTGATATCTCTTTAAGGAATAAATTTTGGAGGTAAATATTTTCTTTAGCAAAAATGCTTACTGCTTAATCCAATTCACTTCTATTATCAATAAACACTTTTGATCTAGAAACATGGCTAAAATGCTACATCTTAGAAAGTTGTCCATGAAAATGGCATTTGAGACTACATCAGAGCCAAGAAAACTTGAATTAAGGCTTGCATTATAAATATTTTACTGCTACACTTGCATCTCTCTTGTAGTCTAGCTAGTGTACAGATTTTTTATGGCAGAATGTTTCTGCCTTGCTACCTGGCATGCTTCTTCCAGGAAACCAGAGCCAGACTTAAAATATGTACATGTATATATATGTGCATGTATTTATATGGTTGGAGATATAGATGGGTATTTCAGAAGATCCTATCACATACTTAAGTGCCTGCTTGTAACTCTGGACAGAAACCTTTAAAAAAGTCACGTAGAACAGATTGTTAGTTTTGTCTTGCTCACAATACTGCACTTTGAATGATGCTTTTAGAACTGCATTTTACAAACTCCATGAGCAAAAAGAGAGTGCATTAAAAATCAGCAGTCAGTTTTACAGTAGCACTCCAACAGCTCACCTACCAGCTAATCAAAACTTGAACAGCACAGCATGCAGAGCTCTGGATAATAAACCAACATCTGTCCTGTATTTATAGTTGGTGTTGGGCATGTTTAGGAAACAGAAGAACCACCCTTTTCTCCTCCCAGATTCCTAGAAAGACAGATGAGCGATTTTCAAGGAAGATACCGAGTTTGCTCAGCACATGCACTGACCCACTTACCATGCTTCACATATTCTAGGACTGCCATTTCCTAGGAAATTAATTTAAAATAGGGATGAATATATGGCAGAATGGAATTAAACCAAATGCAGAAGAGTTCTCTGTGCAGAGCCTCTACAAAGGACTTCAGAGTTCTTTGTAGCCACAAGCAATTACCCCAAAAGCTCCTTTGTCAGTGGAACAGTGCCAAATTCAGTCTTTCATGGAAGTGCAATTACAGTGACATCTCGTGGTTGCTCATGGTTCACTAGAGCACACTTCCCCCCTGCCCAAACTATCTAGCATAACTATTCAGAGATTCTCTCTCTAGTGAAGAAATGTATTCACATATATCATTTTCCTAGTAATAAGTAGGAAAGAATAATGGGATATATTTGAGTTTTTCTTGTGATGACCAACAATAAATCATTTTTTAGCTCTGGTCACATCATCCATAGGAAGAAAAATGCCTTGCGATCATTAACTTCTTTTCAGCTGGTGATAATATATAGTCAGGTTTTAAGTAATTGAACCAGTAGCATTTAATTAGCTCTGAAAAACTATTTCAGATCATGAATCACAGATTTTTCACCTGTATGAGGCTTCCTTACCAGGTTAGAAGTATATTTCTTTTTCCACACATGATCCATCCTGAATATCTAATTAGGTGCTTTTGATATATGGATTACAGCTCATATATCATACATGCGAAGTACAGGCACACAACCTTTCTTTATATAATTAGCTAAGTTTCATGTCTTGCTTCACTGAGTCACCTCTTCTGTCCATGATGGAACGGCCACTACCTGCTTCAATTTAGAAAATTCTTCTTTATCCAGAGAGTCAGCATTAAGGAGCAGTAATTCAGACATCTCGGTGTGGAAATGAAATAGAAGTATTTCTTGTTGGCTTGGACACAGAGGACTGTTACAATTTGAGATAAGACCCACATTGACATTTTTCAATCTGCCCAGCRCTGACTGACCAAAGGCCATAATGTTTCTATCCTAATATTCCTTCAGATGGCTTTACTGCATGCTAAACAAATAGACAGTGCAGTCAGCTAGGATTTGGGGACATCTGTAGCAAGCACAAAATAGGATCATTTCTTATATCTGATTGTATTAAACACATTTTTTACATTAAATTAGCTAAACCACAATAATTAACCACAAAGAATCAGTTTTTATTCAGCTTTCACACATGTTTCTGAAGCAGTTATGCTTCTATGACAAGATCTAGATAATTTGTAAGATTGGATTTTTTTGGCTGGAAAAAAAGACAAGATTAGCAAACTTCTTTTGGAAGACAAATTAAGACTCATAATCTGGTCAAGTGTCAAACTGTAAATGCTGCCCAACACTTGGCATGCTCTAGGAAAAAAGGTATTGCTACCAAACCCTCTATTTTTAAATAAGCTTGATAAAAAAAATAAAATTCAACAAAAAAGATTTTCTCTCTCTCTTCTTTTCCCAGTTTATTTTTAGAATAGTAAAAAAAGTTCCTGTTTTTTTCCCCTTTTGATGAGTACAAAGGTTTTCACTGCATAATAAAACAAAAAGCAGTAAAAGTTGAATTGCCTTACCAGATTGGACAAAGCTCATCTTTACTCAACATGCTTTTTTCAGATATGATCATAAAATGTAAATACTGTTGCTCTCAGTAGCACATGACATATCCTATTCATGTACAACATTAAAAATGGCTAATGGGCTTAATGCCCCATACTCACTAAAAGTTACTCAGAGAGGAAAGGATGTATGACATCCACTATAAACACATCCACTTTGAAAAAGTGTTTTGTCATGTGGACAGCAGAAATTTCAATGAGAACAGACTCAGATTTACATTACATAGCAAAAAATCCAAACAATCTCCAGTTCATGGTACTGTATTTGGTAGGTAACATTTCTCTTAACTCCAGTTGTGCAGTTCACATTAATCCTGGGGTTTTAAGAACATTTTCTTAGTTTTGCTAGGTCTTGTGTTACTATTCTCATCTTCATCTTCATCCTCGAGTACACGCTGGTCTCTCTTTTTCAAGAATTTCTTCCCTATTGTTCCTACTAATGTTTGGTATCTGTAAAGAAAAAAAAAAAGGATAGCTTTTAGTAGAGACCAGAGAAAGTCTCAGTGCAACAAATCAGAAATCTAATCAACAGTTTAACTAGCATTTTAACTAGCATAAAAAAAAAAAAAAAAAGTCAGAGAAGCCTTTCTCACCAGTGTAAATACAAGCACTGTATATTATTTATTCTGACAGTTTTGGTCTCTTAGCAATCTGCAGCCCTGATGGAGTTCGCACAGAACACATGGGTATCAAAGGGCAGAAAACAGTTACAAGATCTTCTACTTCTCATCACCCCTAGAAGTGATGAGGGTTCCACTGAACACACAGCAGAATTCTTAGAAAATCAGTTCGGTGAGGTATCAAAGGTTGGTTGGCTTGCTTTGTTTTTGGGAGTTCCCCCCGCACACACATAATGCAGTAAAATATCATCTTCCTGGCCAATACTGACTGTATCATAAAATACAACTTACCTTCTGGCCATTTCTTCATCTGACACATCCGCCTCCATTTTATCATCCACTTCAATTTCTTCTTTCTTGGACTTAGAGTTCATTTGTACCATTAACTTCTGAAAAGGAAGCAGGAAATAGTGACAGTGTTAGAATTACATATTCAAGCTATGTTGATATTCACTGGTTAAAAAAAAAAAAAAAAGTAAAAGATGGAATCAATTTAATACTGCTTTTCCTCATTTGCTGTATCGTACTCAGGCTAGAGCACAGTGTTACCAGTACCCTTGAAGAAAAGGCAACATGCTTCCTTGTTACTCAYTGGAGCTTAAGAGTTTGGCTTCGGGAAAGAGGCAACACAGTTTTTAGTGAACTGTACTATTCAAAGAACCTGCAGGGCATGGCAGACACCTTCAAGAGATCGGGCAATAAGACCCTAATTAATTTTTCCTTGTGATGCTAGCACATAGTTCTTGAAATGGTTTTGTATGAAAGGACATGATAGCTATATGGCTTTACAGTAAACTGCTAGATAAAAAACAGGAAGCCGTGATATGCCACATCACAGTGAGAAGTAGTTCAAAATAACCAGAAGAATTTCCTGGTAAAACACCTTGCACAACCTTTTCCATACCTCTTGCTTCAATTCAGCGTAACATTTTTAATGTACTGCCATCAGCATGAATCATACCAGAAAGAAATTAAAGACTTTCCTGCCCTGAAGAATTTAAGCTTTGAAACTTCAAGCCCTCATTTACACAAGTGCTGAATAAACAGGGCTGAATGCTTGTATGATCGGGCTCTAAATTAAATGGCAGGTGGTAAAAAAGTGAGCTCAGTCCATTGTTTCGATGAGCAGCATGAGGGACAGTTTCCTCACTTCAGGGAAGGAAAACCTGCAGGAGTCATGCAATTACTGGCCATCAACACAAGGAGATGAAAAGCTTCTATTTATCAGATGTTGCATTGATCATCAACATTTCCTCTGAATCACAGTTTTCCCTAGTTGAAGTACATGGGAGAATTTATGGAAGGTGCTGCGAGTGCCAAACAGCGGGCAGTGCAAACATTAAACCCCCATCTTCAAGGGTTTCAATTCTAATGTGGGAACATCTCAAAACAAAACATTTAAATGGTACCTCAATTTCCGGATTGAATCCTTTAAAGGACATTCTGCCATAAAGTAGATCCTCACATGGCATAAAGCTCCTTTCTTCTATTATAAAGCTCCTGCATGAAACCCCAAAGCCAGCATTTGTCAAACAGTGTGGTTTAATATAATCAAATTAAACAAATGCAAAAAGCATTCATTGTCATCCCCCATACAAATAAACAAAACCACAGTGTATTTTATACCATCAACTACCATCTGAAGCTTAATTGCTCTGATAAATCTTTCAGCACAAGGAGCTTGGAGTGCAAAGGAAGACTTTTTGCCAAGATAGCTGTGCCAGTTCCACAAGCAAAATTAACTCTCCTGACAAAAAGCACACTCTGCTGGTATGATTCTATCTACATTACTGCTTTTGCCAGAATAAAAATACCACATAAATATCACTCTCCAGGTGGCATTACTATACCAGCAAAAGCCTCTAATTAATTTTTCATTGTGATATCAGACCTGGCATTAGTTGAGTCTGTCAGGATATAAGACACCGTAATTCTCTGTTCAGCTGAGAAAGATCTCTCCTTTTTCCTCCTTTTTTCCTCTTTAATGAGCATGGAGCGAGGGAAGAAGCATGACCCTGAGGCGTTCATAATACACACCTTAGATAAAAGTACTTCCTTGAATTGTTCCCTCTTATCCTCTCACACATGTGCATCCCTCCCTCAACTTCTTCATCTCCCATATAAAACAAACTCCTAAAGTCATAGAAGAGTGAGGCTGAAGAGATCACCGAGTTCATTCTCCTGCCTCAAGGCAGGATCAGCTAAATACCCGCCACGAACAGCAGAGGTCTGTCAAAGCTGTCCTCAAAAGGCTTCCAATGATGAAGACTCCACAGTCTCCYTAGACAATCTATTCCAGTGCTTCACTAGCCTYATTGTTAGAAAAATTTCCCCAATATCCAACTAGAATCCTCCCTGCTGCAACTGAAGTTCAGTTAACTTTCTGYAATATCCTCTACAGTCATGAAAAATAGTTTATCAAAACCTTATTCAACTATAGTTAATTTCCTAGATCCCATCTGTTTGAAAATGATATATCTTCTCCCCCAATGGAATTTTTGTCCTCCTCTGAAAGGACAAAAAAAATCAAGATACTTTTGAAGTAGTTCAATTACTATTTACAGCACGATTCTTAATAGCAGGAATGGACATTTGCTTCCTTATGAGCTAAGGTTTCCTTTGTGTTGTCTATTATCTCTCCTATTTCAAAAACAGGATTTGWGCTAGACTCCAGAAGACAGAGCTGCCCTGAATAGATCCAATCATGTGACTGGAGCTAAACTTGCTCACAAAAGGTTTCAAACTTCTTTTCTTCCAAATGAAGAKAAAAAACAGCACTGAGTTGGTCCCTGAAAGAAACTAATTACATGTATCTAGGAGAAACTGTGAGTGCAAGAAAATAACACACACAAGAAATGAAAGAGTCAAATTCTGGACTAGGCAATCTTGAGAATGTCCTTTAAAATACAGAGCTGAAATACCAATCTGTCACTATTTTTGCTTATGTTGATTGGTTACTTAACCCCCCTCCYCCCCCAAAAAGAAACCAACCAAAAAACAGAAAAACACTATTAGCTTCCTGAAACAACTTCTAAAAAAGATTGTACTCCCACTCCACAACAATACAATGATGATAAGAATTATCAAAGTGAACAAGCTTACTCTTTCTCCTTAAGATCTGGTAAATCGAGATACCAGTGTTCTTCACTAATTATCTTCTTTTCTTCCTCTTCTAGTTGTTTTTTAGTTTGTGAATCCAAGCCTCTCTGCATGAACTAAAAAGAARAGACCCATAAGCACACAGCTAGATTTTTCTACATCACATTCATTCCTGCTTATGTTCTAAACATGCAATAATTTTATGACAACAATTACCATGAAATAACATTCAACAGTTGATGCAACAAGTAAATGCTTTTTGTGTCTTTTTCTGTGTTCAATCTGAATTAGGGCAATAGACAGTGTAAAATAAGCAGCAGCTGATCTATAGCTATCTATTCCAAGTTAGCAGTCAACCACATCTATACTCAGATAGAAAAGCACAGACATGCCCTGTTCACTTTTGATGGTTCTGAATTGTTACATCCCACGACCCCTCAACTTTGCAAAGATTCTTCTCATGTTTCAGCAGAGGCCAGAAAAAAAAATGTAGTAATATAAATATTAGAAACAAACATTACCCACACAAGTGGCACTGGAGTTCTGAACTGGAGCTTGGTCATACTAGGTTGGCATCTTTTTGAAAGATCTATTCTTTCAACCATTTTCCTCTTGTTTTCTAAAACTTCARATTTTATTTTACAGACAGGTTTTCCCTTATAACCCAGAAGGCTAGAAGATAGCTTTAATTACTCTTTTCACTTCTAAAGGTATGAAAAGGAGTATTCCTCTGCATCCAGTTGCAGAGAAGGAAGCTGTTTCCCAATTTAACATCTCATCAGTGACCCACCGATCTACCAATAAGGCAGTATGTGTGAGCACTTGTTAATTCACATCAGGCAGACTCTGACGAGTTAATTGAATTTATAATAGAAATAGTTTAGGGTAAGATAACTCATTTTGCCTAATATAAGGACATTGCTCAGAACTGCTCCCTTGGCTATCACCTTCGGCAGARGGCGGGAACAGGCAGAGAGGAGCAGTAGCTTCTTTCACTACTGGGAGTAGAAGAGGGCATCTGTCACAGCCCATGACAGATTGCTGAGAGAGCAAACCTAYGGATCTGAGATATGTGAAACATTCCTTGTATTTCAATTTGCATCATCTCCAGTGCCTGAGCCGACTGCCAATTTAAGCATCAACAATGTTAGCTCATTTCACCAAACATGCTGGGRAAAAAAAGGGCGGGGGGAACTCTTCACAACTTTACAGTAATAATCCTTATATTCTCACATCCCTAGGAGCTGGGACCTCCCTTTGAGTCTAGAGAAAGCCTTTGAATAACCTTATCTGTCAGGGGAATGCATTTATACCAATACAATCCCAGCAAGAGACTATTCTATCAGTAAATTTGATACACATTTGTGTACGAAAATTGCTATGTGGCCATCAAAGCATACCTGTATAACTGCATGTGCAACACTGCAGAAGTATTTCATAGCAACTAATTCTACCCCTCTCATTTAGAGCAACATCAYGCCTGTGTTTAGATAAGCCTGCACGCTGACAGTGGGGCACATCTGTATCTTGAACAGCAGCAGAGATTCAGACATACTTCTGGTCCCAGCTAGAACAGACTTGGCTTGGCGATAAAGCCCAAGAAGGTGTCCCTAAACGCCTCTCTCAGACAGAATTCCCACATCACTGAGCTTATTAATAAGAAAAAAATTCTCCCTTTTCAGTCTTTACAAAATGCCTACAGCAAGACAAAACAGAAAACCTGAAGTAAAAGCTAGTGCAAGTGTCTCATTTCTCATTAATATTTCTATTTGCATACATGTGTACAAGTTAATGAAAGAAAAATTGACTTTTTTTTCCCGAGTCGGCCCAAAACATGTCAAAGCTTTCTAATTAAAATTACAGTATCTGCTTGAGAAAAATAAGGGAATCTATCATGTGGAAAACTATATTGCTCATGGAAATTGGTTAGCCAGTCAGAAGTTTCAACAGGAGAAATTTTGTTACAAGCATCCAATTAAATAATCATTTCACATTACATTTTAAAGATTATGTTCCTACAGATTACCACAGGGAACAACTAGATTAAAAAAAACATGTGATCATATTTATCTAAAATGTAAACATGCATGAATGAATTAAAAAAAAAATGCCAATTGCGGTAGACCCAGAATATGCAAGTCATTAGCGGMGCTGCTATTTGGATCAGCTTACCCAAATAACAGAATCTGAATCAAATGGTGCAAGAATTAAAAGCATGAGTCACACTTTGACACCAAGAGGAGAGCGCACAGAGTTTGACAATTAATGCAATGGGCTTTAACAGCACTGCCACTGACCATACCACCTTCCAGGCCCAGCTAACAGAGGACTTGCCCATAAAACTATGATAATACATCTTATCAGTACATGCAGAGGCAGCTGTCAAACAATTAATTAAAACACYGCTAAACAAGGAGATCTGTAGAAGGCAGATGGTAAATACGACCTTTACAAGATCTACTCAAAAGAGACTCAAAGCACATCTACTGCTCAGACTAAACCAGCAAATGTCATGGCACGGCATTCAAATGCCTGTTCTACAGCCTTCCAAGGAAGGCACCTGAAAACTGGCTTCTAAAGGCTCTTGAGGGTTAATAAACTGACAAAACCAGTAGCAGAAATTTCACTTAAAACGAATGTTTTATGTTACAATTAGTAACCCAGGTTAAGGGAGTCCTACTCTGTCACGAGCTGCTGGCTAACTATCCAAAACATCTACCTGCTTTTGAAAATGAGGAAAGTTATGCTTGGTTCCCTCTGTGCACCAATTTTAGTCTTTCATTAGCAGAATCTGTTAACTGTGGTAAATATTCCACCATCTTACTACAGCAGAATCCACTTGACATGGAAGATCAAATTGAGTCAGCTAAACTCCTTTCCACTGGCATCTCAAGAAAAACAGGGTAACGGGTAGGTCACTATTTCATTAATGGCCTCTGTGTTTATGGGTTGAGAAAAAGAGAAGGGAGAGGTGGTTAAAACTGATGTTCTGATGAGGTATCTTAYAAGCAATCAATGCAACCAGACAAAATAGGCACACAACAAAGCAAAGGAGTATCAAGAGTAAAAGCTCCCTCAAATAAGGCAAGTAGCATTAATATTTTAATAATAAGGAAAAAAAGTCTAAGAAGAAGGAGAAGGAGGAGGTGGAAAGTAGTCTGAGAAGAAGCTTGAGAAGAAGGTGGAAAGCAGCTTGAGAAGAAGTCTAAGAAGGAAGCGGCAGCAGAGAAGACGAAAGAAATCCAAGGAGGAGGCAGAGGAGAGGTAAAAAAAGGAAGTCTGAGAAGGAGGAGGAGGTAAGAAGGGAAGTCTAATCATTTTTTATTCATGATCAACAACCTGCCCGCAGAGGAACCGGAGGGCTCAGGCCTGCTGCCGAAGGGGAGCGGGCTGCCAGGGTGAGGCGGGCGCCCCGGCCCGGCCCGGCACGACACCAGGGGCGAGC
>NW_028186357.1:2338151-2421172 GCF_003343005.1 Rhea americana | reverse complement strand
GACCCTGAGGAAACTGGGGCGGCGGGAGGTTGGTCTGGGGGCGGTTACAGGGGAGGAGCGGGGAGATGGTGATTTTTTTCTTGTGTCGGCGTTTGGCGTCTGCGCGGCTGCCTAGCTGTCGTGTTTGGAAGCAAGCGTTGACTTTTACTTGGGAGAAAAATAAAAACAAAATAGTCACGCGATTAAAACCAAAAACTGACTGAATTGAAACTTACTATAGAAAACTTCGAGCGCGTTATTCGCCCTGAATYGTGGCGGTTGACTTTGGCCCTGGCGTTGGCCCTGGTAGCCTGAGAAGAAATCTTGATACCGAATTTCCAGTTGACATCCAAAATCACGAGCAGGAACCACCATTTCCATGTGCATCCTGATAAATTGGATTGCCGATGCCTGTTTGGGCATTCAGGGCATAAACCGGGCAGTAACCTAAGAAGAGTGAGGGTGCGGTATTCGAAAGCGTAATGAACGGGGTGCACAAAAAGACAATCTGGGGAAAAAATGATCCCATGTATCCAAAAGGGAGGTCAGAGTGAGCTTGGAGAACACGGGTAAAGATTTATGTTCTAGCAGAGTCCACAAAAACGTGTAATGAAGGGCAAAACCTTCAAGGAAAGGAGAAGGAAGAATTATCAATCTTTATTACACAGTTAAGCTCCATAGGTTAAAATGATTGAAACACAGAGCCACAGCCACTTTTAGGACAGTGATAAAACTGCATTTAAGTAAGTAATTCTCATATATGTGGAGCACCCTCAGTTCCAGGGCCTGAAAACGAGTAGAAAGTGCAGAAATGTTTCTGAAATTAAAGGCCCCAGCCACAAAGTCTGAGTGTGGCACATAACTCCCACTTCATTTAGCCCCGTCGGGTTTAGATCTTTCTTTTTTCAYTTTAACATTTATCAGCTCTTTCCTGCAAAAGAAAGCTGGGCAGTTGTTCTCAGTTTTACAAATATAAATATGCATCAAAGAATGAGTATATTTGTCTTAGTGAATGATCAGAATAAACCAATGCGGGAGAGCTGTTAATTAATATAATGGCATAATACATCCAGTATCTTGCTATTTTTGGTGTTATTTTCAATTTGCTGTGCATTCTAAAAATGCTTTTGTTGATCGCTGCTGTGCATTTGAGCCCTGAGCGTTTAATTGCATGGCCTTCAATGTCACTCAGGTCTTTTTTTCTCAAGAGTTTCAGTCAATTTACAGTCCAGGAACGTACTTCAAATGATTCCTTCTGAATACGTTACTGTGCATCTGTCAACAYTTCCCCAGCCTTTGCACTGCTGCGTTGCCGGGCTTTGTTCGAGGCCCTTCGCACCACTTCCTCCCCGTTCTGGCGTATCAACTCGTCTCATCTGTTCTTGCAGCCCGTTTCTTCAGCAAACTCTGCCTGCAGTATTTTTTTGGATGCAGCCACTGCACATATCGGTTGCCTGATACCTTTGATGTTAAGGAGTGTGCTAGCACCAACTCTTTAATCTTTGGGAGCTGAGTATAATAATTTCCAACACTATGCTGGAGTGTCAGTGCCTAGCTGCGAGGGGGGTAGGAGTGAGGGATTTTGAGCTCATCTAAATACAGGTTTTTTTTCTAGTGTTCCCTGGCAAGCAGGAGCTCTGGGTCCATGGCCGCAGCCTCGCTGCACCGTGTGACCTGACGGTGTCTCGGTGCAGGACCGCAGCCTTGCGCGGAGACGCGCAGCTTGCATCTGCCCTGTACGATGGGATATCAGCTAACAGCCTGCCTCGGCGCRCCCAGGCCTGAAGGTAGAAGCATTTGGCAGTGAATGTAGTACAGGCTCTGTGATGTTTATTTAGAGAAGTAGGGATCGTAAAAAGGCTGCCAYAGGATTTGATGTATTTCAGCCGTAAAAAAGTCGGAAGGAAATTTTTGGATTACATCTTCCATCGCTGGAAGTGGATGGGGAGGTTGTAGATAACAATCAGCTGTCTCACGGACTGGATTATACTGTCTGGTAAATCTGAAGACACGCCACTGATGAGAGCAGAAATCTTTATGATTTACTGGCAGTGGTGGTGGGTAGGTGAGAGTAGCCCTGAAAATATTCCTGCTTCTGAGATAGAGGCAAGTTGGGAAAGATGCTCTGTCTAGAGAAGACGCCAGGGTCATCTGAAATGACAGTCAGACACTTCTCGCAGCCCCAACAGCTGTATGGCAACTCTGCTCTCAGCCAGAAAATTCAGTTATTTTTCAAAACGAAAATGCTCAGAAGATAATTCAGGGGAAAGATGCTGCAACCCATCAAGGACTGTACTTTAAACAAACAGATAAAAGATTTTTCTTCCTAGGCAATGCAGTCTCATCTCCCCCCAGTAATTACGGAAGTCAAATCGAACTTGTCATTAACATTATTTAAATAGTTATTTTTCTTTAAACAACACAAGTTACAGTTGTGGCTAGTTTCACGCCAATGGGCTCTAATCTGAGGTAACTCATAAGTTCTTTTTTCTGTAACTTTCATTTCTTCGTATTGCTGTGGTATTGTGATTCCAGTGCAAACCAGGTCTCTCAAACCCTACATCAACCATCAGTTGACYAGATTTCTTATGAACGGCCTTTGAATATGAAGCACCGTTTTACACATCTCAAAATACTTGAAGCTATTTTTTCCCTATAATCCTTATAGTGTGACAGGTGAGTCATTCATTTGGGTCGAACTCCTTCACTATGTTTTAAGTGAGGCTATTATGTGTTTTTCTTTGTGAATGAGCAACAGCAGATGAGAGGTGCTGCTCCTGGAGGCTTGCTTGCAATACCTGAAAGCATCGTGGGAGGCGCTGTGTGCTGTATCTGACAGGATGGAGTCAGAAATGCACAGTTTTGTACTCCGTGCTCTGTGCAKAAATAGCATGAAATTCTACAAGTGGTCGAGACCCATGTTTTTGAAGTGCAGGACTGAGTTTTTCTCTCTGTTGCTTCCATAAAGTTCTGCATTGCTAATGCATACAGCATATTGGTAGCTCTGAAGGTCCTGGGTGACCGGGGATTTGTTACAATATTCATTAGCCTTTGAGGCATGCATGTATAACCTGCCGGCCCGTGTGTGTTGCTCACTCCACTTTGTACCTAATCCACAGAGGATATGGGCTTGTTACAGCGCTCAGCCTCAGCGTGGCATTTCAGCTCAGAGCGTACTGACTCATCCTTCTAGCTTTTGAAGTCCCCYTTTTAAAACATGGCACCAGTTTAGGTTACAGCATTGACACACGCAGAGTATTTTAAATCCTTGGCGAACTCCAAGATCTCCCTTRCTTGGGGAACTGTATACAAAGCCTGAAGCAGAAGCTAAGCTCATATAATTTGGGTTGCTCATGTTTTCCTCTTAATAGCCTTGTGCAGTATCACAATTTACGCAGCGTGAAAAGGCATGACTTAAAACTGTACTTGCAGAAAAATAGAGTTACAAACCCTCCAGAATAACAAAGAAATGTTTTTATTTGAAGAAAGTGCTTGTTGTCAGTTTGGGAAAAGACAATTCATTTTAAGTGCGTTTGGCTGTCCCGATGGCAGGGTGACCTTTATGTGAATAAATACAGTAATTCCTTTTTGATTACAAAAACGAGCAGCTTCATAATGGTAGCTCCCTATCTTCTACCATCACCTAAAGTGGAGCGGATAACAGATACCAGTCTGTTATTCTGTGGGCAAGCCTAAAAATTTGATCCTATGTTGCAGTGATTTGATATATCCCATTGTTAGGAGGCAGAGCAGAGAGAATGACAAAAGAACAGCTTAACATGTCCTTCTCTTTGCTTTCCTTTAAAAATCTAGAGGCTCTTAACTTTGGATTTGATGGAATCACAATTAAAAGAGAATAGGAAAATATCGYCTTCCATTTGTTAACCATAAAAATGCAATCCAGCAGGGCTGGTGGTAGTTTGCTATTTCCCAGGTCAATAAATGGCTCCCCTGACTTTAATAAACATTGATGCTGCAGGCTTATTCTACAGTGATTGAACCTTTTTATAGTTTCAGCTAGTCACATTTCATGAAAGGTTGAAGGGCTTTTTTGATTTTTTTTTCTTTTTCAAGGGGGTTGGTTCTGATTGATTAAATTGTCATTTTTTGAGTTAGTTGCTGAATTATAACTTGGCATTTTTAACCGTGTGATTTGTTTAAAGAGACAGCTTTTTGATATAGCAAACCAGCTGAGAATTTTTAAGCAGTAAAAGGAAATTTTACTCACTTTGTTCTCAGCCTTTCATCACTGCCTGAGAAAAAAGCTCCTGAAAACAATGTAGAGACTGTGATAATAAAGAAAAGGTACATAGATTCAAAGTCACTTTTTTATTTTATCATAGAGCTGATCTGTCTGGTAGTATATTGCTTCCGATTAGTATTTGGACACTTCCTTGTTGTTAACATATTTATCCTTCCATAGGGAAGAGTATCTATATTTATAGGTGTCTATATTTAAGAGATAGTTACTAAGATACAGAGAGATTTGTGTCAAATGACTTTCCAAATTCACAGGACAGCGTGTGATAGCGCAGGGGAATGACCTTGGGTGTCCTGAACCCAGAGCTACATTTCTAACCATGGGACCACCCTTCCTCTGTACAAGCAGCTTGCCAAAGCACACATAAAGTATGCAAAACTATGCATCTCCAAGGGAATTAGAGATGCAAATGTGAGTGTTAACCAAGATAATATTAAGTGTAAATGACAGAACTATACTTTGGACTGACTGATTTAGTCCATGATAAGCACAGTAGATTTCTTTGCACCAAAATGATGGGCTCTGAACAACAGCAAGGCTTTTACCACCACCCCAACTGTACCGAGTCCCAAATGGAAGGGACTAAGACCTAGTAATACTTTTGATAGTGAGAAAATCACATCCCTGTGATGCGTTCATATACTCAGCTGCCACTCTTCTCTGTGGAGAGCTGCTTGGTTTCAGGGTCTTATTTTTCTCTTTCCTTCTCTCCCCCAATTTAAACCAGTACTGCAGACGGTAAAGCTGAAATGGCTGAGGTTGACACGAAAAACGTGCTCAGAGTGAGGTTCACGTAAAAACCATGTTGCAGAATGTGTTTGAGAAGAAAGCATGACAGAACTGTCACGTAGCACCTAACTGTGTGTCTTCTGCTTTTGACTGACAGTGCTTGCAGGGGAAATGAAAAGATCTAATGAGCTGGTTAAGGGAGATCTTAAGTTTGTTTCACTGCAGTGTCTCCTTGGTTGGACCCCGAAACAGTAATTAGCAGTGGAAATCTCAGGGTATCAGTGAAGTCCAGTTATGTCTCTACTTGTACCATTTCACCTCTCTGGCCGTTACAACTTCTGCTCTGAAACTTAGGGCAGCACACAGCTGAATTTCAGCAGTGAGTTATATCCCTTGCCTCTCAATTTAATAGCATGATTCTGCAACCTATTCCCAATTCATCTGGGTTCCTTCCATTCTTTTTGCCTCTTTTTCTATGTTTCTGTACCATTCGTTTCAAAATCTTTATATGTGCAAAAGAGGTGCACAGGAAGAGGGTGAATTGCAAAATTAACATTTAAGCTTTTTACCTGCTGGGATTTCCTGGAATTTTTTCACCAAGAAGACAGAGGTAAGCTCACTAACACCTCAGGGTTAGAAGGAAGTGGTATGGAGAGCTGGGGTTATTTCCTTGTAGTGCTGATGGTGCTGGTTACCTTCAACCATAAGTGCTCAGGGAGAAGCAAAGATGGGTCAGGAAGAAGCTTTCCAGTCTGGAATACTGTACAGCTATTGGGTGCTTTATGGCATGGCCATTTTCTGCAATGCCAACTAAAGATGATCACTAGAAGGAGGATGCTGGGGTARGTGGCAGGTTACTGCTCTGATTCAGCATGTCCCACCTTGTGTTCCTAGCACCTTTGCTTCCAATCAGCTGAAGCTTTCACAGTGAGATGATGATACATGAGCAAACTTCTAATAACAACAGCAARAAGTAAGTACTCTTCTGCAATTATTAGTAAACACACAATGATGTGATGRATTTTTTTAGAGAAGTTAGTCATTTTCATTTCAAAATCGTCTTGAGGCCATTTTATCTAGTAGGAAGTAAGCTGTAACATGGAAAAGCAGAAAACATTCATTAAAGCTGAAATGATTTATATCATAACATTATGAGGTAGCACACAACCTCAGTACAGTTCCTCAATGAATGTTTTCCTAATTTGCATAAGTAATTGACCTCTCATTAGCAACTCATTAGAAAAATTGAGGTGTTGTGACAAACGCAAACCCACTGCAACAGAAGCTCTGCATGTGAATAAATTATTGAAAACTCTAATGGATTCAAAATGAAGGGCCACAAGAACCCTGCTTTCTCTGACTGAAAAAAGAAAATATTTCATTTACATCAACAAGTGAAGCACTTTTCTGTGAGCATATGTAGATGCGTATTCAACAGTCCTTAAGCCCATACTTTGACTCTTGACTGTGCAGTCAGATTTTCAAGCATGATGAACATTCACATATTCTGTTACAAGTAATTGCATAGGAAAAGAAATTAGCCAAGTGGTTTAGCTATGTACGTAAGACCCTAGTAAGGATACAGACACCAAAGTTGGAAAATCTGAATACAAATTTTGGTACATGGACTAAATGCATAGCTCAATTTTTTTGGCCATGAGYGGTCTTCTCAAAAGGGTGATGTCTGCCTTATCCTTTCCATAGCCACTATTAACCAACATATGAATGTTAAAAAGCTCAGATAACAAAATTTGAACATATCAGAGTGTTAATTTAAATAACYTTCTATACCTTTAAGGACAAATCCATCAATTTCAAGCCAGATTTTTGTCAGTGTAAGAAGTGAGGCAGATAGTTAACATAAAGTTTTAAAAGCTTCCGGACCCCTCTCCCCTCCCCAAAAAATCCCAAATCAAAATCATTTCTTTTTCAATAAGGTCCTTAAAGTCCAGGTGCCTATCTGAAACATATTTCAAAGTAACTGGGCTTATAGGTTCCAAGTCAGCTTTTCATTACAAAGCTATGTGAGGATGAGAAAGCGAGAAAAATCCTTGTCTGAAAATCTTGTACGACCAAGAGGAGATGAACTGATGAACCTCCACAACCTTCTGCAGAATCCAGTTAAGCGATTGCAGTGCCTGAGCAAGGGATAAACGCAATGGAGCAATAATGTAAAACAATGGGGAAAAAGCTGCTGGCCTAGGACACCCTGGGATGAGAGCCAATGAGAATTACACTTTTCCTCATTTGAGTAGAGTATCTGTTTCTGGCTGTCACCCTGGGACAAGTTTGGGATTTTTTTCTGAGTTTACCTGCTTTGGTATTATTTTTTATRTCATGGAGTACACGCTTTCAGGATCATAGAATCAGCAAGGTTGGMAGGGACCTCTGGAGATCATCTAGTCCAACCTCCCTGCTCAGCAGTGTCACCTAGAGCATGTTAGACAGGGTTTCATCCAGGCAGGCCTTGAAGATCTCCAGAGAAGGAGACTCCACAACCTCTCTGGGCAAACTGTTCCAGTGCTCCGTCACCCTCACAGTGAAGAAATTCCCCTTCACGGTCAGGCGGAACTTCCTGTGCTTCAATTTCTGCCCATTGCCTCTTGTCCTGTCACACGGGACAACTGAAAAGAGTCTGTCCCTGTCCCCATATACATCTAAAGAAGGAAATGGGCCATTGCATAGCACTGTTTCTATATAGGTGAATATCTGTTTTGCTGTGCCAAACAAACATAGAAGAAGCAYAGAAATGATGGCAAAGAATTTCCTGTTATAGGAGAAAAATGGATTTTAAAGGAGAGATAATAAGTAAACAGTGACATTTCTATTTACAGGCTTGCACACCATGCCATGGGACTATAGCAAGTGACTAGTTTTGTGACATTGATTCCTGTATCTTTTTTCTAATAATGCAGATTTTTGCAATTTGAAGCCCTGGTGGTTGGTTTCAGTCCAAATTTAGAGTAAAATCTGCTCTATAATGGCATGTGGCACCAGAGGGCACCTCTTGCTAGAGCCACGATTGAGCTGATTTGCAGGGCCAGTTGGGAAACCAAACACAGTATGAAAACCCGAAAGCTGAGCATACGTTACTCCCACACCTGTATCACGTTCAACATCTMCCCTAGGATTTGCAGCAATTAAGTTTTAAAAATCCTGGGCAACCACTAAATTGAGGTAAACCTCACAGAAAAGTTTGTTATTAAGTCTCTCCGCATAGTGCTATGTGCTCTCCATCAGAGCCCACACTTTCCCGCGCAGCCACAGTACTCCCACACTGTACTACAAGGATGACTCATGGGCAGAATCGCTTCGGGATTTAGGAATACATTTAGATTTCAGCCAGCTGTGGAAAACAGGCTCTTATACCCACRCGCATACTCAATATATTTCTTTACATATGGGATCTGAATCAGTAATACTAAAAGCCTGAAGTTGAAGGAAGAATGAAATGCACTTATAACCATATTCCTTGACAAGGTTATTTTTGATCATTTATTCAATCATTTCATGAAAATAAAATACTTGATAYGTTGCACAGTGGGAATAACAGCTCAAAAAAAAAAAAGAGAGAAAAGAAGAGATGATCCTCCTTATAGGCTGATTTTAAAGAAGTCATAGTGTTAAGCAAAAAAATGAAAAAATAAACGTTAAAATAAAAGAAAGCCAYGAAGTAATTAAAACCAGTTCCCCCTGCACAACCCCTCCTAAAAGGGAGGAAAAAGCTCATCAATGGCAAACTGTTTTTTTTTGTAAGGCTTTGGGGATATAATTGAAGGCCTCTTAGGGGGGCCTAATGTTACCCCAAGACTAGCCACGGCTAGCATCTATGTGTCTGSTGCTGCTAATGGGAAAACTGTAGTACCAGAGTCATGGCTCCAGATGTGATTTCCAAACTTGCAAATTATGTCAGTGTCCTATATGGCCAGCAAAACTGTAGGCATTCAGGAGCTCACCAAAATAGCTAGCAAAGGCATTGTAAATAACATCAACAAAAGAAAATACCTATTTTTTTGTATTTTTTTGTTGAAGCATGATTTTAGTTGTTCCATGCATAATGGTTTAATATCATCACCTTAATCCCAGCTTGCTTTTTCATTGAAAAATGACCCTGTCAATTTGATGCAGAAGTAGACTATTGAAAAGTGGAACAGTTTGTCCAATAGRGAAGAGCTGACAAAGACAGAATGAATAATGCTTAATTGGATAAAACTGACTTGACTGTGAATTCAAAGTGAAATTGCAAATATTGCACCAAGATTTATAGGGCTGGTTTTCTATCTTTGCCTGTGTTTGCTGGGCTTTGCTTGTGTCATCAATATTTCAGTTTAGCAGCAGCATTTTTTTTTCTTTACTGATAAAACTCAAAGGCTAAATATTGTTAGGCATTTGGTGATGCCAGCATAAACTGGGACTCTCCGTTGTTCGGGGTCCAGTTAGGGATGTTTTTATTAGCAATCCTTATAACAGCACATTCGCTCTTCTGTCTCACTGCCATAAAGTGGAACTGAGGAAAATGGAAAATGCCCGTTGCACTTAGATACTGTGAGACAGCTCTGACTCGACACAGCTTTGCAGTGTGACTAGCCACAATCACGATGTAAATCTATTTGAAGACAGTGGCAGGGTGGCTTTTTGCATCTTAACTCATCTCCRTGACTCTCTTCTGCTGTCCTGGCTATGGGGAAGGAGCAGACTAATCTTCGTTGGAGCCACCTCAATGAACAACATTTGATATAGGCAATGCCATCCCTTACCTCTGTAGCTGCTGGAATAGTTCTCCACGCCACTGGGTTCCTGAGACACGTATTATGAAACCTATTGAGGATAGGATTTGTGCATGAGGACTCTATAGGGAAATTCTTTGTGAAAATTATTTTCTTAGAATTTCCAGTAGCCACTATAAAAAGTCTGAACTTTTATCTGTGTTATTTCTTCCCCTGCTCTGCTTTATAAACAAACATGACACTTTATTCTACAAAGTGATTTCTTTCTGAGTTATAGAACCACGGAAAAGGCATATAAAAACTGCAGAGCTTATTATTTTTTGGATTCTTGAAACTTAAAATTGATTTAAACCAAGTTCAGCAAGCAATATTTTCTCCTTGTCTGAGAAACTGTAGCCTCAGTTTCAGACTAGAGTAAATTTTTATGGGCATGTAATAATTATAAGCCCTTGAGAAACAGATTTTGTAATGGGGACACAGGCACAAAGCTTCACTGTAGTTATTCTAAGGAACACTGATGCGAAGAGGCTGAAAATCCTTTTCCCAAGAAAGAGGTTATTAAAAGACTGCAGTAGTTTTAATGACATTTCTTGTGACATTAAAATTATTTCATTTGGAATCACAGAGCATCTCTGCTTCTGCAGTTTTGAAGGTCCAAGGAGAAAATACTGCTGTAGCCTCAAAACTATGAGCAATGACTGAGGGAAGCAATCCAGAGCAATAAATCTGGGRTGGTACTCATATCTCCTCTCATGATAGGGGATGTAAATTAATCTGTTTAATTGGAGCAGCAGATAATAATTACCACCAGGAAGGCAGGAGAAATGTTTGGAAATGCCGTACAGGTTTTGCAGATGATCTGGGTTCAGTTTTTCCTCCTAAATTGATGAATAATAGCTGAAATGTCAATGATAACTGAACTCAAAAGGAGGAGGCTTGGCTCGCGTCAGATGTATTTGGTAGCTTACATTCTTATTCAATTCTGTAGTGATCCTGAATTGATTTTCTTGCAGTATTTCAAGCACTATCCATTTCTGATTGGACAGATCTTCGTACTATTTATCTAATGTCATTTTTACACATGAATTCAAAATAAATGATGGCAAGGTGCTTGGCCCAAATATATTACGCTCTAAGAGATAAAGTCGCATTCACTCGATCAACCTYACATCACACTTTGCAACTTTACAGTCCTTCAGATATGAAAATGCTGTACGAAGATGGATAAACAGCTTTATTCTCAGCTCAGAGGAATTCAAAGATGAACGGTTAGATCAAAGGCAGAGGTCCTGACCAAAGCCCGTGACGCTGAGCCCACTTGATCCTACCCTTGCTGAAGCCGCTGGCAAACCTCATACCCATGGCAAAGAGCAACACGCAGCCGCCGGCAACCAGGACGCTTGGCTTCTTGTGATCTCCCGGGGCTCGCTCGCAGGAGGAAGTGGCTGAGGTCTTACGCGGTCCCAAATTAGATGTATAACACAACACGCGGTGACAGCAGCAAGCGGCGAAGGGAGGAGGCTTTGGCAAAGCAGACAAACGACAGGAGGTGAAAAAAGAGACTCCCTCTAGGAAATGACCCTATTTGTACTACATCCCCCCCTTTTTAGTGTGTTTTGGCATTGTTTGTTTAACCAGACAATGAAGCGGGAAGTAGAACGCCGCGGAAAAACCAACCTCTCTCGCAGGACTTTCGGGAAGCTGGAAAATAGAGAGTTGCATAAAATGAGCACAGGAGTGAGGCTGGGGAAGTCTTCCAAAGTTTTTCAGACTCTCTGAGGAATTTTTGGCCTGTGTTCTAAGGGAAAAACACATTGGGGCTCCCTTTCTCCGAGCCAGTTTACTCATGCATACATAGCTAATGCGGGCATCTTGGACTGGATCCTGCTCCTTCGCAACTCAATGGCAAAGCTCCTCCTGGCTTCAGCAGAGACAGGATTGGTCCCGTTGTGAGCTGATCGTATTTGTATTCAATACCCTGCAACTTAAAGTGAGGATTAGCAGAATTAAACTCCCTTAATTTGTGTATCTCAAACTGCCAAGCTGCAATTAACTTTTGTGCATTTGAATTAACAGGGAAAATTATTAACCACCCATTCCCCATGCAATTATCATTTTACAGTTCTGGAAAATTTCACCTAAATATGAAAAGTAGCCCACATCCCTGTGAACATACCCCTCTTAATATCTTTTAGTTATTAGAGCAGGGAACAATTTTTCACCCCATTGCTTTCATATGCAACGAATCCTCGCCCGACGTTATCGCCGGGCCGTGCCCTTCGGCGATTGCTTTGGTTTGCATTGGCTTAGGGCCGCACAGGTCACTTTGGAAATTCGCTCAATAATAACACCTGCATGTGTAGCCCTGGGGGGGGGGATATTACCACCAGCTGCTTAATTTGTGCTGTTTTTAACCACTTAATACACAAGCTTAAAATTCCTCCCTTTCTTCTCCTTGCTGCAGTTTCCCTGCGGTGGCCAGGGCAGAGCTGCCGGTGAGGGCTGCAGAACAGGGGCAGAGCACAGCAACCGCACGGCTCTGCCTCATTTTCYGCTCTTCCTTTTCCCACGCTGGTTCCCGTACCAGCCCGGCCRACGTGGTGCTCCACGGTTGGGAGAGTCCTGGCTGTTCTCACTTATTCCCTCTTAAAACTTGACTTTCCTGGGAAAAGGAGACTCTTTGGCCACTTTGGTCGTGGTGGTGGGAAATATTTATAAAAGAACAGATAGCTTTTGATTTATGTATCATGCTTTAATAATAAATACATTTGTAACAACATAATGAAATTTTTGAACAAAAGTTCTTTTCCAGAAGAATAATCTTTTACTGGTATGAAATGCCTCGCTGGGGTTTTGTCAGGTTTTAATTTCAGTTTGAATAAATAATGTAAGACACCAGGCTGGGAAAGATAAAGGTGAATTTCATCTACTTCCAGCTTGCCATAATGGAAATAATAACTACTTTAGCCAAAAACAAGTTTCCAATTAGTTTCTCTAAAATAATATTATCCCCTTTTTTATAGATACCGTACCTCATTTTGGAACCTAATTTTGATAATATATAAACATTTCTATTCCCACTGAAAGAATGACGGTTACAGACTTTGGCTATATATGTTTGGGAGCATAGCTGTACTGAAAAGCAGCCTCTGCTTTTCTTTAACTGAATCTTAAACAATAAAAATAGAAAATCAATTTAAAATCTTCTTTATGATGAAGATATCTTTTCTGGAAGACCTTATGTTAAATGGCTGGATAATGATTATTAGACAGGCGTGCCATTGTGAAATTCATTTCTTCTGGAAAAAGAGATTGTTGGACCATTCTTTCTATTTTTTTAAATGAAAATTTATGTGCTTTATTGGGGAGGGGGTCATGACACAGGAGAAGTGAAATAGTGCTGTCTGCAGCTGAAAGTGGCTGACATACATTATTTTAAATTCAGAAGCCAACACTAAATCAGGAGAAAATTCAGTTCAGAAGAAAAAAGCTCCAGATTAGATGAATAAGTTTGAAATTGTTCTTTGCTGGGACATAACTGTACTCTTTGGTACCACCCACGGATCTTTTCTTTTCTGTCTGTCATCTAACATGTCTGTAAAATTTAATAAAATAATACACGGAGTTTTACTGTTTAGGAGGATGTCTTCTACATAAAAAGAAAAAGCCAAATTCTATCATTCTATACAATAAGCTATACTCACTCGTCTCCAAAAATGTCCCCTGCAGGTGAGCTGCTGGCCTCTGCCCGGAGCGACCTTTTGCTGGAGCCCAGGCGCCTCTGCGACACCGAGACCCGTATTTAAAGATCCTGCAAAGGAGAGCGGTCTGCTCCAAAGCGTGGCAGCTCTGCGGCGCTCACCGCTGGCCATCAGCTCTCGCTCACAGCAAAGCCACGGCGCCTGAAGCACACACCATGAGCACTAGCTATTTAAATTAGCACAGCATCATGGCTYAGCGTCGTAGCATTAGCAGTTCTGACTAATGCAAAGTCAACACGGTGGTTTTTGCCTACTCAGAAGTTAATAATAGCAAGAGCGGCTACAATACCAGGAACATGGCTTGAACTCCAACTGTATGCAAAGAGGGCCAAGATGTGTGGCCCTGCTATGCTTGGATTACTTTATCCATCTCTGCCTAAACAAAGAAATAATTATGGGGTAACGTCACACAGAATTTCAAAGACTTAAGGAGAATGATAGTATGAAATAAAACAGATGTATTAACCCCCCCCCCCAAATTTCACTTTAAACTAAATTTTGTCACATCTAGCTATCTCCCTATCGTGTGTGTATGTGTGCACAGGACTACTGTGAAGCAGATCTTCTGACAAACTGATAGTTCCAGTGATGGTTTTCTAAACTTAGACCTTTTATAGTTTATCCCACCTGTAATTATGGAGCTACATTTGGAGAATAATGAAAAGTTATCTCATGATGAAAGACTGGCCAGATGGCAGGAATGTATTTTTTATGAATACGGCTCTTATTACACTTCAGACCCTACGGTTTGTCATATTGCCTTAGATGTGAAGTCCATCTAATCCAATACGTTGGCCTTGCCAGCAGCCAATGTGAAATACTGCCGATGAAAGTGTGAAGATTACGCAGCASGCTACTGTAAAATAATTCACCCTTCACGTTAGGTCTCAGCTGTCCTTTTTTGAAAGTTCTTGCTACCCAATTTTTATATGAGTAAATGATTACAACAAATAATCCTCAGGCTTGTGGTATGGCATGTGGTGAACAAGAGACTTGTTCCACTTTTGTGATGTTATAAAAAAAGTTTCTAACATAAACCATCACAAAAAATCAGTTTGTGAATGGTCAGTCTGATATTTGCTTGCAAGACCATTCGAACAACTCTGAAATAAAACATTTGCAAATATTGTGTGCTCCTTGCAGATGTATCTCTCACCACCACCATCAAGCAAATCACAGCAAATAATTACACCAGCTGAGGTAGTTTTCCATTAAAAGAAAGAGTTACAAAACAATAGCAAAGCTAGCCAAAGGTGGGAAGCGGTAATTACTCTTTGTGTTACACACAAAGTCTAACAGGTCGCACAGAACAAGACACATATTTGCATTTCTTTCATCTACTGCTGTAAAAGTGAAAGATATTTCATGTTCAGTACACATAAGTACAGTTTTACACAAATGAAAATACTGCACCGATGTGATAAACATTAGCATGGTAATTTTGGAAGTGCTCTGCATTGCACAGCAGACTCTATTTATATTGCATAAGCTCTTGCAGAACCTCTCTGTGATGCCCAATCATTTACAGTTAAGCCAGATTTTGACCTTATTGTAGCTGTTCTTATTAATACAACCTGAGTAAATGGACATTATAGGTGAYTGTAGTTAGCAGAAGCGGATGTTAAGTGAGTAGGGAGGGACGTGCAGGAAGACTGTGTGGAGGCCTTTGATACCTGCTCACCCCTTTAACCACTGAACTGAACTTCCCGAGAAATCCCATGGCTCCAAATTCAGCAAGAGCAGAAGCTTTCTCTCCAGTGGGATTAGTTTGTAGGCATGGTACGTTAACTTCTCACCTTGCCCTGTAGARAAGAAGGTATTTTTCAGTGGAATGCAAGGTAAAAGGAATCATTTGCACAAAAGTTGAAATATGAAGCTTATATTCCATGAAAACTGTCTCGTGAAACTATGCATTTAATAGATTCCTAGAAATGTGCAGCCCAATAAATAAAACTAATAATTCTACCCATACAATGAGAAAGTAAGTCAGTGACAGCATGGAAAAATAAAGTAATGACAAGGAAGCTTAATCATGCATACGCTGAGGATCTTCCCCACTTTGGGCAGGGAAGGAGGCCTGTCATTTTATCAAGCTTGCAAGCAGACATCATTAGCTGGAGAAACAATAAAGCTTGGGCTTGATGAAATGGAAACATAAAACTGGCATAAACAGAACCAGTCCAAAATAATGAAATGAAGTTTTAAGAGGCTTTATTGCGTTCTAGGTTCAGCATCAGCAGCTGAATTTACATACTGCAAAAAAGCAGCCACAGAGGTGGAAACTCAGAGAATGCTGTTAGAGACAGGAGTGCAGAACCAAAGGTGTCTCAGGAGAGGAATATTAAATTTAGAGTTACTAAATGTTTCAAGGTAATCCTTCAGGACTTCTAGTTTCTCTCAGCCCTTTCCATGCAGAAAGAAAAGAGTTAATAAATATTGTTAGTGCCTAGGGAACTATTCAYGAGGGATCTTTTGGAAGAGTAATCGTCATATTTAGAAGTATTTTCTCATTATGGGTAATGGGATGATGAACTGAGAAATGATCTCAACCACTTATGATTCTAAAAGCCCCTAGTCTGAATAATCTATGCTGATTTAGAGATAATAGCACCCAAGACATAACTCATTTAGCACAATGTCCRTTCACTTTGAAGACTTCCCTACACCTATTTTTATAGACACTTATAGAAGTTGATAATGGTATAAAAAGAATAACATGATCAAAAAATGACAAGTATGCAGTGAGAACCACTTTGTCCAGGACGGTACTACAGACATACAAAATCTGTTCCTAATGAAGTGCAATACAAATTCTAAGGGAGAGAAAAAATAGAGAGCATTCCCATTCTGCACTCATTAAAGTAAAAGAAACTGTCAGAAAGGGTGATTTTGTGTGTAAGGCACTGCGGCAGCACRTTGAAGATGAGAGTTGCACAGTGCCTGTGCAAACAAGAGCACTTACTGCTTCTCTGCTGGGGTTTCTCTTTGGTAAAGAAGTGCTGCTAAGCCTTGATTTCCTTGCTCCGCCTGCTCAGGCTGCACTCGAGAAGGCAGAGGCCATCTTTCCTCATGTATCTGCGCAGGGCTGAGGTGACCTTCGTCTCCGTTGTGGTCTTCCCATTCTCCTGCAACACCAGCACTACTGGTGCTGTAGAGGCAGCTGTCCCTACATGTTCGGGATCACAGTCAACACTTTCCTCTCCCCATTCTGCTTCCAAGTCCTCATGACTCCAACATATTCCTTTCCATGAAAATGTTTTCCCATGCATGGGCTGACCTCAGGAGTACACTTTCCCTATGTTTCCCTGGGGTTCTCCTCTTCAAAAGGTGAGGATGAGCTCTTTCAAATGCCAATTAGATCATCATAAATCATCTTCCACTTTTTTTTCGTGTCATAGAAACTGTGCTTTCATGTGTCTTATGGATTGCAGGCATCTTTGTACCTCTTGAGCTGACTGCTGTGGGAGTTACTCCTGAACAGCATTTTACCACTGACTGTCATCTCAGGTGGTTCGGTTTCAGACATATGGCCAAGGAGGCAACACCTGCAGTACTGCAGTAATAAGGACTGAGCATCTGAGKTAGAAAGGGAGTGCTGTCGAGAAAGGGCACTCCGTGATTTAATCTCACCTCTTTGCATATTTTTGGATAGAGCTGATGAAAGAGCTGAGCCAATATCCTGCTGGTTGCCACTGAAAAGGGGCAGTCTTGTTCCCTTCTCTCCTCCACTCCCGAATGCACACTCCTGGTGGGAATACTAAACTGCAGCAGCTTTCATCGAAACAGCAAATTTGCAAAATGCCAGTCTGCCTTACAATTGATTTTTCCAAGGTGGAYTTTTGGCATATTCTTTCTCTCTTCTAACCAAATCTTCTGTCTTATGATCATGAACTCACCCTTACGGCTGAGACTTGAAGAGCAGACTGATGGTGTGATGCATGCACAACTGGCTGTCAGTCTTCCACTCAATACCTTGAAGGTTCTGGGTTCTTCCACTTCATTTTTCCCTCTGCTGTTTCCTCCTTTGCTGAGATCTTCTGTAGTGAGATTCCTGTCTGATTATATAATAAAACCATGAATTATTAACAGTGTATAAAATATTGACAAACTGTTCTCTGAGCTAGAACAGCTTTAAAGTATTGATTAGGAWCTCAGAAAGTTATAATTAGTTTCTGCATAAGACATAATTAAGGTGTTATTGTTTCTCTTCTAATGTTGTGATGGATAGAAGGTATTTATACCGAACTTTGAAATCTTTTTCAAATTAAGGCAATATGTTTATGGGTACTCCAGATAATGGGAAAATAAAGCATGATGGGGAAGTGTTTGCATTTTTAAAGAGCTCAGTTGGCAACATCTACTCACTGTAGAAAGAAATCATTTCAGATTTACTCTGAGGAAACTCCTGGATGTATAGATATGATTGACTTAGGCAGGGACAGAATCTCAACCCAGTTTTGTTAGAAATCAAACCAACACAACTGTASTTGTGTACATTTTGAACCTACTGCTTGATTGCAACCAAATTTGACTGGGGGGTACAATCTTGGAAATATTTAGTTTTTACAAGTTTTATACAAGTGCCAAGCATAAAACATTGCAATGTTAGTTTAGATCTTATTAGACATCAGAAAATTCACACAAGAGTTCAATTTCAAGATGGAATGACCCGAGAACTATTTTTATCGGTTCTGCTGCTCACAAAGGGATTTATGCAGTCTTGGAGTTAGATGTTTTTATATCTYTTATGGAAATGTAATTTTATTCAGTGGAACTCATTGCATGGGCCAGAGCATTCCCTGACAGCACAGATGCAATTGGTAGCGGAGACTCATTTTGCCTAACTTAATGCRTCTTCCAGTGCTCTACTGCTGAACCACTTGTCTAGACTCCCKCTGCAGAAAATTGGGAGAAAGAGTTTCTGCTAAAGTATAATTCATCTGAGCAACTTGGGGAAGAGACAAATCACTGTAGATGTTTAAAGTTAGGTAAGGTGAGTCCCATCTTCTGAGTGCAATGTCAGAGTGGAGCTAATATAAATGTCAGGTATTAGGAGMAGCAGGCTCTGCCAGGTAAGCGTCGGCCTGTAAATTGATCCAATTCTCCCAATCTGCCCGTTTCTGCTCTCCCTGCCTTTCTCTCCGCTGTTTGTAAGGAGAGAACAACGTGCAATGACATGCAGTAGGTCAAATCCAAGAATTGGGTGAGAACAAATATAATAGTTTCTGGGGTGTATTCTCTTTAGAGCGCCTCTCCTGGTGCTCTTTAAATACACATTATCTATTCCTTTGAAGCCTGCTCTTAGGCTGCTGACACGTATTCAGAGAAAACAGAGCTGAAAGAGAATTCAAGAAGACAACGCATCCACCCTTGTGCACCATGGTGGAATTAGCTGTGCCAAAAGTGTTCCTGATTAGATCTAGTTTGTTCTTGAGCCCCTCCGAGATGGAGATCCCACAACCTCCCTAAATAATCTATTTCAGTGTTGAGTTGTCCTTACGATTGCAATTCCTAATGTATAATAACCTTTTACAATCAGAAACCTGAAGCACAGAGAAATTAAGGAATGTGTTGAATTCACAGACTCTGAAGAAGGGAGGGATTGTATAACGTACCTGGATATCTGCTGATTTGCTTTGGACAATATTTGTAAATTCTGGAAGTTTTGCACATTTTTGTTTGGGTTTCATAAACAGGGATTATGAACTTGGCATTTCTGTATTCCTGCATAACTCAGTTGGCCTGTTCCCATCGCCCAAGAGGGCCTAAAGGCAGAACTGAAGTGGCTTCCTTGAAGGCACATTTTTTTTCTCCAGAAAAAAAGAAAGAAATCTCACACAGCAACAGTCAAACAGTGCTATATCCCTGACACTGGCACGGCATTGGATGCAGAGACTGAAACTGAGGTTCGGTTTTACTGAGCGGCCACTTTCCATGCACTCTCATGCCACATCGGCCCTTTCAGCTCCTTCCAGGGGCTACTTGGCCATCTTCCCTGCTGGATTTGACCCCTGAACCATGCCCAAAGAGCTGTTCTTAACAGATCTGTATCTCTGAGCCTTTTCTTGGGGCATCTTGTCAGGATAAATTATTATATTAGATGGCTGTATCCAGGAAGGTGAATACAGAGCAAGGTGAGTGACAAGGGCCATGGTRTATCCTAACAAACCATCCAGCCACAGTGTCAGTGGGGCATGACGGAAATTTTATCTAAAGGAATATTGTACTGAAGAAACTATGAAAAGTAGCTCATAAGCAATATATTTGCAGATCTCCAGAACTGTCTTCAACAACTCAGCAAATGCATTAATTCTACCAGATAGTTAGGATTTCAACCTGGTTTGTAAGAAGAGGCTCTTAAATTCCACACTATAGGCCAAATCCACTCTGAAAACTACTGGCCAGCAGCAAAAAAGTGTAATATCCAGCTCTTGCTAATGTAAGAGGAGTCGGTATTGCTGCTGTGTCAGATGGCTGAGCAACGCACACCACGAACGTCTCCTGCGTTGTGAACCTAAGTTGAAAGTGCAGATCTATCAGCAGAGCAGATGCAGCAAAGCTCTGCCAGCCATTAATAGGCATGTGCGGCTGCTTTCATTATTTAACGTTTGTTTGAAAGTACCTCTCTCCCTTTCGCTTTCATGTGAGATATGAGCGTCCTCGGAGAGGGCACCGGTCCTGTGCAATCGCTATATACCTGCAAACACTTTAAAATGTCTCCCCATCCCTGGGAACAAAATAGGCCACCTAATTGAAAGCAATTCTCTATGAGAGCTCCTTCATCCCTCCTCCCTCCCCAGCACTACGTTTTTATCGCATCTTTTGTTGGCCATACATCAGATGCACCCTCCTTGCTTGCTCTGGATAAAAACAATCCCCACTTCCCCTCAGCAAGCGTGAAAACCTCTTTGCAGAGCACGAGCACTAAATGAGAGCCGTGCTCAGTCTGTGTACTTTAGAAGGCAGGGATTTTTCAAGAGACTAAATTAATCCCTCACATTTTCAAAGTGCATGGCACAGATTTGAACTCCAACTCCCCCAATGGTTAAAGCAAGAACAGGCTTTGAGCTCCCCTGGGTTTAATTCCTGACTCTTTCCCCGAGCCACAGGGTGACACGTGGCAAATCTCCGCTGCGCTCTGGTCCGCGGGCAGTGGGGTGGCAGCCTGTGCGTCTGCGGTCCTGCCGGGTCTGTCTTCCTGCCGTTGCTTGGGGCAATGTTTTTTCCAATCCCCTAACTGGAAAGGCTGGAGCTGTACAASAAAAAAATCCGCAGAATGCAGCATTTTAGGAGTACACACTGCCTCTCGCTCCTTAAAAATGTGTCGCATGGGCAAAGAGTGCAGCTGTGCTGATGTTAAATTGCATCTCTGAGTGCTCTTTGCTTCGAGCTAGCAGCGTTTATGGGCTTAAAGGACTGAACACGCCGGGGCTGTCGTAGCTGTGGGAGAACAGCAGCCAAGAGCSGGAGGAATGGCCACAAAAAGCAGCTGCGTTGCTGCTTTGCCAGGCCATAGGTGCCCTTGGAGCGGGCGGCGAGCGAGCTGGAAAGCCACCGATTCTGCCAAGTGTGGTGTGCCAGGCCGCCTYGCATGCAGGCAACGCTTGCAGGTGCAACAGCCCTTGCCCATGTCTTTACGTCCTCTGGGTCTGAGCGGCGATGTGTTGCTGCTCCCAGCTTGAGTGCACGGCCCTACGGCAGGGCTGYGTCTGCAACGGGAACCCGCCGTGGGGCTGCTGTCCCAGTCCCAGTCCTTACATCGGCACCTACAAGGGCATGAACGGGACATGTACAGGAATTTCTGCTCCACAACCTCTTTACTCTTTAAAACAAAGAGAAATATGTCTCCATGGCCAACAGCCAAGTGCTCCCTCAGCTGTGTCTGTGGCAGCGCAAGTCACAGCAGATGTTTTGTGCCAGGGATTTAGAGTTTCTCCTCATCTTTGCTTTCTCCATCAACCTTTTCTTACGTGGTATTCCCAGCTGCACAGACAGCCCTTTCCTTCAAAGCAGAGGAAACTTCTGGCCGTGTAGGTAGACCAAGAAATTCCAGCTCRCAGTTCCCAGATAGGCTCAGGGTGATGAATCCATTCAAAATCAATGCTCCCTATCAGTGACAAAATCGTTGTTGCAGGAAGAAAGTCACTCGCAGCTGCTGGGTTTGATGGCTCCCTCTTTCCTGGCYGTTTACCCGGAGGGCTTGGACTCCAGCTAAGGGGGAATGATTTAATCCAAAATGGAGGTGACAGCACAAAGCAAAGGTTCAGAGCAGGTTACATCCAAAAATGGAGGCAGAGCCTTCTCGGAAGGCAAGATGGGAGCTGGTGATCTGATGCGGACGTTCCCTCGGCTGCCGCAACGGGCTCCTCCTAATCGAGGTTGCCCTCCCAGGGAACGCAATATCTCTCTGTAGCAAAAAGTCAGAGAGAGGTGCGCTTCCAAAGAGCTATKATTTGAAGGCAACAAGTAACAACATGTCTTGCTGCATTTCCCCCAGTTTGGGTACAAATACAATATCTTCTACGTGTATAGGCAGAGGACACCCTGAACTGAAAAATCTTGTCTCCTGCAATGCTGCACAATACATTTTACATCATTATTAAGCACCCACTTCCGCAGCTCTCCTACGAGTAGCAATTGTCTGCCTGGCTTTCACGATGAGGATGGGATCAGCAGACGTGTACATCAGCAGTATTTTTGAAGGCTATAYTGCGAAAGTAGGCACGCACATGAACTTATTTTAATTTCAGAATCGAAATCCTACTGCGCCATTCGCACTTTGGGCCAGACAAAAATGTGTCCCTATTGGGGAGGGGGTGAAAATTGCTACATTCACATAAACAAGACTGTGGCTACACCGCTTTCAGACACATTATGGAAATTAATTTCTTCCTGTCTTCCCCTTCYTTCTTGAAGATATACAGGTGCATTTATCTTAATGTCATAAAGCCAATGCTGAGTTAATTGTTTTGTCTAACTTACTGTGCATTTTTGATGGGCTGATTTTTTTAGCTTACTCACCTTGCGGATAGTCACTGTCTTTAAATTCTTAAAAAATCCCTCACATACTCTTCCTTAAAGGAGGATTCAGCAGCAACAGTTGCCACCTGTTTCTTTCCATGTGCTCTTTTTCCTTTCTTCTTTTTAAATGCTTGACACAACCGAGCAGAGATGACTTTCCATTTTCTCCATGTGTGGCACTGCTCAGTGGCAGCTGCTAAAAGAAAAGCCCCATCATAATCAGTGTGTTTTGCCTGTAGCATAAGGCATTTCAGAAACATTGAAAAGCTGAAAGGAAACAGAAGATAAGTTGGAAATCATGAGCTGAAATGTGCACTTCCATTTCAGAGATTAAATTAGAAAAATATATTATCATGAATTTAAAACAGTATCATCAGCCAGCTTGACAGCTCATCTGGGCTCACACTGTGCTGTTATTGAAGGGACTTGGGCTAGAGTCCAGCTGTAGGATCCTCAGGTGTCTGATATTCAAAGGCTGGATCAAGCTTTGGGGCAGTTCTGCTCAGTGGGGAGGAGAAGAGGTTTCTGCTGGAGCAACCTGCTGACTGTAGCACTTTGGAAACTCAATGACAGGCCAGCATTATCATTATAAAGTGCTGCTGACCCATCAAGAGCGAAGAGGAGTAGGAATATAATGGAGAAAAATTTGCGCAGCTGGAAAAGCTGAGATCAAGTAAAACAGCCCCAGAGAGGAACTAACATGCAGGTAGGTGTAAAGGAAAAACRTTTACTGGTCATTCAGATCTGTTCCTTAGGTAACACGGCAGAAGTTGCATGGCTTTAGGCTACATTCAGGCAATCCCTAAGGAACAGCATACAGGAAGAAAACTGGAGGAAGTCTTAAATATCTCAACTGATGTGTCCCTGGAATTGCTGCAGAGTTAAAGCAGGGATTAAAACTGGGGCTCCCTGGGGAACATGCTCACCCTCATGGTGGGATTGGACTTCCCTGTGGTCTCTAGCTCCATCTTTCATTCCTTCAGTGGCTCCATAGAAGTCAACAACTCTCAGAAAAGCTTTACAGGAAAGATGATAAAATCTCAAAAATTTTCTGCATTCCCTGGTGCTGGTGGTAAAGATGATGATTTTTGTTTTCACCTACGGCTACTCCATTCCTCACATTAGAGCTGGAATTCTTGTTTATCATTTCCATACTTCCCCCTTCTTACAGTTTTCTTCACATAGACAATAGAATATGTGAAGAGACCACTGATGACCCCTCTTTTTGGAGAAAGCCGGAAGAAATGGAAGCAGAATGTCTCATTTAAGAGACAAGTTAGGCAGATGTCTTCATTTCATCATCTCTAAAATGGGAAAAAAGATTTGGCCTTGACTGATAGGGTATCTCATCTAGCTACAGCTGCTTGTCTGGAGCTTTCATGWTGCCAATCGTCTGTGCAGAGAACTCAGCAGAAGTCCTCAGAAAAAGTTCATTTATGTATTGATGAGACAATCAAGCAGCAAGGCTGAGCAAAGAAGGAAGGCTGCATGTTTGAAGGCAGTTGAAGGACAGGATTGAGAGGTCAGAAACACAACTAACTAACTCACCATGACATAACAGGTTACTGTGCACCAGCAGAATGAGCTAGGCCAACCACACTATTTGGTCACTATATGTGTAAGGTACAATACGTGAGCTTAAACCTCTTCATTTCTTGGAATCTGTCCCTGCAAGTAGAGAAGTACTGTGCACAGGATATTAAAATAACTTCAAGAAGTTGAACTAGACCAGAGAAGTGTTATCCAGGGAAGAGGCTGCTTCACAGCTTTCTTGGAATGAGAAAGATGCTATTCAAGATCATTTAACAAAGAGAATWATGAGAGGAGATGTCGGCAGGCTGAACATATGGAAGGGGGTTAGTTGTCTTYAGAAAAATTAAAAATAGGTAGCTTGTTTTGCCAAATTTTCCTGGTTTCTATCACATACAGTCTCAAAATCTAGCAAGAAACTCACTGGGAAGATACACAAAACTGAGGAGCAAAGCAGCACAAACTGTACAGGTAGAGTTACTGAGTAAAGGCTATTTTGAAGATCTGAACATCAAACTACTACTGGAGATCAGAGCCTGATCAGAGAATAGCCAYGGTTCAGATGTTATTTCTTTCTTCAAAAATAGCCAAAGGAAATCCTCTTCCTCTTTGAGCAATTGCAGTAGTGTGACTTTCAGCACAGTGACTCCACAGTACAGAAACATGAGAGAGACATCGTTCCTGTCTCAGCAGGCCCGTGGAGGCGATGGTGTGCAAGGACGGCACCCTCGGTGTGACACTTCACCGGGAAGAACTCAGCACCTACAAGTTGTAAAATACAAAAATGCTGAAACAGAGTATCTGGGTTCAGGGTAATAAAATAAGTTTCATCCCTTGCAGAAGAAGCAAGTGAAGTGGTGAGATTCATGAGCCAGGTGAAGAAAGAGATGCTTCTGCCTGAAGGGCAGTCAGTGCAGTGCTGTAAGATTCCTGCYGTAGCCATAAAGGGAGAAGCATTCCTACAGACCTACACTTCGAGGGTTCACTTTATTTTTATGTCCATCAGGACAAATATYAATGTTTTTGGTGACAATACTTGCAGAATAGGTTGTGATGCTACATTAGCATAAGCAGCAGAATTTTGGTCTTTTACTATCAGTGGGAAAAATCACCAAGGGTCTTCTTTCCTCATCAAGAAAAAAAACATGAGAAGTCTGGAGGACATTCAATAAAGCAGCAAGACCCACAAAAAAATTCCCTTGAAAGAAGACTCAGAGCCTGCCAGTCCTTCAGTCAAGAGCTATATTGACTGGCTCCATTTGCACYGAATAGGATGACAGATTGCTGAGAACCATGAGTTTACATCTGGAAAATAGCACCAGTTCTTGCCTATTTACTCTTTCTTTGGCCACATAGAAACAAGATGCATACATCTGTAATTATTTCCTATACAATAGAGATGCATGGACATTTATTTCAGAACTGCAGATTACTTGCTGCCAAGATGAGTGCAGTTTGAAGCACTCACATAGCACAGTACTGAGGCATTTTCTCCTGTCAGCCATCTCCTAGGTAAGAACCCAAATGATGTCTTTGGACAGACTCATCCAAGCTGGGGAGCTGTTTCATAGGAAGAAGGTTTGTAATACGAAAGAGAGAAGATTAAAGGAGGAGTTTGGCTATAGGCTTGGTTTTACCAACTTCATTCCTCTTGAACAAGGAGCCAGCCCCTGCGTAGCTGATGTCTCTGATGACCCGCTGAGCGGGGTAACGTGAGGAAAAYGAACACAACTGGCCTTAGCTCTGTAGTACACATTGGTACTATATAGCTCAKTAGAACTGTACACAGAGAACAGCATGGCCCTTCGTTCAAGGAGCTCACATGGACTAATTACAGCTTCCATCTAATTGATTTTTCCTTTGGCCATTTCATATTTCTCCAGTAGTGATTTTAATATCGTGAACTGGCTGTTTGACTTCCYGTTCCAGATGCATTCTGGGCTCCATTCAAAATTATGATACAGTTCCAAAACTTTGAGCATAAGCCAAGTTCTCTCTTTCCCAAACTGGCAGTCGGCATGGAAGGCAGTGAACATATTTTTCACAGTTATGCATCTTGCATCTGACTCAGGTTGTTGTTATTATGCAGTAAGTGTTTCAGTCTGAACATTAAAGAAAAGAAAAATGTTCAGGTCCTAAGGGGGGAATAAAATCCACTAATCCAACATAGGCTTTATTTGCTTGTTGACTACCAACTGGTGTTGAGAACGGCAGGACTCCCAGAGCTTCAAACAGGATTAGAGAGTAGGAAATAGGACATTTATTTCAATTCAGATTCTTATTTAAGTCTTTATTCTAGCTACACAGCTAGGTATTTGGACATCTGGTGAAAATTCTTGGCTGTATACAAGCTCTGAAAATGTTGTTAATCTTTAAAATCAATATTATATTTAGGAAATTGCTCACCTACTTGTAAATTTGTGACTGCTAATTCATTCATATGCCATTTCATGAGTCATTAACTA
This sequence comes from Rhea americana, assembly GCF_003343005.1. NCBI lineage: Eukaryota > Metazoa > Chordata > Aves > Rheiformes > Rheidae > Rhea > Rhea americana. Next base: position 2,394,699 of record NW_028186357.1, on the reverse strand, counting down.
CGTAGGAAAAGGCATTACTTTCTCTTTATCACTCTTGGACAACTTACTCCACCCCTATATTCATTAATGTGTAAATTACATTATTATTATTTACTCATATCAACTGGAAGGTTTTAAAAAAATTCGTAAGTAATTCCCGTAACTGAGATTCAACTGCTGGTTAAAAAGTGCTTGAGCAGACCTTACTGGTTATATACAAGTATGCTGGGCACTGACAGTGGGAGAGCAGTCACTTTGCTCTCACAGGACAAGCCGTTCCACCTGTGATCAGTGCCCAGAATTTCATACTGTTAAAATAATAAGTTGAATTTGATTTGCTTAAGAATCAGAAGGCTKGAAATAGACTGTCGAAATGAAACAATGGAGCTGTTGCTGTAATTTCCTAAAGCTGCTATATTTGATTTGCCTGTAACTCTGTTAAGTGTCTTGGCAAACCTTTAATTTGAAATTTGTAGAGGCTGAGCATCACACCCTGCTAGGCCTATCAACAGATGGAAGAACTACTAGAGGCAAAATGTATATCTTCGTGCTACAATTTTTTTCATCATAATATTAATCCATTGARATTATTAGTAAACTCTAAGACTGACAGATTTATTTGCAGTGGACAGTGCCCCTGGAAAAGTGTGGGAGTCAGACACAGGGGATGGAGGTTGCTTGGCATGGGCTGCTTTTTGTTGTAGAAAACACGAAAGCTGGTTGTAAACACGGAAATCAGGATTGTGTCCCACAGAGCAGAGAGTTTGGAAAATGTTAAACTGGTAGGATTGCAAATATGCTGTTGTGCCCAGGGAGATCTCCCCCAYCCCCTGAACTCAGACAAGAGCAGTCAGCCTCCTGTGCTGGGACGTGGAGGACCAAACATGGAGGTTACAGAGCCAGTCATGCGTCCTAGATGCCCCTACCTGGGGAGGTGAAGCCCCTCACTATCTTTGGGCTACTCGGAGCCAGCCAAGCCTGGACCGCTGTGCAGGCCCTTCTCCTTTGCACTATTGTCCTCATTTCCGAAATGAGATCCTCGCTGTGCTAGATTCAACTCAAGGACTGGCCAAGCCAAAGGCAAAATACCCATTAACTTCAGTTGGAAGCTTGCCTGGCATCCAGTGCATATATAATTCCCAAACTGACTGGAAGGAACTTAAATATAGAAATCYGTGTATTTTCTCTTTACTCAGCTTATTAACCTTTTCTTCATGAATCATCAATCTTGGAGGTAACTAAATCACTTTTGGACTGAGCTGGTATTACTTTTTACTAAAATCATTCCCTTCTATGCAGGTGCCTGTGAAACCCACACAACTGGCGTATCCCGTGATCCCACCAGCCTTGCGCCCGTGCCCTCAGGCAAGCAGGCAGAGTTTCAGACGCTTCCATCCCCACCAAACTCACGTGGCTGTTCTTTCCCGTGGGGATGTTTCATCCATCTTCTCCAAGGGTTACTGAGGAAGTCTCGTTACAAGCAAAGGTCTTTAAGCGCAAGTAGATCCCAGAGAASTATTTGCTCTCATTGCCTTCTGTGTGCTGCTATTATTTTATTTTCAAAAACACCTCTGCAATACGCTGTGGGCTGAAGGAAAAATACAAGTGGAGGTGAACCTTAACGTACAACACAGATGCAAAATGAAATTCAGTCATGCAGAAAGTGCCGACAACTTATTATACATGAATGGGATGTGAAGTACATTTTATCTAATCCCAAGGCATTTAAAAATAACCATTCAGCATCTTCTCACCTGGTATCTGTCGTCTTATTGATTTTGAGCTGACTTTTGCAGATTGACTCCATCTGCCAGTTTGGTTGTCATGCTTTGGAGTCCTCAACTGCACAGAAAATGGTGCCATTGCCATTATCAGAGATGTTTTTAATGTAACTGGTGTAAGGTGAACTAGAACAATACCCCAGAATGAGAACAATTAATAATATCATCCAGCTGGGAATAGTGAGCAACACTTATAGCTGAGCTCTTCTGCTACGGGATGAAAAACCTGGACTAACCAACTACACAACCAGCAGAAAAATATTTTCATTTGGAACAATATTTTTGTCAATTTTAACTGTGTAACATGGTCAAACACAAAAGAAATATCAAGTCACTTATTACACCAATTTATCTGTCAGCTAAGTTGTTTCTTTTGAGGCCTTCTGGCAACAGTCAAAACTTCCTAAGATACCTTTCAGATTGCCCCCAGATTTTCTTTCAAGTGTATCATTCTTTGCAATGAAGTATAAGCCTACATCAAGGCAAAACACCAGGGCAGAGGAAGAAAAAAAGAGGCAAAACTTTGCATATATGGGAGTAAAATGAGAGCACCTCTCACAAAAGTGGAATTTCATTTCTGAGTTGGTTCACTGAATCATGAACTCAGGCTAAAAGGGTTCTTTGTGCACCTAGTGAGCAAGAGTGTCTGGGGGAGGGAAGTCTGGCTGCGTGATTTTGCTGTGCTAGTTTATGTTTAATACAATCTTCAGTCATGACAAATTTATGCAGCGCGAGAACATTTCAAACACAGCAAACTCTAATGCTATCCAAATATCCCAGTGTTCTACAAACACCATGGACAGAGTTCAAATATATCTTGGGGAAACATAAAAGTTTAAGCACCACAAAATCCTGACGTTATATGGCTGTTCCCTGATAAACATCTGCACTGGCGTGGGTAGTTCCAGAGTGAGTGTTATTACGCGACTGCTTAGGGTGTCCAAGTACCATGAAACAGTGGCTGAAGAGCAGGATGCTGCACCGCAGCGACGGCTCGGGCTCCTTCTGGAGCACCACCCGCTTGCTAAGGGTGGTCCTTGAGGCGTCTGTGCAAGCACACGTGAAAGCACTCTCAGCAAAAGACCAAATTTTACCTTGGGTCTGAAATATGCAACTCAACACAAAACAYTTGCTGATCTATATCCAGAGTGGGATTTAACCCTCATAAAAGTAGGTTAGGGAAAAACCTCTACCAAGTTAAGTGTATCTGAGGTTGAAATTGATATTCCAGCCTTACTGGCTGCCTGTGTGTTAGATGTGCGCTGGGTTTTAGATTTGTGACTGCAGTGTGGTGCAAATGCTTAGGCATAAAGGACGCAAGATGTGGGAGATTTCAGATTTGTAGAAGAGTGTTGAAAATCCCCTCTGATTGTTCTTTAAATAATTTTCCCAGTTAGGCAGGAAAACATCCAAAGATCTTTAAAAGCGTTCCTTCACTCAGTAAATGATCTCTGAATTTCCAGTGGGCTGAAAGGATGATGCATTTCAGCATAACTGGAGGGATGCTGAATGAAGGATTCAATACCCAGCTACTATATCTTTTTCTTCAGTTAATTCATCTGTTCTTCTATCCCTCCCCAGCACAAGGATGCCTTCCTCGTGTTGCTATGCTTTTGCACTCAWTTATTTTTGTGCGTATTCAGAGCCCCTCTATCTCTGAGCATAGAAGTGTCAGCTGTAATCCAGTTACTCACGTGAAYCTGTATGTTCATAAAATCAGCAGATTTTGGCTGAGGTGTGTTTCTCACTATGAGGCATGTAGCAAGTCAATGGCATAGAGGGACAACAGGATKCCTGAAAAGAAAGTCAAAGGCAACATGAGAGGCAATGAAGAAGTGTATAGAAAAGCTATTTGTCTTCAAAACATCACATTTGTACAGATTTCATTTTTTTTTAAGTGCCCGTCTTTGCTTTGCATCCTTAGAGAATGCAATCAGTTAACTGTGGTTAAGCCCGTGTTTCCCAGGCTCATCGGTGTGGTGGTCCTCTCCTGAGTGAGCAGTGTGGCTCCTGCACTCACTGGCTAGCCTGCAGCAAGGGCCATGCTGATGGGACGCACAGGGATTTCCTCTGGGCCTGGACACTAGCTCATGCCCAGAGCTCATTAGCTTGAGGTCATGCCCATGAGCTCAAGCCACATGCTCATACCCTGCTCAGCCCTCCAGAGGGCTGCCCAGGTTTGGAAGACACTCTCTTATGCACTTCACTACTCAAGAAACTCTGGAGCATCTAATTCTGTTGAAGAATGTAATTAAGGGTTTTCCCTGAATTGAGACCTGACAGCTTAACTCATAAACTAGGAGTGAGGATGGAGGTGGACTGCTTGCAAATCTGTCATCGTTCAGCCTCCCTCCTGCTCAGCAGCGGGATAGGTGAGAGAGAAAAGATGGGTTCAGCAACGCATTAGGGAGGGTGGGAGATCAGCACTTGGAGTGACCAGYGTGGCAGAGGGGTTTTGACTTACCTGACAAACCTGTCTTTTCTGCATGCTCTCAGAAATAACATCACGCTAGAAGACMTAGGAAACACAATTTTAGCACCCAGGAAAATGAACCAGGTGAATTTGAGGGCTTCAGCGGCAAAATCTCAAGCAGATTCCCAAATTCTAGCAAGCCCGATATTTCCTTTCATCTCTATTAGAGGCTATCCAGCTCTGCACAGCATCTCCTGTGGCTCTGCAAAACGATCAGAACAGCATGCCAGTAATTCTGACATAAGAAGAGCGACACGTTAATCTCACTGCTGGGCGTCACGAGTGACAGCCAAAACTCTGCACGTGAAGAAATCAAAGGAACATTGTGCTGTTTGTAGGTCACGCAGTTCAAGGGAACTCGGGCTACCAGTTTCCCAATGGGTACCTGGGGTTTTGAACACAACATGGTTAATGTGGTGCAGAGATAAAAAATGCGGCATTTCTTTAGTCTAAATTGTAGCTTTGGTTTTTMAAAATTAATCACAGTAGGTTGAAGGGTCCAACACATTTTTTAAAAGATAAAAACGCATGGTAATCTTTCTAAAAATGAGTGTGGTAACAATAACACTACCAGATTACTCCTAATGTGGAGCAACAGGGGCTCTGCTAAGCAGACATCACTTCACCTTAAGTATTAAGCTAATTCCCTTGTACCATCAGGAGACAGCTTTCCCGTCAATCATGTCTGGGCGCATGACAGCTTATGGCTTAACTGCTCCTATCTTGTATCATTTAACTAGATAGTATCTGTTTTGACATTCATGACTGAGATACTTGGCTTGTAATTGGGAATGAGTACAACAGAGCAGAACAGGATGATTTCCTTTTCCAAGGATGGTTGTTAGGGTGACGTGTCGCTCTAATGCTCAACTTTACTGCAGAATGGAAACTCCCATATTAATGTTGCAGCACAGGGGAAATGAAGACCCAGGCATGACTGCAAAATCTTTAGAGAAAGGAATATGCACACTGGGGGCACGGAAGAAAGATAACGTCAACCAGTTGCCCTAGTCCAGACTTGGTGCATTGGGCTCTGCAGCAGCAAAATCCAGAAATTTGCTCTGCTCTCACAGTACATCAGTGAACATGCAGCTGCTGTGGGTCAGGCAGGATAGTACGAGTACAGGCACCAGCATAATACGAGTCTGACCTGCATTCTCAGCTTACACCATAATCATTTGGTTTTGTTCTATAGTATCTTAGAGAAGTTCCAAATTATGGAAGTATATCAGCTCCTGCTTTGGCTGTTATTTGCCTTCGCAATTTACTTAACTGAGGGTAGAGCGCAGGCACTGTCATGAAATCTACCCTTGTGGTTTCTGCTTTCATCTGAAGGGGAAAAATGTTTGGTGTCCAAACAAGGTTTGCCACCACTGACATATTTCACTCCAACCAGAGCTCTGGATCTTTCTGTAATTCAAATAAATAGAAAAACTGATGCTGAATTTTAGAGCATCACTTTGATCAAAACCCAGATAAAGAAAGGACGGCACTTACATGTTAAAACAACACTATTATCCTCCATTAACACATAGAATAAAAGAAAGCTGACAAAGCGGTTGAAAGCACAAACCAGAAAGTATTATGAGGCCAGAGAAGGGCATATAGTTTCTTGAGCTGTTTGATGTAACTGCTGCTGTCAGGTGAGTGCCCTAATTAATGCAGGTATCTCACTTTAATTGCATGGATCCAGCCTCTTTGTCTTTTCAGTAATCTCTAGAGCTGTACCTGGCATTAATTTTATTAATGGAACTATTACACTAGCTACAAATTAATTGGCAGCATGAGATTATTTACTGGATGTGCTTGTGTATACAAGGTTTTGTTTTCTCTGAACTGTAAGAATGGGAATCCCCCAAAGTTCTCTGGATTCTCCAGAATTAAGATTGGCCCCTAATGTTGAGATTTTGAATGTAAGTTTTAAATGTCCAGATACAGGAAACTTAACCTTCCTTTTTTGGTCTTTCCACAGTGCTGCTGCTTGTAACACCTAGCATGTTGTATGAGGAGCAATACCATCAATTATAGTAAAATTATTTCAGATTAAATGAAAAAACACTATTGGAGTAAAGGTTTTGTAGCTTGGCTTCTCTGAGAATTGCAGAACACTCAAAGATGCCATTCTCTTCAGCAAAAAACGAGTTTTGATTTTTGGTCCAAGCAGAAGGAGTCAAAATGGGAGTCAAAAATTGGGCCTTCAACTCCTTATTTAGTCTCCTCCATAAACAGATGACTAATTAAATTTCTCCCCTTTTCCCTAGGAGAATTTTGCACTATAAGTGACTCTATCAAAGTGCTAGGGCAAAGAAGGAGAAACAACTGTGGATTTGAATGCAATCAAAAAATGGACACATGAAAATGAAATGAAGAACATGAAAGATAACTAACTTAATGCCTCCTTGGCATGTTTGGATATATGCCTCTTTCTTTAAAAAAATAAGGGTACATTGAGTTCTACTGTGTACTTATTATTGAAAGAGACAAAAAAATAGCAGCTGTCATGTCCATTCCTGTATTTTTGCAAATATGTGTTTAGATGGGCCATATGTTTTTTCAAGGTTTATTAGCAGTGTATCCATATGAATGCAATCTGCAAGAAAATGATTGTTTTTAAGTTGATTACGCTTCAGATGTTGGTCTCTCTCTGTAGATACCTCAGTGTCTTGTAAGCTGGTGGCACTCTGTTCCTGAAGCGGGTGCGTTTCTGCAGAAGGCAAAGCAGGGCAGGCAGCCGCAGGATTGCCTCGTCAAGCAGTCGAAGGTTCATACCTCTGTCTTCCCACCAGTGTGGAAATAAAGACTGCAACAGGCTCTCCTCCCTATGACTTGGGTGGTTAACTTGAGGAAGCCTCGTTTCTTGTAACTTCTATACTTGAGAGCCTGCAGGATGAGTAAGAAAGCAGGTGTAAGGATAAAAACTCACTCAGGGACATGTCTTGTCTCTTCACACAGCCAATAGCAACAGTTGGGGCTTGGCTGCACAAACGCCGATGCTCACGACGCTATCTCACTCAGAGTATTCACCTCCAAACAGAACAACAGTCCATCATCCCCTCTCTGGGGATAATCTGCCTAGTTAATGGGAGGCCCTGCTCACCCAGCAAAAGACCAAGTCGTATAATCCAATAGTTAAAAGAAAATCCCCTCTTGAAATGTGCCATTTCCAGAGCACTACACCTTAATACGGGCRGTTGTATTCTTTTCCTCCTCACGTTGATAGAACACGAACGTTAAACACCTAAACGTTTAGATTTCTATTAGAAACACAAGCAAAAATTGAAGTGACAGTAATGTAATAGTACTATGTTTCAGCCACCATTGACACCGAATGTCTGAAGCTTGGAGCTGTCAGGAAGCTCAATAAAGCCAAAACTGAAGTGACAAAAAAAACAATTCCTTGTTAAAGCTTTAATTTCTGTGCAACTCTTTTGCTTTAGCTGCTGGATGTGTCAAAACCAGCACAGATGGGAAATACGCCATCCCAGCTGTGCAAAGACCCTTGCTCTTAGGGGAACTCATGCACCTATTTGTCAACAGACATTGAGCCTGGCTGCATTAAAACCCTCAAAGCAAAACCRTATGTCTCCATGCCATGAAGTGGAGGAGGACACTACCTGAGTAACTGAAGCCACTTAATTTCACCCTGAATGTCACTGTGAATTTAAGACATGTATTGATTTCCATACCATTCTAGTACTTTGTGAGTGATTTCTTATGTAAGTGTCAAGTAAGAGACACGAATGGAGACCTAATTAAAGTGTATACAAAGTACATGCAGTAAATCTCTTTGACAATGTCAGCCTGCTTTATGGCAGCCCAGGAGAGCAAACATGACTGCATAAATGAAAGGTAAAGAAATACTAATCATCTGCGATGTTCCCAGAACAACGGCTTAGCTTGTGAGACACTAACATGAAGTTGCTGGGGATACTGAAGGAAGAAAGCTGCTATTCTTGGGATGTGTTCGACAGCCCTAATATAGAAAATGATGGGAATTTTGCTTTTAACTTCAGTAACAGCCCCATGATTTACTCCTGTATTGTAGGCATTATTCTACCACAGTTTTATATTAATGCCGTTTCTCCAACTACATTCCATCCCAGTAGATTTTTATACCCAGAAGAGCATTGCAGAGGCAAAGAGAGTGCTGAAAAATACCAGGGAAGTGAAATAATTATTGTTTTTGTATTAGAGATAAGTAGGACAATGATCTATTTTTGTTTTACAACAAACAAAACCTAGCAAGGCTGGTGCTACCATCCTTAGAGGAGGAATGGACCTTGCTCAGAAAGAGCTRGAAAAGAACCCCAAATTCTCGCAGTGAAATTTTGGATGGGTTGAAAGGCTCAGAGGTACAATAAATTAGAAGCTTTATGGCAACTGTTCGAAAGCAAAATGATTCTGAATGTGTCRGGAGGAGGCAAACAGATGCAAGTTTTCTCTGCCCTCTTTCCCAGCTGGGTTGRAATTCTGGTCTGGAAGTTATACACAGCTGCTTTCTGCTTTGGGGAAATAGCATGGCCTATACAATAAATATTACCGGTAATAAATACTGAGGTATATCAGCTAAGGCACAGCACTTCACTAACTTATCTCTACAGCRTTTCAGACTGGAGCTGGCTTGTGTTTCTGCACAAAGGCACTAAGGTCCAAATCAAGGTATTAAATATCTAATTCCCTGAAATGACTATCAAAATCTGAGTAACAATAGGGTTTGGGTTGCTGGTTTCCATAGCTTCTCCTGTAGATGAGATTCTGGATTCCTGCTAAACCACTTCTGTCTCTAAAAGCCTGGTGCAGAATCAGCCCCATAGCATATCTATGCAGTGGTGCTTGGTGCTTGCAGTAGTGCTTGGACRAGGAAAAATATATTCCCAACCCTTYGTCTTGGCTTCGTGGCCTGGGACCTATTTAAATTTTATTCATCCATTCTGCTCATTACGTTTATGTTAGGGTGAAAGTCTTCTCTTTTATCTTGTGGGTTTTGCTACATTGTCCCTGCAATAATAGGATGGGATGGTTCCCGCTAAGAAAATCTGTTCCTTTGTAAAGTCAGTCGTTAATGAGAAGCAAGATGGCTTTACCACAGGGATGCCAGTAGTACTTGGCTGACAACGTCCCTTACGATCCTGCAGAGATTTTAATGGATTGAACAGGTTGATGTTGTCATTTTCAATTTGCTGAACCATCTGACAGTGCTCCCAACAATTAGCATGTACAAAATATGAAAATACGTTACCTCTTACATTCAAAAAAAATATATGGGAAGCTGCTGATTCTCTAGAGCTGTAAAACAACTTGTTCTTCCAAAGTGCCTGCTTTTACTTTAAATAGATTTCTGTACAGCRGTGTCACCCTAACCTTGGGATAAATTTAGCTTTAGCCTGAGTCAGTAGAGGGCTTGGGAGTCATTAAAAGCCGGTGAGGAATTAGCGTGTAGCATGCAGGCTCAGGGCTTTGGGAAGCGGCGGAGGTGGTGCGTCCAACAGCCGTTGTACTYGCACGTCGCGGCTGGGGGCACCCGGGAAGTGGTGGCTGGGTGTGCGAGGGGGATCATTCCCCTGACTTCCCGGTGGCAGTGCTCATCGCCTTGCCTTGCGGCTCTGGGCGCACCCTTGGGACAGCCCATACCACTGTGGAAGCACAAGAACAAGAAAAGTGACTCACCCAATGTCATGCAGAAGGAATGACCTAAACACCACTTGCCCTGTCCCCAGGGCAGTGCCGAGTAGCCCGGAGAAAAGAGGAGGAAGAGCAACACAAATTAGAACCCACTAACCAGGAAATGCTGCAAGAGCTTGGAGAGGTCCTGCAGCCCAGGCTACTGGAGCTGGAAGGTTGCTTTTGCTTCCTGAGTGGACCCGAGGCCTTGCAATGCAGCTGTCACCTAAGGAGAGACAGGAAGGAATGTCTAATGTCAAAAAGCTGGAGGCAGCAGACATATTTTTTAATGCAATAGCAGCTGAGGTCATTTTAGAATCTCTATATCTTATATTAAAAAGAAATACATCTTCTAGCTATTGACAGTGGGGCTGTTGCTTGCATAGCCCATGACATGGGGTGACCTTCTTCTGAGAAAGGGGCAGGTCAAGAGGCCCAGCCAGCTGAGCTCTCTGACAAGCCGAGGGTTTTGTCATTGAATTACACGGGAAATGGGTAGAAGGATCCAATTATGGGAGGCAGAGGYTCAGGCCTAGGTTTCTGCCTTTCTTACACTCAGGTAATTGCCTGGCTAGGATGGAGCCTTTCAGAGTCATGGATGGAGACGTGTCTGTCATTTTGGGCAAATCCTGATTTCACCAGGCTGATAGTCCATTCTTTTCTTTGCCACACCAGTTGATGAGGAAAAAAGGGGTTTGAAGAGCAATAGGAGAGTTATTTGTTGTGTGATTTTTGTGAAGGGAACATGAGAACTGCACACAAAAATCCTTCAAATAAGGTAGGCAGACAGGGGTCAGTGAAGCATTCCTGTTGGGACAGGACTAGGAGGAAGACGTAAACCCTGTCAACAGGGAGGTGACACCTATTTTTCACTGTAGAGCAACAGATGATGAATAATTGCTCACAATTTGGGTACCTGCACTGAGGTTTTCCTCGTTTTCCTCTAATACAAGCGGTCACACCAGTTCCTTGCAAACCATGTCTGTCTCAGGACAGACAGAGCAGCACTGAGAGCAGCACTCAGAAACCAACAGCCTGACATCTCTTACCCCCCCCATGGGCATGGCCAGCTGGGCTTGCAACCAGGAGGAGGTCAGGATGGCAAAGGAGATCCCAAAACTGGKACCTGACCTGGAAAGAAGAATCCGAGGATGCTCAGGTGGCTTCAGGTTCCAGACCACTGTGCAAACATCTCTAGTTCTCAGGAAAATCCTCCAGGATTTGGCCCAATCAGCCCTCACTTGCAGGAGGCGAGAGGAGAAGCCAGAAGGGCTGCATTGCAGCCCAAACATTGCAGCTGTCGAGCCTGAGCCTTGTGTGCGTGTGGAAAATAAAAGTCTCCTTCTCAAGCATCAAAACTCTGTGCCAGGAGTGTAGGAAGCTTTTTGTTTCTGTGCAGATTTGCATGCTGCTTCTCCTAGAGACAGTTTTGAAAAAGACTATCTGAAAATCTTCAACAAAATACTAAAGAAACACACTGGGAACTGTGAACATTCAGATTTGAATATAAATATGAACTGACAAGCTGCTTCATGTGGTATCATTAAACTTCACAGTTAGACTTTTTTTGAGAACCAAATTATCATATAGAAATATGCCTGTAATGTTAATCTTGAGATGAAAACTGCTTATTTTTGTGTTTAGTGTTATAACTACTAGAAGGAAAAGTTTCTATGTTTTAATGTTTAATAAGGTTTTGATTTACTTTTACATTTACAGCAGCTTAATTATGAATAATATTAATGATTCTGAAAACACACGGGSGTTAAGAAATTGAGCAAAATCAGGTTGATTTGATGATTATTTTATACTCCGAGATACAAAACAAAAGTGACATGACACTCTGTAACGTACCTCTCAGTCTGGAGATAGCCGAGCTTGCATTAGGGCTTCAGGAGCAAGCGAGCGTTGTGTACACACTGCGGACGCACAAATGGCACTACCTTTYGATGAGAAAAGGGTCTTTTGCATGTTTTCCCCATCATGCCTATGACAGACAGCACCTCACTGACCGCTGGATGTCACTATTAAGTTACACAAACATCAGGAGAAGCCCATGAGGAGTGCCACTCTGCCTGGCCTCTCCGCTGCCGCGCCAAACTTTCATGGATGCTCTACCTGGACGGATTAAACAGGATCAAGGACTGCCCATGCTTTTGAGGATAACTGAGCAGGACAAAAAAAGGTGTTTTTTTATTCTCTTTCTTATTATTTTTTAAGAGTTGCGTGAAGTTCAAAGCACTGAGGTAAAGTTATTCACAGTCAGGATGAAATGTAGGACAGTAGGAAATCCTTTCTTTCAAACGAATCTCCACACTAAAGTCACCCTAATAAGTCCAGGCTTAGGACACAAGGTTTGTTCAGTTGTGCAAGGTGCGGGGGTTTGTAGGCAACTCGATTTTATTGCTATTATTCCCACAGGAGTGAAAAAGAAGTTCATTGGCTTAGTTCATTAGCACAAACAAACCGTTATATAACTGGAAGCTTAATATGCAATCAGAGCAATGAATCTCATTCCCACCTGGCTGTAGCCCTCAGGAATTTCATCCTCAGTGCATGGACGTGTGGATGAGTTCCTTTGATATCACAACCCTCCAGCACACGCTCAGTTAAGCATACGCTTAGGCAATGCTCTCCTCAGCTAGGACCTACCTGTGTTTCTCTGGGTTTCTCATATTTCCATTCTTTTGTGGCTTTGACAACATGTCTATTTTCTAGACAGTGGACACTTCCTTGAGTTTTTAATGCCAAAACCACGTAAAATGGGCTACTATTCTCACAGACTCTCACAGGAACAGGCTTGCTTGCCTGGCCATTTTTACTGGAAAGCGGGCTGTTTTTCCTTAATATACCATCACAGAAATTTTCTTTGTAAAAAGACTTGTGCTTGAATTCACAATGGGCTGTGACAAACCGTGAATCTCAAATAGTTTCACATTTCATTGCAARCATTTCTCGCTTCTCTACACATGAGCAAGTCAGTGCGGTTATTTACTCCAGTCTCCTTATAACTCACCTTAGGCGATGCCAGGCCAGGTCCTGTGCCAGCTGCACTGSTGCAAACCCGGGGAGCTCCCTCAGCAGTGGGGGGTTCACAGYGGTGTAACTGAGCTCAGCCTCCAGCCTGTCACATCTTGCTTTAAAATTCCCCTGCCCAGTGATGCCTCTAAAAGCTTGATGGCTGAATAGCTGGTGTGACATGATGCTGCTCTGGCTCTCTATCAAGGTCAATCACTGATTACAGGAGTGATATTTTCCTCTTGCTTAGTGCCATAGCAGGATGTTCAGAGGTGCTTTGTGGTGGCAGGGGCACTGATCAGTTCCACCGAAAGGACAGGGGATTTATCTTCACCCCAGAATAGTGTCTTAGTGGCATCTTTCATTGTACAGTAGTTAGCACAGTGGGGCAAAGCCAATCTAGTTGTGGACCATAGGTGCTATCTCAGAACAAACATACAATAATTTAATCCTTTTGGGGCCAGAGTCATAAGTGCTCAATCTTTTATGATGGACAGCTTTGCTATTTCTTTCTTTTTTTTCTCTCCTAACATCATTTTCCTCTGACCTTGTCTGCATCACGAAATCCCAGCAGCAGAGCTGGTACCAAGCACACTGATCCTGCCACAACAGCTTTACAGAGGCTACAGAATTGCTTGTAAATAAGCTCTCTCCCCCCAAAACAAATAGCACTGATAAGATAAACCTTTTCCTGCGTCTTTCTTACTGTTTTCTTTGTGCTGTGAGTCCAAATTTGCTTCACATCTTCTCTCTGCTTTATGGATCCCAAATCAAAATTTTCACTTTTGTCTGTTTGCCTTGATTGGTGTCAGCTCTAATAAAACATTACTGTGCTTCAACCTGGAAGAACTTAGCAAGTTGTTTGAGGCTAAGCAAAGTGTTTCATTTTCCCCAACTGCCATCAGCTAAAGTAATGACAAAATAGATCTCCAGAAAGGAAAAAACACTCTCAATGCCTGAAATATGTTTTGAACAGATATATAAAAATGCAGAAGAGTGCTTAGATCACAGCTTGTCTCATTCCCATCTCACCAATTTCTTTTATTGCCAATCCTTCTTCCCGCTGCCCTGGTTCTGCACTCCTGATCATTTTAGCTCTTCTCTTCTCCCTCTGATCTGTGACACTGCCATGAATAGTTCAGAACAGTCCATCCTTCCCAAAGAAAAAGAAATCAGTTCCTGCCATCCTGGCATGGCGAGCAGCAGAGATACTTACGTACTGAGGAACAGCTCATTTTAAGTGTAGGGCATGAGTAGCTGACCCAGTACATTTTTCAGATTTGTATGAGAAACTGGGGAAACATCAGTTGCAGTAATTGTTTCTGACTTCATCTGATTCTCATTTCATTACACTAAACTGAATGTGAGATGAGCTGGGGAGTGAGCTGACTTAATTGCCAGCTTGAAAGCAAGATATAGGCAGGAGAGGCAGAGTAATTTGCTGGGGAGCCACCAAGTCGGGAGCAGCCCAGTCTTCATGCTCGACGCAGTCTGAAAAGGGAGCAACCAGCAACACAGTGTGTCAGAACAGGAGGAGCACGTTAATGGGAATACTAAAAATAATACACATTCGAGATTTAACACTATGGCCTTACAGGGCACTGCAAACAAGGGCTTTCTGAGGACTGAGGAGCTTCAGAACAACCAAGTCAAAWGAGTTGTTTCATGGCAAAAAAGCAGGCATATACGGTAAGCAGTGGTTTCAAGACTTCTCGCCAGATGAAGAACGTAAATAACAGTGTATTTATGAAYAAGGGGAAGCTGCATTCTCATCTGAAAGGAAAAGACATTTGAGGCCATATTCAAGGGGAARGTCAGGTCCCCCTAGCTAGCAAAAATAATGGAAGAAATAGAAAAGCACCATCCAGGTAAACCRAGCATAGACAAAAGATATTCAGAATAGCCCAGTGACTGCAAAACATGCAAATCTRCAAATCATACTGAGAGAGAGTGAAAACACGAGACTAGGAAAGACCAGAGCAATCATGTCCAGTCTCCTGCAAATGCAGATGATCGCAAGGTGGATGTTTGATTCAGAGGAGGTCACACAACATATGTTCCATACCTTCCACTATAAATTCCCCATCACTCTCTAACAAAGACTTGCAGTGAATGATGAAAAAGCATGACTGTAACGCACCACGGAAAGAGGGCTGGAGAGATCATTTATCTAGGTCCTAAGTCCGTGACATATCAGAAARACGTTGCCTCATTTTCTAAAAGCATAGTTAAGAAAATGAACTCGACCCAAGCTCTGCCACCCTCATCTGGGGGACAGCTTTCCTCCTGGCTCCAGTTGTGGCACTCCACCTCCTCCTGAGCGCGTGAAGGCATGCCAAACAGGGATCAGCTCAGCCATCACCCGCAGCGAGTGCAAACTCTAAGGAAGATAAAGATACCCTTTCAGTGAGGAATTTACAGACAAGTATAGTTCAAAGTCAAGGGGCTACAGAGCTGTCTCTAGGGTGCCAAGATGAAAGCTGTTGAGAATGTTAGAAGCATTCAGCACGGGAATAACATAGTGAAAGACAACCTAATAGTAATAATTTTTACAAAGGCCTCAGATTAACAATGGAGAGGACATCAAATGAGGGAGTCTGCTTAGATGGAGACTACTTAGAGGTCATGCTGCTGTGGAACAAGAATCAAGGGAGGGAGCTGCTGTGAGGTGGGTCTGTGAGCATTACCCCTGGGGAGTGGAGAGAAAAGTTATGGATCCATTAAGCACTAAAATGCTTTCAGTCATATAATGTTTGGATTAGGATCCACTTGAAGGTGCAGAGTGCACACTTGCTGAGTTCAAAACTGGCAGAGATTTGCTGGTGCTTATTATAAGGTAAGAAGGAAAGAGGGCATGTTGCTATTACTCGACCGGTTACGCACAGATAGAAGATGAGAGGAGATCCTGAATGGGGATACGAAAATTATTATTATCTAGACAAAACCATCCCAAAATGCCAGTATTCCTCCTGAAATGGCAGTATCAGGGAAAAGATAGGTAGGGCTGCCAGCACGAAGAAAACAGTCCTTGGTTTTGCATTAAGCAGTGACAGGAGTGCAGGTGTGGGCAGCAAATGAAAACATGACACTCTGGGGTCAGGCATTACGGATCCCACCTGGAGAGACTTCTGTGCAGCTCGCAAGGCTCCCGCGCTGGGCCCTGCTCACCTCATTAGCAGACATGCACGAACCGGAGGGAGCTCTCCGAGGAGCTGCTCCACGAAAATGATTAGGGGGCAGGAGAGATTGATTTATGATGAATGAATAAATAGATAAGATTAAAGATCTGCTAAATGGCAAAGAAGGGGAAAGAGTCTAGAAATATTTGAAGGGTGTTAACACAGAGGAGGGATAAATTAAGGCGGAACAAGGGGTTTTAGCTATRAGCACTAGGACAAAATTAAAAGGAATGCTCAGATTTTATATATGTGGGCTTATCTAAATAAGGGGACAGCCCAGAATAGCTATTCCTCACTAGCTCCCCAGAGGATACCTTTTGCTGTACAAGGAGCACTTTTGTGTGGCTCTCTGAGTGCACTGAGCACTTTGGATGTGATTTTAGCAATGTGAAATAAGAGGCATTAGTACCAAACTGACAGTGCCCTTCATACACTCTGGTTTATTCCTCAGTAGGCTCCCAATGTAGACAGCAGGTATTTATCAGTATAACTTTTTTTCAGTAGTGAGATTTAAGCCTGTAATATAATTRGATATGCAGAATGTACTTCAGGGCTTGGCAGATTCAAAAACAAGTCGGACAACCGAGAGGGGGTCTCGGGCAGAAGTCCTAAAGCGGGTAGGCTCCTAGGGTGGGAACGGCAGGTTTACGTTAACCTAGAGCTAACCGTCCACACCGAGGGAGCCTCGCGCTTGCGGCCGTCTCGCAGGCCGCGCGCCGCCGATGGCACCGCCAACCGGGCTGGGACGTGGACCTGGAGCGCAGGTCATGCCATTCGCCCCGCTCGCACCCCGCTGAGGTTTTCCCTTGAGAGGATGATACACTTTTACAGGAGTCACAAAGGACAATCTTGTTATGAATAYACGGACTTAACTCCAACTCATCCATCTTAATGGGACTTATATCATTTTCCCTGATAGTTCTGATTTTCTAACCCATAAATAATAAAAAAGCTTCTCTGATTATATATAATGCAATTCAACAGTAAGTCTCAAAGGAGGATCAAGATCACTTTGGCTTTCCATCAATTTGATACCGACGCCTCTCCAGTTAAATTACCTGAGTGTAAGAAAAGCAAAGCGTAGTGGAGACTCAGGCCTGGCGCACACATCTTTGAACCCGTGTTTCTCTGACGACAGCAGGAACCTTYCAGCCAATGCCAGCAGACTACACATCACCTCCCAAGATGCATATCTAGGAGATTAAAGTTTTCATTTTTACATGATGAAAACCAGGATGCCACACTGACTTTACCGGAGTGAGGCTGGTCTCTGCTACCTGAGAACTGCGCCCCGAAGATACTGCGTGAATGGTCTGTGACCGGTTTCTGCATGCAAGCTTTTCAAATCTGTGTTTGGACAAGGGCTCGTTAGTCAGTGCTTGCCAAACGGCAGTGCTGAATTAAAGTAAATGAAATTTGACTTTTCAGGATGATTTTTTTTTTTTTAATAGGAAACCACAGTAGTTTGGAAACAGCTTTAATTTAATTGCAGAATACTTTCTCTGGTCATTTACTTAAAATGGTCTCCTATTGCAGAGCTGCACCAGTATTTCCAGATGCACACTCTTGATTTTGACTTTTTACATTACACTATCAAACTAATCCACCCAAATCATTAACCCCCGTCAGGAAAGATTTTTAATTATGTAGATTCACTGAGTGTTTATCAAGAACTGTTTTATTTCTAAAAGTTCARGCCTAACATACTGTAGCAAAAGGGGCAAGACTGTCCTCCTACACTTGATTTTGTGAACTGGCATCTTGATAGAGGCCTCCAAACATGCAGCAGGCTGCAGCAAATATATCTCACTCATGACAGAAAACAAGTAAYGCCCTGGAGAATTCCTGCTCTCCTGAGAAGGAGCACTAATGATCACTTAAGCAAGGAGATGGGTAATTTAGACCCAACCAAGCCTGTTTTCTTCCTCTAATGCAARCCAGTTATATTTCTATGTAATTCGATTCTGCTTTATACCTGTGYGTGTGGTGTCTGAATCAGCCTAAAGTCAACAAAAAAGTGGCCAAAGCAACCTGTGGAAAAATGAAGATGTATAATGATGCCGAATGAACAGAATGGAGGAGGTCATCTCCTGATGACAAGTTGTTGGATGGACAGAAAGAAAAATAAAAAGGAGTGCATGGAAAGAGAGGTGAGGAAGGAAAGTGGGAAGGGAGGAAGGCACCTCAGAAGAACAGGAGTCCTTGTGGCTCTTCTGTTTTCCTTCCTCTGTTGCTCTCTCTCTCATTGGCATGTTCTGCTCCCCTTTTCCAAAGCACTGCTGGAGCAGAATGGGGCTTTGGCTTGCCCATAATTAACAGGCATTGCGGCGACCCCTGATGCCACTGTGTGCCTTACTTTTTCTGCAAGGTTGCTGGTGCTGACACCACAGAGCAGGGTGCTTGCTCAGGCATCAGCAGAGACGTGGCTGCTCCCTCCAGTAGTCCCAGAAAGGCTTCTCCCCGTGGGATAAAACACTGGTAACCATAAGTGCTAGAAAAACGATCAAGCCACAACTGGCAGAACTCCAGCCCTTTGTAAAACTGTGCCGATTTCCTCATCTGAATCATTATCAAATACCTGAAYAACTTTCAAGAGGAAGCAATTGTACAAAACAGTGGCATTCTCTCTAYTAATGTCATTGGCATGGATGAGGAGCAAAGATTCAAATCAACAAAACACCACATATACAGGAAGATAAACGATGACAATAATCCTTTAAGAAGGGAAACATCTGAGATGCCAGGGTTTATCCTCCAGAAAAGATGACATCAGATTATTCTGACTTGTGCAGCCAARCCCCAAACACAAAATAGAAGTGAAGTGCTTTAGAAAGCRTTTTTATGAATCTAGAAGATAYGTCCTGTTCCTGGAGACTCAGAATGATAAAGACACCAAAGCACAGTTGGGAAGTGTAAAGCAYTTTGTAGCAAATGCTTTTGTAAATTTGAGAGTGCCAGAGCGCTGAAATGATTCCCTCCATGGAGGACTGTCATGTTGAAGTCCTGAAAATGTATTGGCAGGTGTCTTAGTGTTTTGCACAGTGTGATATGTCACGGAAGCATATGCAAACACTACTCTGGTCCCAGCCTCACCACATCTCTCCACACTAGCCTTGCAGAGRTGCACCCCTTGGTACAGATGGTGGGGCAATCCTAACCGACAGATAGTTCAGAAAGGACGCAATGAGCCTGACTCTCGTGGCATGTACCTACAGCCAGTATGGTACAACGTAGATCACAAGTTACAGCTCTGCATGCAGTGAGCCAACAAAAGATCAACAATTAGGCACTTTCCTTCCAAAAGCATTCAGATGATGTATATTCTAGATTGTTCCAGATCCATAAAAATCCAAGTTTATCAAAATTATGAGCCTTAGCTCAATTGCTATAGTTCATATTTCTACCTTGAAGTATGCTGGGTTTGGTCACCACTGGGAGCCACATAGTGGTTTTAAGGATGTTTTAAAGATTCTCCACTGCTACTTTTATCAAAGAAAGTTCATTTCAAGTTTTTTTTTTCATTCTTGTCTCTGAAGCCTATGAGATATTTCATCTGTCAGCCTGTTGCAATGTTTCACCCAGTGCTTCACATTGCTCTAAGTTATAACAGCATCTCTATCTACTGCTACAGACTTCATTATTTGTTTGCCCGGCACTTCACTCAGAAGTCCCTGGTGGAATCAGAGTTATCMCTGAGTTTGTGCCTAATTTAAATGTCAGTCTAGTATCATACAAGCCACTGTCCCACTGCTATGAACACGTGCTCTCTGATCATGGAAATGAACTTGCAACCAGCAGCCCTTCAACGCATTTTTTTTCTTGGTTCACGTCCTTCTTGCATTTCATATTGGCCAGGATCTTACTGAAGACAAGTTTGACGACACCAAGAAGCCACGTGCTGGCTTTGCTTTTGCTGTACCTGCCTGTTGTAGCTCCCAGACTAGCAGAATCTGGCTGCTATGTGAGGAAACAAGATTAACCATTGAACCATTACCAATTTTCCTGGAGTTTAAATGAAGCTGAAAGAGCTCGGCCAGTTTACAGGAGCTGAGGGTATGGCCTGGTGGAATTACACAAGCATGAATATACTGTACACCAAAAGAGAATTAGACCCATTATTTTTATAAAAGCAAAGCTTGATTAAGGATGTTCAGTATAGGTTTAGAAAAAAAGAGCACTGTCACGCCTCACTGACTTTATTGTTCTGTTGAAACATGACTACCAGGGAGATATTATACTGCACTGGCATTTTCTAAAATACCAATCAAAGAATTGTGGTTTAGGGGTGTGGGGCAGCAGCACTTTTGTCAGTGCTAATTGCAGGTGTTAATAAGAGTGCTAGCACAGTTAACTGCCTGGTATTTTGCTGAAGAACAGTAGTCRGAAGCACAAGTGCACTTCACTTTATGGGTGCAGAAATACATGGATAATYTGTTCTCCCTGAGTAGAGAGGCTAGATCTTAGCTCGAGAGGAGGCATGCTGATACCTCCCAGATGTGATCAGCCAGAAGGTTCAAAAACTTCAATGAAAGGAGGCATTCATAAGGTGTTTCTTAAGTTTTAAACATCATTACTGCAGATGTCATTGAAGCTTGGTTCTAACGTTTATGAAATACAGGGCAARAGCTTCATCATTTTCATATATATTGGACAAACCACCAAGGCTAAATTCTCAGCYGAGTTGCACAAGCAGATGTTTGACAGTAAAACCCGAGGACAGCTTCACAAACTGGGTGCATTGGGAAAAAGCTGGGTCTGGCCCCATGAAAAAATACATTAAAAGCTATGGAAGATGACAGCCTTATGAGACCGTCCTGAACTGACTGAGAGCAATCACCRCCGGTGACTGAACTGAATCAGCTCAGCGAACTTCAAAGTTGAGCTGAGAGTTTTCTTGCCTAAAGCACTTCAAATTACTTTTTGAGCCAAATATCCAAACAGCACTAGCCAAAAAAAGGAGCATTTCTTTAATTAACAAGGGGTATTTTTATCTTGAAGTATTCTACGAGGAACCCCAGAGGTTAAGCCTCTAGGGAAAAAAAGTGCACAGCCTTAGTAGCAGCCCTAGGAAGAAGTGTATTGATCTGCTCAGGACTAGTTGGCTCTGATGGCGGAGTGAAGGGTCACTGTTAGCACTTACTGTCACTGTACGAGAGGAGGTACAAAACACATCCTATAGTTCAAAGATGTTTGAAATAAAGCCTGGGTGTTTTCTTAGTCATATCCCACATCAGACATTTCCACAGATCAACTTCATCCAAAATACTGTTGTATCAGAAATATCAGAGATATTTTAGCAGTTGAAGCTGATTCTTTTTTTTTTTCTTCTTTTTGTTTGTTTATTTCAGTGAAAGTTCACGCACAAAATCTTGGACAACTGAGACTAAYGGAGAATTTGACCACTGACGTTAGCAGGAGCCACATTTCAATTCCCTCATTCTTGCAGTATAAAGCAAATAAATCTAACAGCCCTTTACATCTGGTATTTTGTATTATTTAGCATATGTCCTCCCATTCTCACTTCCATCACATCATCTTTAGTAGGTAAAGATTCTCCTACAATGGAAAAGTTGATCAGAGGCCAATGCCTCATCACAGCCCCTTACTGGGCCATCGTAGCGCACGTACCTTCCCCTCCACCGAAGAAGCTCCTCCAGATACTGCACGCTCCGTTTCTCCTCACCGTTTCTAGMTATAGAAAACACATTCAGGATGTCACAGGTCTCCTTCTAAGAGAAGTCAAGCGCCTGCAGCTGCCAGGGATCTCAGCTAGAATTGGCAAAACTCTGGAAAAGTCAAGTGCCTTCAGGAAGGGCACACTTCTGCTGTCTCCAGTGCAATGCACCCATACGTTTTTTCTCTGCTTCAATTAACCGGCTCCTACCCCTCTGCACAAGTTKTTTGACAGAGAGAAAAACAGGATTTAAAGATGTTTATGTTTTCCCACTCTTCCAAATGAGAAAAAAAAAGGCTTAATATAGCCTCAGAAACAAAGACAACAGCATGAGTAAGTAAGAAAGCACAGGTGTAATTTCTGGGCACAGTAAGAAGTCTTTTAAAAGGTCTTAAATGAGTAGTGTGTACATGTTTACCACTCCTGCAGCTGACATATAACCACAGGAGCACTGCGCTACAGGGATAAAATGAAGACTTACAGAGGGCTATTGAACACTGGGAATTTTCACAGCGAGGCAGAACAAAATTATTTAGCACTAGGGGGTTCTCTAATTTTGGTGCATTGGGAAAATAAAGCAGTGGCTTTGTTGAGAACTAATATTTCCTTTCTAAGGGCCAAATTCATCCTTGGGGTAGTGCCACTGCCTTTCACAGAGCCGTGGTGTGGATGTGCCTGGGCTGCGAGGGCTAGCATTTGTCATTAGGACTGCAAAAGAAAATACAGGGATACTCACCCAAGACTTGCTAAAGGATTTTTTTGATTCTGTTTTTGTTGCCTTGCCTACCTAACCTCTCTTAATTGCCCCATTGTATTTTAATATGTAAAACAGGCTTTCATGGCTAGCATTGAGCCCCAGGGAGCCTCTGGTATTTTAAACAGCTGAGCTGGTGAAACACTTGAAATGTTCACAGTAAGAGCAGATGAAAACCCTCCCRAGAGGCGAGCAGCTTCAGTCATGGTTGTGAGGCCATCACGCCTTGCAGCTGGGACTCATTACGCTTGTCCATAAAAGATAGTCATGGGAAGACTTCAGAGCCAAGCGCAGGTTTTGCAGAGGACGAAGGCTCTGGTCCTGCCACCCAGACTTGTCCAAGTGGCCCAGCTGGCCACAACCAATGCACCYGCCATGTGCATGCTGCAGCAGGGCAGGATACAGCCCAACGTCTTCACCTTACCGCCAGTGAGGCTGCTGCCAGTTTTATCATTGCTTTGAAAGGCTGAAATTACACTATTTTGAGCTGTTAGGTACCTTTTCCCCCTCATTAAATTTTGATAATTTTCTCTGATAAAATATGGCTTTGGAAGACTGCCATCCCGGATTCMAACTTTTGCCTTGCTCCTAATGGAAAGTCCAAGATTTTAAGACTGTGATCCTGCAAATTACTCACTGGATAAGGATTCCTGTGCTAATAATCCATCAAACTTTACATAAGAAAGAGTTTCCCCAGATCAGGCCATTATCCCTAGACTTACAATGGAAACACAACTGACCTTTAAGTGTAACAAGTGCTAGTAAAAAAAAAAAAGTGTGACAAAATTGCCTGGATCTTTGCAAGTTTTTACAAGCTGTACAGTGTGCTGGTAAGCGACAGTTCTCAGAATACGCCAGATGAGTTAAGTCATTTCACGGTGTTAGATAACAGCTAATTGACAGCAGATATAACGCGTGTTGATAACCAAGTGTAATTCGACAGCTAAGAATGAAAGAGCCCAAATATCTGCTAAACCAAGCTGTATGGGAGTTATTATAGGAATGTCCCCAAAGCTTTTGCAGCTGCAGTGAAAAAAGAAAACATGACGCTGTGCTGTAATACAAAAGAAAGAGGAATCAAACCAGATGGTGCAGTTGGTAYGTGAGGCGCCAGCTAGATTGCACCTAAAGTGTGGTGTGATGAGTACTGCGATCGCTGCGCGTTGCAAATATGCAGCGGTCRCTAAGAAGTGCAGCTGGGAGCAAGCATCGTGACACTACTTTTATGAGATTATAGGCAGGACAAACTTTCTGGGTGAGCCCGTGTACGGAAACAGGGTGGAAAGATATCCCATGATATTTTGTCAAATTAAATTCAACCGTCGACTTGCAGGAGTGAAGAGCAGAGAGTCAAATACCCCCTTGCAGGTGGGCAGGTTATCAGCAGCCAAGGAAGAAGCAACATCTATCGATGTGTTGTCAGATCAGTGGGTAAAAATCTCAGCCTGGTGTTTTCCCTACCTTTTTAGTCCGAGGAGGCTGCGAAAAAGGCTCCGTAGAGCTCAGCCCACGGCATTGATCCCACAGCGGCCCCGACACCGGCGAGACCCCGCGACGTGTCCCCTCCGGTAACCAGCCATTAGCATTACTAACGGAAACGCTTGCCATCGCTCTGCAGCCGAGAGGAAAACAGGTCAACAGCACTGCCACCGCGCCGCACGCCCCTTGGCTCCTCTCCCGCTTCGCTGCGTCTCCTTGCCCGCTGGCGACCCCGCTCTGCCGTTCCCCGAGTGCCTCTTCTCGCCCCTTCTCCTCTATCGCTCCCCTCGCTCCCTCTTCCCTTCCACTCCTCTCTGCCCTTAGTCACCCCTTTACGCAGGCTGCTTTTTTCTTCATTTCCCTGCTTTTAGCTTTTCTCCCTGTCTTCTTTGCCTTCCACTCTCTTACCTCATCATATTTTAGATGCCTTCCCCTTGCCTCTCCTTTTATTTCCTAGCTGTACCGTCTATTGCGTTATTTGCCATTATCTCCAAATATACTTTGATGTATTTTCCCCCTTTCTGCAGGCCGATGTTTTGTTCCCTTCAAGGCACCAGAAAGCATGGAAAGGTGGAGTGGGAAGCTGAAGAGCATTCCAGTAGTTTTCCACCGGCAGCCCTTCAGTGCATAGAGCACTTCTTCTTCCACTCGACGAGGAAGCAGCGAGCAGTCTGCCCCTGCATCAAGCTGGTTTGCGCAGAGGGGCTGCTGTAACGAGAAACCAAACAGGTATCTAACCGGCCTTCCTAACGCAGCCTTTCCCTCTGCCGTGGCTCCTGCTGCAGCTGAGCTGCCCCACGAAGCAGGTGCCGTGGTGAGGGCAACATGACCTGAGCAGTCAAAACCTTGCTGCTACCTGACCCGTCTCTGCAGATCCCATGGTTCGGGCAACACGCTTTACTTCTGACCTGGAAAATAAGAGCCTTCGTGTGAGAGCAGGGAAGAAACCCCGGGGCTGGCCAAGCACAGCGTTGGCCCTTTATTGCAAAATATAGAATCACAGAATCAGTAAGGCTGGAAGGGACCTCTGGAGATCATTAGTCCAACCTCCCTGGCTCAGCAGGGTCTCCTGGAGCATGGTAGACAGGGTTGCATCCAGGCGGGCCTTGAAGATCTCCAGAGAAGGAGACTGCACAACCTCTCTGGGCAACCTGGTCCAGTGCTCCATCACTCTCACAGTGAAGAAATTCCCCCTCAAGGTCAGGTGGAACTTGTTGTGGTTCAGTTTGTGCCCATTGCCTCTTGTCCTGTCACACGGGACAACTGAGAAGAGTTGGCATCCTCCCTCCACACCCTGCGAAGTGGTGCGTCGCTGCGGGGCCCCGAGCCAGCCGCCGCGTGCRTTAGGGCTGACAGCACTTCTGCGCGCTTAGTTGGAGGGGATGCAAAAYGCAATCCTGAAATTACACCTAATAAGGCGATGGGAAAATGAGAACATACRGCCAGAAGGTGAAAGCCCCATTACGAAAAATTCGGTCTCTTGTTTTGCTTTAAAATATAATTTCAGTCAAATGGGCCTTATTTGCACAATTGCATTTGTCATTCTGTCTCTTTTCTGCAGCTGCACAATACTTTTATCTCTGATGAGAAAAAACTGTAACAGCCTCTGTCTCATTCTCTACCTTTGCTACGGATCCCTGCTTTCTTCCCCAGCTATCTAAAGCACCAAGAAAAAAAAAGAAAAAGAAAGAAAAGAGTCCCTCATCTAAGGCGCAGTACCAGAGGTGCTGCGTTTTGACAGTGTGCTTTGTCACTTTGGCTCTGGAAAAGGCTTACAAAAGCTTTATTAACAGGCTCATTAGCACGGCCTGATTTACTTCTGCAGACTTTACTCTTTTACTAGTTTCCAGGAGCATCAGCATCAGTTGCAGGGCTAATGAATTCACTCAGATTTGCATGCTAATGAGGCTCCCATGACTCTCTGTGCTCTCTGCTTCAAATCGATCTTTGCTGTTGCTTGAGGAATATTAATAGAAATAAAAGTAAAGGGGAGCACCAGGCATTTCAGTCGGACTTGCCGTAACCCAAGGCCACTGTGCRATTCATATTTCAGACTTTACACTGTTTTAGATCTTATTTTTTTCATGCCTTATTGACCCTAACTGCACAGGAGACATCACCTTTAGGGAATTCCTCTTACAGTGCTTGGCCAGAGACTCAAGGGACCGCTTAGCTAAAATCATGCTTGCACTCTGAATAAAGAAGTCAGGCCCCTCAAAATCATTCTACACACTAATGCAATTCCAGATCTTTTCTTCCAAAATATAGGAATTTTGTTTCCCCTTGACAGAGCAGGAACCCTGCATTGCTACCTGGCAGAAGCAACTCCATCTACCTTGGTGGCAGCTCTGGTCTTGCTGGTGGCAGCGCCCAGCGAGCGTGGTCCACCTGGTGGCATGAGAGGCTTCTCCTTCCCCCGGCTGAGTTCACTGCAGTGCAGCTGCTAAAACATAAATTAACATATTTAGATCATCTTGGAGCAGAATGATTGTTGTCTCCTAGGCTGCCTCCCTGAGAAGTGACTTTCTGCCCAAATGCCTTCTTAAATGAGCGTCTTTCGTTTTGGGCCGTTATAAGAAAAACAGAAGGAATTGGGAAGTGAAAGCATGGATTCACAACCCCAAAATCTCAGCTCTGCTATTTCAGTATGATACTTGCCCCAGCAGGATCAAACAGTGCGGTCCAATCCAATCATACGGATAAATGATGCACCTCTGTTAACTAGAGATGCTACTGCTTCAYCGCTTCCTTAATTTTAGCAGTGACRAATACTGGTAGATGACTGAGGCCCCAGAATGAAATCCCAGTGAGGAATCTTATTTTTACAAGAATATTTTTGGCTTTTGAGAGTACACTTAACACATCCAAATTAATGAAAAAGAGGATTCTTCACTGAGTAACCTCCCATGCCTGCTCTTCTTAATTTGATACAATGGAAAGCATACATTGAGATTAAAATGCTTTCAGATGCTCAATTGCAAGAAATCATTCAGCAAAAGGCATGGCACCATTTTCACAATCTCTCTTGTTAGTGGGAATAAATCAAACAGCTCCATTTTGCTTGCTGCAAAAATAACACCATCCCTACACAGTTTTTGGTTTTTTACATCTTTTTTTTCCCCAAACAGAAGTAAAGAAAATTAAATAAAATGAAAAGCAAGCTGTGGACTAATTATCCTTTTCTAAATGACTTCATATTGTAAAATAGCCTATTGAATGCATAATGAACATCATTACCGCCAACTGTTTGTAAGCGGAGGAAAGCAGAGTGGTCATCCCACCATTACCAGCACTTGTTTATYGAGCGATGTGGGGTGCCGGGGTGGAAGGGAGGCTTTCTGCCCCAGCCCCGGAGCGAGCAAGCTGGGCTGGGAGCCTCCAACCTCCGCACGCTTTATTTGCACCCAGTAGCACCCAACGCTGCCTCCGGTTCCCATCTCTTGGCATCCTTTAATGAGCTCTGGTGGCCGCCCGTGCTGGTTGCAGCACAGACCTGYGTTTTCCAGATTAGCAGTTCTTCCGCCGGTTTGCCAGTGATAAAATGGAAAGGTTTGGCTGGGGAGCTGCCTGGGTGGGAAAGGGCCCTGCCCTCTTGTGTGGGAGGCTAGAGAGGGAAATATCCACTAAGGCAGTCACCAGGGAGGAGAAGAGGAGTCTAGTCCATGACCTGGTGAACATTTTTGAGTATTTATAGCAGATACTTCATGTAATATGGAAAAAATTCCTGGAATAGATTGGAGGAGCCCAGCCCAGAGCCCCTTACTTGCCCCTTTCTCCACCCAGCCCCACTGGGGCAGCTCCACAGGGTTAACGTGGGCAACTTCCCTCRCTTTCCATGCAACCTGCTCCTGCTCTCGCTGCAGACTCCGAGGGCGCAGCAGACAAAATCCACCCTTCTCCACCTCTCCTGTCTTTCCAGCCAAATGGAAATGGATGYCAAGCACCAAGCATGCGGATTGCACTTTTTCACAGAGATGAAAGCACCCCTCCTGCATTAGGAACGTGCCTAAACGTCATGCACCGGATAGCATCTCCACCCCGTGCGTCTCCAAGCCCCAGGCGTGCTGTGGTCGCTGGTGCGCCCCAGGCAAAGGCATCGGCTCACGAGCTGCAACGACCACYGGCCCCACAGCCCCTTCCTACTGCCCCGGCTCTCATCCCACCCTCCTCTCAGCGAATTCACAGGCTAGGAGGTCATTTGTAACAGCTTGGCCTGAATGAATCCTGAATGAAAACATCCAGTCAATCCCTAATTGTTACAAATTATATTAGTCTGTATTTGTGCAACTTGCATTGCAACAGCTTAATTCCGGCCGTGCCCAGGTCGTGGAAAGCAGGCCAGGCGGAAGAAATCCCCTCTGCGGGGGGACGCGCCGGAGCATCAGCCTCAGGGCTTGCATCTCTGCGTACGGAGCAGCAGCACGGGAGCGAAGGGCTGTGCGGGGACCTGAAGTCCACCTCCTGCCCCGAATCGCAGCTCTGCACACTGTTCCGGGTGCTATTTTCACCGTTTTGTATGAGTTCAATTTACTTAYTTAATACACAGGCTCTCCAATACCGCCTTGTTTCGCCCGGGCTTGGCTTGGCTATTGCATTTGGCTTAAGGAGGTTTTTTAGGAAAAAAGGCAGGCTGGGAGGTAGGAGGGGACCTGCCGCCGTCCCCACTGCCCAGGGGGCTCGCGCCAGCTCGGCCGCCGTGGCCCCGTCCTGTGCCRATGGTGTCCCCTTGCCTCCTCGTCTCCCACCGCTCTAGGAAGGGCTCACYGGACCTTCAGTGCTCCTCTCTTCCCCAAGATATGACAGTGAAGCTTTTTAAAAAAAAATAAAGAAAAAACCCTAAAATTAATTTTCCTACATGACATATTTTAAAGGGCACTGTCAATTGGCTTTATAATTACATTTCTAAGTCACTAGAAGATTACACTGAAGGGTGAACTTTACAAAACCTGAATATTTTTACTTTTTAAAAAATTGAAAACCTTTTTGGGGATTTAAATACAATCCTTCTGTGCAGTAACCCCATGTAACAGCAACAGTAAGGAAATGGTAAGAATACGATGCCATCATTTTTGCTGATTTGTACCTCTGATTCAACACGGAGGCCAATAAATCAYACGGGATTCAGTGGCTCCTTCTACAGAAAGGAGCAGCTTGGTTTAACACAAGTGCTCAGGTCTCCCCAAAATTATGGCACCGCCCTCACTCCTCAGAATTCTGAAAAAAAAAGATTTGAAATGTCGATTTTTGAGGCGAGAGCATATTTTCTCCAAGTTATCCCCATTTCACGCCTTCAGGCTTTTCTCTGCAGCGAGGAGAGATGGAAAYGCCGTGCCCGAGAGCTGAGCTGCTCTCGTATCGAATTGCTCCGCGGCCGAGGGGCAGCCCAGGCGTCGGGGGACAGGGAGGAGAGATACCCAGGTCTGCCGACGGGGAGAACAGCGTCCGGGATGCTGAAAGGGTCCGGAAGGACGAGCTGCTCCTGGGCGGGCGCTCGGGTCCTCTCCTACCACACCGCCCTAAATCCCGCCTGTTTGCCCTTGGGTTTCCTTTCCAAGGAGAGCAAATACCGCACATTTTCATTACATTTGTCCCCTGTCTATTCAGGGGACGCTCAGGGAAGCTGCCTGCATTAAACAAACACGCGATTTAAAAGCGCGCTGGTGAAATTACATTAAATTTTTTTCCATTTTCTCTATTCTAATTCAAAATGAAAGCAGCTTGATTTCAATTTAGCTCCTTTTAGCTCTCTTTGGAGATGAAACCTGGTTTAACTGGTTAACTTTTTCRTGTGAACAAACTCACCGTCTTGTCTCAATAAAGCAGAAAAATAATAGGACAACGAAGCTCCACTCTGGTAGTGATTGTGCTTGCCAAATGCACATAGGAAATGATGGAGTTCCCTGTGCTCACCCACTACAAGAATCTATATTAGTTTTTTCAAAATCGTACAAGCACAAAAAGCTAATGCAGTCTCTCAGCACAGGTAAGATTTATTTCTYGCTTTCTCACCCTCTTTCTTTAATATATACGGACCTGGATTCTCTGCTTGTATAATCCTTTGGCTTACATGGATTTACACCAGATATTGGCATTTGAGCTATGATTGACCTTGATCTTTTGGCTCTTGTTTGAGTAGAAGTCTAAAATTCAAAGGACAATTAATAGACAAAAACTAGTTTTACATATATTGGAGACAATAAAATTGCAGCCTGATACCAAACATAGCCTAAATAAATAACCTTGAGAACACCAATTACTTACATATGAGAACTCTACTTTGAGGGTGCTATAGCTGCTTCAGACCAAAAAGGCAGTATTTATACATAAAATTGATAGCCTGTTATTTAAATAGCATGGTTCTTCACTGAATGCAATTTAAAAAAAAAGGAAAAGAGAAAAAAAGAAGCACAAAGCCCTCAAGATATTGCTTCAGGTAAGCAAAAGCTGCATCAGTAGCAGGTGCTAGTAAATGCTCTTGTCTTCCCAGAATGCTATGAAAGCAAATAGCACACAGCTCCGGACCTGACGACAGAAGGGGACAGCGTAATGACACGGTAACTTAGCTTAAAACAGGGAGCATAAGGTMATAACCAAGAGAACTTAAAACAAACAAACAAAAACCCTCCACCTACAACAGAGACCCTTGGATAAGCTATGCAAAAATATATCTGTRTATGCCACATTTAATTTACAGGCTATATCGAGCATTTAGGTTTCGCAGCTCTGAACAAAGTGCACCAAATGATTTTGCTTCTAATGTCAGAACGCTGGTGATTTTAGTAGCATTTGATGTATTTAAACAAGATACAGCCTGGAATAATAAGCAGCAGTTCAAAGATTTATCTAAACGCGTTTGGCAGTTCCCCCRCCCTTCGCCTTGCAAAATGTACATAGCACAATCGAGACTATACCCTGTGAATTACCACCCTCCGTGGGTCTGCATGTGAGATTATTGCAAATAAGCAGGGCCAAATGCTCTCAACTTAACCTGAGATAATCAGCTAAGGTGAAATAATTTYCAACAATTATATTTTTCTGCTTCAGGCTCTTTAAAAAACAAAAACAAAGCAAAACACAAGTAAAGGTAGAAGGAAACCAAACCCATCATTTACTGCTTCCTTGTCCTGGACTGGCTACCATGTATATTCCTAAATATTCAGATTAGCAGTGCCAGATCCTGAGTCCAAGCCACCCTTCATAATTCAACAGCAGCAAGAGCTCAAAGCCCCCCTACACTTGACATCGCTATGGAGACAGGGTGGATGAGATCTTTTTCATTAGTAAGGCTATCYATCTCCTAGTGTAAAGCTGCAGAAATTAGTTTCAGTTCCAAGGCTTTTTAATTATGCTCAAATATAAGTGCCCCAGTCAGCCAAAGAGGCTGTTTTACCTCCTAGACATCAGCGCATGGCAACTTCTCTTTAAGATGTTCTATGTTTGCAGTTTACATTGACTTTCAATTTGCAATAGCTATTTGTTGTTGTAACACAACATGCAGGAAATTTSCCTGTAAATTCAAAAACTCAGTGCAGCAAAGATGAAATTTCACGGCTTACATAATCAAAAATGTAGCAAGCAATAGCTGAAAGTTCCGATTTTAGACAAAATGCTGAGAGAGTGAGGTTTTATTTTTGCTTGTGTTTTTGAAGATATTGCCCATTATTTTTTAAATAAYTGTACAGTTCTGCCTTGCTATTGCCAGTATATCCCATTATCAGTCAAACTAATATGCCTGGAGAATGAAACCCCCAAAAGAAATCTTCTAAATTAGTGAAATAAATACAGTTAATGATGATAATTAAGTCACAGGGGATAATTGAGAGATTATCAAATTACTATCTGTAATCTTTGGCTTGCAAATAAGATGAGAGTTTATAGAGCTAATCCATTCTAATAATAAAAATAATTTTTAAGAAGTAGGGAAAAAAGCACCCCCACCCCCCTCAACCTAGGAAGCATTAGGTTTCTTCATGACTGGAGGTATTTTGCCAATTTAATTGTCTAATTTGAGGTTTTTGTAGTTTGGAAAAAAATTTTCGGCAGCCATTGCAATATTGGCCCTTAAGGAGGTAGAAATACGGGTCAGGACCAAATTTCTTGCCAATCAGTCCAGAGGAAACCCCTCTGCCCCCTGCAACCAAGACCAAGGCTGGTGTATTTACTCTCACAACAAAGGTATCTGAATAACGACAGGTGAACTGCTTGAACTGCTTAAAAACAATAAGAGACATGTTCAAGTTAAAGTCCCTGTTCTGAATTCTAATAATAAATTTAGTGCAAAATTTGAAGCCAGTATAAGCGCTATGTCAGTGGACTTTGCTGTTAAAAAAAAAAAAGGGGGGGGGGAAAAAAAAGTCTCCCCAACCCCCAAATACCTGTCAGTTGTGAGACTTCTTTTTTTGATTTCACAGACTTTCACCAGTTCATATTCAGACTAGAGGGTGCTAACCTAGAGCCAAATGCAGCCACCTCCCTCCCATCCACAGCCTCTCCCAGACCAGTTACGCTGTGATTTATTACCACTAGTCATTTGATCTGTCCCAAACTCAGGTGGTTACATTTTCTAATCTGGACACGAGCCAACACGCAGGAAGAGGCAACGATGTGGTGGGTAAGTTTATGTATTTGGGGGATAGGTACTGTTTTGGGGGAGAGATTTTTAGGTTTTTGTTCTTGGTTTTGTTACGAATATTTGCAGGACTCTGGCATAGGCGATTTAAGGAGATCTAAATATGGACTCTAGCAGGTCAATTAAGGATGTATTTAATTTTAACACGTGAATAGTTCCTTTGGATCTCATCCATGGAAATCAATGGAAAGGCTGCTGACGGTTTGATTGGCTTCGGATCAGAGCCAGCAATTTTGATTGTAGAGATCAAATGCTTAAAATTAAGCATATGACTAATGCTTCACTGGATTAGGGAATCAATTAATGAAAGTGGGGTGCTTGTTATAAGATTTCCATTAACTTTTATGGAGATTTTTTTTTCTAAACACAAATTGCATATTCATGCCCTTGAATGCATCTAGGTAGGAGGAATCAGGAAGATTCATAGAGCCTGCATCCTCTAATGAAGCTTTTGTAAGGACTACGTGTTTCCGTAGAGGAAATTAAATATTTGCACTTTAAGACTTCATACCAAGACCTCGTACCAACAAGATAAGCAACAGAAAACAGATCCAACCCTCCATATGCTGAAAGCTCTCCAGAGCAACGGGGGGTTGACAGAGCCGGAAAGTGGTTGTCCTCACTAGCAATTCGAAAGGACGAGAAATGACATAGCAAAGTGCAACCCCCTTTCTGCACATCTTTCCTCACCTTTGGGCAGACGTGCTCAAGTGTGGCACAAGGTTGTGGGGTGGCACTGCCAGGAACCAAAGTCTCCCTGCTATTCCCAGCAACGAGCCCCTGGACRTCTCTTTGCTATCAGAAAGCCGCAGCTCACGAGAGATCACGGGAAACACGGACATCCAGCCCCTTGGTCTGAGAGAAGCAGACCTCAGAGGTGCAAAACAAACACTCTGGAGCGTGCAGGGGAAGGAAGGTCCCCAAAGTGTTTGGCCACCCGGCCAACGTTATTGCTGAAAGGTAAAACTGCTCAGCTCACCCAGCTAGCTCAGGACGCGGCAGGTCGTGCCTTACAGCCACGTACTCTCGATTACTTGGTCACAGAGGGGCGGCCAGCCCCGATCTGGAGAAGTTGCACTCCTGACTGCTGCTCTAACCAAATACCAACCTGGAGCCACGGAAGGGGAGCGGCCTTTAACGCACCAAACTCCTTGGTATGAGCGCCCGTACGTGTACCAACGCCTATAATGTCAGAGCAGCGCACTAAACCACAAAATGTTTCCGTAAATATTGTTTCACGCTTGGATGAACAAAACACGTTTTTATCTGCAAGACAGCGCAGGGTGTAAATTGTAGTTTAATTGAGAAGCTGCAAATGCCAACTTTAGCTTTTTTATTTTTATTTATTACTTTAAAACAGGCCTGATTGCCAGTGGCAGAGCTCTGTGCGGAGCGCTCTGCACTAAGCCCACTCTTGTTTTTGCAAACTTTCCCTCCTCCTTTCTCTCCCTTTCCCCCACCCTTCCAGTTTTGCTTGCCTGGGCTCTCCTCCTTTCCATTAACGATGTCTTCAGGCTCGAGAGCGTTCGTTGGCCTCGCTTGCTTGCAGCTTGGCAATCTTCCACAGCAACGTTTGCCGGCTGGGAGCAGGGTCTGGCTCTCCCCTTGCCCCACTGGCCCTGCCGCCCTTCGCACCTCTCCATCGGCAGGTGTCAGCGAGGCTGACAGTCTGCCGAGACACAGCTTCATCGCTTGGGGGAGGAATCACAAAAATAAGGCTCYGCTGAGAGCCTCGGCACAAACTGTTTCTCCCTGTGTAATCTGCGAGCGCGATTCTCTCTCCTCGGAGCAGCTGGGGTTGCTGTATCTGACCAGGGGCTAATGAGAGCCTCTCTCAGATCCGGCACCTGACCATGGCCAGCTGCTTGGGTATGGTGGTGGTGCAGATGTTTTTTCTCCACAGGCCAAAAATATCTTTCCTGTAAAGCTGCAGTTGCAGCTGGGCAGCACAAGGAATATCTTAAGAGCTTGGGCACCTACACAGGACTTTGCATTCTCCACATCTCTTACATGTCGCCATCCTATCCCAAAGGGCCACCGTTCATTTCAGTGTTGGCAGGCGCTTGAGATCTGATAGTATCTCTCTTTGGTGGAAAAAGTCATCAGTTTGTGGACTAAGCAGAAAGCATCTTGCTGCATGGAGGCTTGGGTGTCACCACTTGCTGGGAAGGTTTCCTGGAGCCCCCAGCAGGAAGGGACAACCTAATTCTTCAGGGTCAGCAGTCAGTCATGTAGCACAGGGTTGTCTGGTGCTGAGGGAGGGGAAGGGAGAGGAGGACCAAGCCAGCTGTACTAAATCACTGCTCCTCCTGGGCAGCTTTCACTGGCAGGGCGCCGAGCGAGCCCAGGCTGGAGCTGCAGAGCGGGGCCCCCCCGGTGGGAGATGCAAGGGGAGCATGAAGCACTTCCAGCTGGGAATCGAAAATCGCAATTGCAAATTGCACCCTCGGTGCTCAGAGGGGTGAGTCAAGCCCATTAGCTAGCTAATCCACACAACAGGCTTTTGTGAGGCTACTATTTTGTTCTGGGAAATGTATGATCTACTGATTACACAGTATCCGAACATGCCAAATGTATGCTTGAAACCAGTAAACAATAAATATTTAATTAGCCGGTCATTTTGACAATAACAACAGGCAACAATTAAACTGGATTTTCATTTCGCTTTCATTTAGTTGTCAGTCTTGTATAGTTACAGTTAAAACTCAGCTCCTGTCTTGGCCGCAACCTTTATTAAGATTGTGAGGATAGAGAATATGTAGGTTTGATCTATGCCTTTGATTTGTCCTGCTGTTGTGCAGACTGTGGATATGACTCAAACAACCACTAATATAATGTGAGTTGATTTTGAATTTTAAAAGCTTATTCTTTTTGGTCTAACACCACCAACTAAGATTTCAGAGAGTCATCACACTTGACARTATGGTTATATTTTAACCTGAAACTGTTAAGCTACTCCGTGTCCATCAGGGCTTTTCTCACCTCACTTACCCTTCTACGCTTTCCGCTCCMATGTTCAGCCTTTCTTCCATTCTCATCTCTCTCTCTATTCCTTTTTAGTCCTCTGCT
Source organism: Rhea americana (assembly GCF_003343005.1). Classification (NCBI taxonomy): domain Eukaryota; kingdom Metazoa; phylum Chordata; class Aves; order Rheiformes; family Rheidae; genus Rhea; species Rhea americana. The sequence goes on along the minus strand of NW_028186357.1, from coordinate 2,359,003 downwards.
TTTCTGCTGAACCCCAAAGATGCCATCCAATACGACGTCAAATTTCTAAATGAAAAATGGAAGCAGAAAAGGCATCTTTCAAGCACCAGCTGAATTTTCAGGCAAACTATGTTTGTACCAACAGCCTCCCYGTCCCCGTTCATCTCTGCTTCCTTGGTCACCAAGCCTTGCAGGCAGGCAGCCTTGCTGGCAGGTTAACCTGAGAAGCCTGGGGCTGGAAAAGGAACTTTTCCTACCTACCCCACCCAACCCCCCGCCACGTTAAACCCCTATGGGCAGGGCAGGTGCTCCGCGGCGCGGGAGCAGGACCGCGGCTGCGGAAGGACGGCTGGGAAGCCTGTCCTGCCCGACAGTGATGTATCTGCTCTCAGGAATGAAGCGGGGCTTCTCGTGCATGGCTGTCAGTCAGCAACTCGCAGGGGCGATACGGAAAAGAATGGAGATCTCGGCTGGTTGGATTTAGGGCACCAGACTGTGAACGAGGAGACTTGGTTGTAATTACCCTTCTCCTGCTGAACGGCTGTCTGATGGCAGACAAGTCATTTCATATCTGTTTCCCTTTCCATCCTTTCCTGTGTTGTCTGTAGGATTGTAAGATCTTTACAGCACATTAACGTCTCCCTGATGGACCCGCAGAGCATTTAGCATTCAGCAGCCATGACCCCGTTCGAGGCATCGAAGCACTGTTGTAATGGATGGCATATATACTAGCTATGCATCTGGTCACCAGCGTTCCCGCTTTTTTCATATCTCCCTTTCACTGCAGTGCACAATGCCACRTCCTACCCAAAGTCTTCATACAACAGCTGACTTTGAATTCAACAGTTTTACCAAGTCTTATTAGATTCCRGTGAATGTCAAAGGCATTTCCAATTTAATTTAGACTTTCATTAGAACCGAAAACTGAGCCTCRAGTCCCCCCTGTATGATAGAGGTAACGTCCTGCAAAATAAATTGAATTAATTTTGAAAGTCAGCTTTGAATCAAGTCCACTGTGTTTAGATCCACTAATAAGAAAGCATTTACAGAGTCACAAGGAGCTGATAAAATGTGTACACAGTTTTAAATATCCCCTTGTAATGCATTGTAAACCTTAATTTCAAACAAGACAGCTTAAAAGCTTTATGGATTTGATTGATGATATAGCCTCTATATTGATGGCTGAACCCAGTATACTGTTATTTCTGCTTTCTCTGGCTAACAACAAAGTTCAGAATGATAATATATTTTATAAAAAGCTTTACTATTACATTGCTGCAAAAGTGACATTAAATAATGATAATAGGCCCGAGCCACAGCTCCACGTTGAATCAGTTCTGGAGGCAACAAATTTACATAACACAGGCACAGAGGCTCCTTGCAAGCACAGTGATAATACCCAAGCTCACCAAAATGCTAGTAGTTGAACTTCCCACAAAGCAAAGGATGGAAGAAGGACAAATTTGGGGAGCTGAGGGGTTCACTTGATTCCTCYGTGCTCTGCCAGCTGGCAGGACACCTCCCCAGGGTTACCAGGGACCTCAGAGGTCCATGGGTCTCCAGCCCAACTGGCAGAGGTCACATCTCAAGAAACCGAACAGTAGGAAGGAAATAGTCTCTGGAAACCTGATAGAAAAGCTAAGCCTTCTTCCGTGAAACCCTGTAGAAGAATTTCAGTTCTCCAGGGGAAGAGCAAAACCAGCAGTTCACTCTAATAACCCAGCTTTAGCACTTCATTTTCCTCCGCTGATGCTGCCTTCAGCAGGAGCAGACCAGCCCCGAAATCGATACGCACACCCACCTCGCACGGCACCCAAGAACGCATCGCTCGGGGCCTTCRTGCTCTCCTTGCCCTAACTCTTCCTCTGCAGCATCACCAGTGTCATGTCAGTGTCATTCAATGTCATTTCACTGAATTCGGAGCTGGCAATTACGAAGTCTCAGTCCGAACATGCTGCACAYGTCGGGAAGAACAGCAGGTACTTCACTGCGGCGTTGTACAAATTCCTTCGTGTTTGAGGGCACCTGAAGTGCTTTGAGTTCAGCTGGAAAAAGGCTATCTAAAACGGAGATCATTAGTATCYAAGAGCTCCTGCCAGTGCCAACAAATACACGAAATACGCACAGCAGAAACAGCAAGGAACTCACAGCTGCAAAAAGCAGAAGCTTTCCAAGCTGCTAGAAATGGACTCAAAAGTCAAAAATACCATGCTGTGTGCCTCAGCTGATGAAGCAGAGGGACAGCCATTTGCACACAGCTCATTTGGATCATGTTTCTGATGCCACGTGATTCGTGAGTGCACAAATTTTCACTCATCAGATGCACTGATATGTCAAATACAGCCTTTCTGTATAGATCACAAAAACAAAATTTCAAGTCATACTGACAAGCAGCCACTCACAGGCAGAGCTGAGAAGCTACTATTCACATTTAATTAGAAATAATTATGGCAAAAGGAAAAATCCCACCTTGAGAGATAACCATATTGAACAGAAAGTTGCAATGGAGCATGACAGCAAAAAGCATTGTATATTTTTTAAAAAAATATGGATGGTTTGCAATCTAAGGTACAATTTATTCAACTAGAGTTGAATGGTGAATTAAAAATTTGGAAATGACATAGGTTTACAGCTTGCATAAATTAATACTATGATTCCACAAGGCATTACAGTTCAACCGTCAGTGACGATTCTTGAAATACTGTACAAAGACTAAAGCTTAAATAAGAACAGTCTACAGAAAGAAGACTTGCTCTAAGCTATATATGAAATACTATCTGCTAGTGAAAGAACCTGTGTAGCCTCCAGAATATCCAACAATTTTAAATTCTATATTCAATTTTACATTTACTGTAAATCAGTATCAAATTATCATCTGGAAAATATAATACGTAGGTAGAAAAACGTTATATGAATGTCAGCTATAGTTTTTAGGCAGCCTCAGAGGTGGGGCTTTTCAAATCTGCTCCCTGAATTTGTGAGTGTAAGTTCAGAAATTAAATAGTTATCTTTAACCATGTAAATAACATTTACACATCTTTACATTTTTACATATAAAAATGTCACAAACAAGTATTTATGCTCAAATTTACCTTAAACTCCCTCTAATTATAATATCTGCATGCAAAAACAGAACAGTTAGTAGTTTTTACTGTCTGGCACGATTTTAGAAGTAAGATTTTATGATCTCATGAACTTCCACACAGTAGACCAGATTCTCATCTTAAAATRAAGTCAAAAGTAATCAGCATTGTAAAATAATGCAGTTTATGTGCAGTTTACACATGCTATTGTAGGTGCATTTTGTGGAACTAACAACAAGATTGAAATCTGAAAGAGAATCTACATTTCTCATATGTATACACACACATATATATATATGCAGAAGTAATGTAGGTTTTTCAGTATATATGCATACACATACATGTATATACGAATGCACAAACAACTCGAAGACTACCAATACAAAAAAATGTATTTCTGTGCAATGATGTAGAAAATTTCTATTGCATGAAAACAGGGTGGGTAGAGACCTTACTCTTCCCTGAAAACGGAAGTACCCTCAGGCAGAGAGTATTTGATTTTACAAATGTATGCAGACTCCAAGAAASCTGCAGTTCTGCTTTTTTTTTCACTCTTCCTCAAATGGACACTAAATATTTCAGTCCCTGTATTTCATCATTATTTCCTGTTTTATCTAAGAGGAAAGCTATTACCACCTTTTGCATAAATGTTCTCTACGTAGATCATTGAGATTTTAAGATTTTCCTTTTTTACTTCCCCCTCTCTGGTTCTTTCATTTATGAATTCTGACAGCCTTGGGTTTTGCCCCATTTCCCCAAGATTTCTCTTCAGTTCCCATGTCTCTGTTGTCCCTGGGAAARGTAGATGCTACCAGTACACAACACAATCAGAAAACAGATCATTAGCAAATGGCTTCCCCACCAATAGAGAACAGAAAGTCATTTTTCGGGTAGGATCTGACAGATCTGTGGGCACCTCTAGATCATTCCACTTTGCCAGGTTCAATGAACCACTTGACAAAAGTTAATTAGAGTATTGCTGTTTGCGATAGGAAGGCCTGCTGAGGGATGGTGGAAGCATCCCGTTCCTCGCAGTAGTTCAGCCAGAAAGCTACCCACCATGACTTYCATTATTAATAAATGCACCATGCGATAATTACACCTTTCACAAGCAGCGTGGATTTGAATCCAACGTTGTTAAGCCTCTCACATCTTTCTGAAAGCGAGTTACCCAGTGCTTCGTATGCTCAGTCAGGAGGCGTTGTATACATGAAACTATTGCTGGTATTAATAACAACACTAGCAATAAATAGAGATGTGAGCCCAACTCAAAAATTCCTTCATGCTAGGGAAACCTAGTGTGTGCCTACATGCATAGTTTCATAACACATCAGTTGCTTAATTTGGTAAGCAGAGAGGACTGCGAGAAGCAGCAGGACTGGTTTCCAATCTCTCATATCATATGGATTAACYGMTATTTACCCCTTTCTTACCTACTGYTGAAACTGCACTACAAGCTTAAAATTAGCAGAAGAACAGAGAAAAAACTTCATCCTAAAAGCCTTAAGGAAAAMAGGATAACAAGAACTCACAGCTGCCCAAATAAGTAAAAGCCTTCTCTGGCGTATGTTGGGTGGTCGTTCTTCCTGGAGAGTGCTTTTCAGGCAGCGAAGGACAGTTTACTCTCCCAGGCTGGCCAGGCAAGTCACTAAACAATAGCAGAGCAATTCAGACACCAAGTTCCTTGTGAACTACTTGTATTTGTCTCTAAATAGATGCATCTTATTAAACATGCTTGCTAACTTGTTTAGATGAGGAACTACAGGCTGGATTTTGGTGTCTCCTGATGGTGGGTTAGCCAGTCCTTATAAGTTTCACTGCTTTGGCTTTACTAAAGCTCCAGTTTAAATCTACATARTTAAAGCTCCCATGGCCTTCAATAGATGGTCATTACATGATCTGCCTTTTTGCGGGCAGTAAAAAACCATTTGCAGCTCCCACATGCTACCAAAAGGCTTGATCGAGATATGCAGTTACCGTGCTTGCACGCRCACGGGCGAAGGACAGGATAGTGGTGCACAGCTGTGGTTTCCTCTRTACAAATGAGCTTCTCCCTTATCTCTGCCCTGACTCCAGCTCTCTAGTGCATGACTGTGCGGGAGGTCTTCATGCCACCTCCTTTACTTCTAAATGATGCCTAGGAAGCCTTGTTTGATCTTACATAAGCAAAATCTGCACCTCTCTGTATGCCCCTTTTCTTGGTGGAACAGTATTTAGCTCCAGAGTTTGATAGTCTCCTTCATTGTAAAGTTCAATAGAAACAGAAATAGGGCCTTAGTCCAGGGGAGAATATTCTGCAAATGCTTCTAAAATTAGGAGCTGGCCCTGGGAGTGTTTGCAGACATCTGGATATGATGCACAGCAGCAACGCTTCTGTGGTTCAGCAGCATAATTGCAATAAATAATTCAAGAAACAGTAAATGATGCTAGAAGTGAACTTTTTAGCTTTGCAAAGCAACCAATCAGTTCTAATCCACAGAGGGGGTTAGAACCTGACAGATTCAGCAGCAGGCATGGGGGAACACACCAGGTTCTCCTGGAATTAACAGTGACTGTAGCTTCCCACTAAAGCAGGGCGGCAGATGGACAGCCAGTCTCAGAGATACCCAGGTTACAGCCCGTAAATGGATTTGACTGCACTGTTCAGGTCACAGCTGGACTCTAGGACTCCCCAGCAAACTGCCTGGGGAGTCTGCCCGTGATTATCCCCAAACTGAGGAACACACAGATAGTCCAGAGCTGCCAGCAGCGCTCCTACCCCACCTCCAGCCCTGGCACATCCTTGTGAGACCGCTGATACGTGCCCCCTGAAATAGCCCTAGTCATAATTCATAGCCACATTCCAGGACAGTGAAGATGAGCAATAAGATCAGATAATGTTAAATATAGTAGGTGAGAAGCATGTTGATCCCCTTTTGTTCACTTTTTTGGGGGAAAGCGCTTCCTCAGAAGATAAACATTTCTGGCTGCACTTCTCTGATGCTTCACTGTAAACATTGCCTTGCTGGAACACTATCCCCACATCTCTTCTCCCCTCAGACATTTTAAATAATTGGGCATTTGATATTATGTAATATTATGTAAAACTAGAGAGCTATTATGTAATCTAGCAGTGATGTTACGGGACTAAGAATCAGGAGATTCCAAGCTTGGAAGCGTATTCTGCCAGCGTTTGCCACTGTCTGCCTCTATTGAGTTGTATGACCTTGGCAAATCACCTCACCTTTCCATTTATGTTAGATCTGTCTCATTTGTGTAAGTCTTCAGGGCACGAACGGTGCGTTACCGGTGTCTGTGGAACAGAGCCTTGGATCTCTGGAGGAGCTGTTGGATATTAGGGTAGGACAAGTGACAGAGATGGTAATTACACCGGAGGAAGTGTCAGAAAGAGTAAGAGGGCTTCACATCCTTTTAGAATTGCACCATATAGGATTAAGAAATGAATTTATGTAGCAAATTAAGCTCTATGTTCAGTTGTCTCATGCACGGACTGGGTGGATATTTTTAAATAGCCACCTTTCAGATCCCAGAGAAAAGCCGGACAGGAATTTTCCCTTATGCCCATTACTCTTTTCTCAGGCAATCAAGACCTTGGCCAGGAGAATATGCAATAACTCACAGATACAAGGTATAAATATAGAGGGAGTGGAGAACAGAATTTCTCTCTGTACAGATGACATTCTGCTATACATCACAAAACCTGACACTTCAACACCAGCAGCCTCTGATCTAATCGAGGGACTCGGTTTAGCTTCTGGTTATAAAATAAGTCCAAACACAAGGCTATCGGGAGGAGACACTTTCCTCTGGGAATGCAAGACCTTGAGTCATGTAAATGGAACAACAGTGGCTCTTGCCTGCTTAGAATTCAACCATGCAAAAACATCTTAGCTGAAAATAGGTTATTTAATCAATAAAAAAAAAAGATTTAAATTGCATTATTACAGTAAATATCCCCTTGAACTTGTAACTGTTATACCCTTTTAGTATTCCTGACTTTTTCTTCCAGTGCTTGCAGAGTCATGTGCCATGTTCAGGGTGGGAGGGAGAAGGGTAGGATCAAGATAGTCCAGGAGGACTCAAACATCTTCCAATCCTTTCTGGCGGCCTCATTAGAAGATTAAAGTTTTAGCCATACACAAACAGGATACAGTCTGTATCTTTACTTTCTTTGCTTCTTTTTCCATTCAGCAAAGCTGACCTCACCTTACCTCACAGAGCACAGCTTTGAAAAAAGAAAAAAAAAAGCCATTTTGGAGACCCCTCCTTTCCCATCTCATGTTATCTACAGCAGGGCAGAGCATGAAACTATAACCAGGTATGAGCAGAATCCACTGCCTCAAACTCTGGTCTACTTTAAAGACTTCAAATTAACATACAGTCATTTGTCCCACTGATGCATTACAAATTCTAGTTTCATAAAAGTCTGTAATTACAGCTGATTCCTTAGAGCACTCGTAAGTCTGACTCACATTTGAGTTACTTTTATAACACATATAAGGGGCAGAAGCGAATCCATTTCTTTCCATCTCCCGCCACCACCCAGAAAATTAAAAAGCTGTATGCAAAGTGTGACAGGTGAAGCACATTTGCATTCAAGTGCAATTATATCCTGTATAATGAACATATTTGAAAGAGTCCTTCCTGATCCAATGCCTGCCTTTTGAGAATCTGAGTCACACAGGCCTCACTTTCTTCACAGTGTTTTTTTTTTGTTTTGTTTTTATTACTAGTAACAGTATTACTAATGCTGTTAGCCATTATAACTGCGAAAAGAAGGTTAGGTTTTTGTTTGCATCTCCTGTTATCACCAGCAACATCACCAGCTATTCTGCTATTGGCAATGATCTACTTCAAGAAGTGGAACGAACACTAGGTGTTCTCAGATCTCAAGTTGAATTGTTACGATTCTCTCTTGGAAACATCGCATTTGCCTCGTAAAAGGATATAATTTTGTCCACAAACCATTGAGAGAGACAAGAAATGGAAGCTCAAAGTTTATAAATTCCTTCTTCACATATTTAAAAGAAAAGCAGTAGAGAGCCTGAAAGACCAGAATTCAGGATTGAACAAACAGCTCAGTTCTTAATTTTTTTCTCATTATTTAGAAAAAATACCATAGCAGAGATATGCAGAACATCCAATATTTTTACTGTTATTGGCTCTAACCCTTCTCACTGTGCTCATTCCAACAACTGTGATCTTACCCTGAAACACTACTCATATTATGACACCTCCTGCATGAAGACATAGCGGGAACGTAGTGCCAATTTCAGCAAAGGAATCATAGAGCAGCAGCAGACAGGAATATTACTGATCAATGGCAAAAAAGATTAAAGATAGTACCAGCTTCATGGCACTCTACTGAGCAATGAGTGTAGAAGATCAAAGGTATTATCAAGTGCAAAGGGAGAGCTTGTGGCTATTAGGCTGACCAAAAAAAAAAAAAAAAAAATCCTTAAGGGAAATAGGAACAAAACCGTTAGCAAAAGATAACAATCAGATTTTCTTGTTTCATGAAAGGGAAGATGTTGGAGGAGTAGGTATTAGAAACAGTAAGTCTTCAAATAGTGTTTCAAGGGCAAGGAGCTGGTCCTTAAAAAGCAAAGAGGGAGAGAGATAAAATCATGGAGGAAACATTACGGAGAAGCAGTAGAAGAACTTCCACCAGATGCCCTGAATGGAAAGGCCTCAATGAGACATACAGCTCAGGCATGTAGAAAAAGGGGAGATAGGATTGAGGTGACCCTAAAAGCRGAAGCGAGCTATAAAGGTCTTGGTGGTGCAGTTGCAGCATGGGGAAACAGTTATTTCACTGCACAGCATCCTCCTGTACTAACTAGACATTTTTATGCATTTTGAAGCACAACAAAAACAGAGGTATTCAAATACGTAACACGATTGCAGAATGTTAAATGGAAAGAGAGCATTGGAAAAACATTGACTATGTTTTTAATATCCTGTTGAGGGAAAYAGGTTGTCACGCACCGTTGTACAAATAACCAGTTCTCTGCGGACAGCCAATTGTGCACCTACAAATATCACTGATTCATAGTGTGAGGACTTACCGATACTATGCAGTTGTGTGCAGTCATAAACAACTCAGTGTGTTTGAATAATGGGAGTTTCAGCAACCAGGAGAAGAAAACCAAGACCAAAGGCAAGAGCAACAACATGGGAAAAGTGGAAAAGAACTTTTTTCAAGTTCTCAACATCACTATTGCCTTGGAAATCAAGTTACTCCCTCTCTCCCTCCCCAAACCAAGAAACAAAGACTCAGAAATCCACTTTTCCAGATTAAAAGGGAGTTGAAAAAGCTCACAGACTCCTATTATTAGTACCCTATTTGCTATCACACGTCAAAGAAGTCCTCATCTGTGTAAACTGGTCCCATTTGGAAAACATCTACTTTTGTATTGCTTTGCCATTTATTACATTATTTACATTATTTAGTGCTGCACACAGTTCTCAAGAAATCTGTTCTTTCTTTTATTCCGTGCATAGTCACTGTTAAGCCACTGAAAAAATTTTCTTTATTAGTATATGATGACTAAAAGAGAATAATTAAAAAATGCTATTTTGCTCAGATGCCACAGACAAATTCTAAAGTTCAAATTGTATTTGATGCATTTTGACATGATCTGGCCAAGAATAGACATAACAGCATCTACACCAGGTTTGGGGTCTTTTTGCTGAAGAGGATTTAGCAGGTTTGAAGTTCAACATATTTTAATTGTTTTTGTGGATAACTTGAAGCAGGAAGAAAGGATGAGCTGGATTATGAATCTTCTTACATACTTTTACAACATTTATAATTAAATATAAGTCTATTTTTTTGCTACTAGGAAGTAATCTTGCTGTAATTTTCTAATTAATAAATGGCTCAATAAATCATGAGATCTTTTGTCCATGGAGAAACTTACACATACTGTCAGAAATATTACACTCTAAAACTGGTAGCAGACAACCAACCATTTTTTTCCTCCTCCTCCTCCTTCTTTTTTAATTTATACTTAATTTAGAAATGTTAAATGACTAAATTAGTCAAAGAAATTATTCAGTGAGGGCCAGAGGTAACGCCAGTTAAAGTCTGTGTGAAAACTCTCGTTGGCACCACAGGGCTTTGGATTAGGTCCTCAGAACAGTTCAGAGCTGGGATGATTAGTGTTTCCCAGCAATAACATAGTCATTTCCTTGGCAGATCTCATCCCTGACAGCTCCCTGGTCAGAAAGTCATGGACGGGCATTCCTGCAGTGCGTGACCCAACGAGAACTGCACTGGCTACATCTGCACCAGACAGACGAGGAGATCCTGCAGCACGTAGCCGTTAYGCAGCTTCTACCCCTTGGTCTCCTGGATGGAAAAAGCCAAGCTTGCACTAGGGATGCACCCAGCTGCGTGCGGGTGGCCGTTTCATGCGTCACCCTCAGTCCATTCACARGGTCTGCCCAACATCACGTCTCTGGCCACTGTCTCATTCACATAAGACATTCCTTAGGGAAAGGGGTTRGTCCAATGCCCAAAGCAGCAGTGAAGGTCCAGGAGATGCGGGCTTTACTCCTAGCGTTGGGCTGTGGGCACACTGTTTCACCTGGGACTACTCGTTTCCTCTTTTTCTTCTTGACTCTTTCATCAGTTAGACTCAAAACTCTTTCAGGCATAGGCCGTCTGTCACCATACGCTTGCAATGCTCAGATTACTGGAACCTGAAATAAAAGGGCAGTGAAACTTGTCAAGGAACGGGAGCAACTGGCAGGAACTGGGCTTTGGCGTTCATTAGTCAGACTTTCTCCTCTTATCACCACTTTGAGCCTGCTTCCTTTTTCTCAAGCAACACCGAAATAAATATTTGCTATTCTGTATTTCCCAGTATTTGACATACATAAACAAAACCTTCCACTGCTCTCTCATGAGGGAATCAAAGATTTTTATCTTCATTTGCTGAGCGAGGAAGTGCAAGCAAAGACAGACAGAGCAAGATTTCCCTGCTAAAAGCATGCATCCCTTCCTTATCTGGGCAATGGCTGTGATTTGACAGCCCGCAGTGTATCAGTGCAGGTAAATTACCCCAACATTTAGCAACAGACTTTGAGGCCAACCTGCTTACAACTCTTTCTCTGGTGTTTCTGCTCTGCTGGCTCTTGCAGCACGAGACATGGAGAACTGCAAGGCGATGTGCAGCAGGGGCATCCGAACAGATGAAAGGAGAGACAACAGCGGCAAGAGCGCGGGAACGACTGGGAAGAGCAATTCCTTGGAGGAGCCCTACTGCAGGAGCTCACCTCCGCCAGGCTCCTATCTTCACCTGGTGCTGTCCACAACCAGAGCAAGTGATGGTTTCAGTGGATCTCAGAGCTGTCCCTTCATGGCATTTTCTTACGTTTTACCATCCCCAAAAGAGAGGACTCTGCTACGAAGGATGCAGATCTSTTGCTTGTCCCTGCTCTGTCTGAAAGCAGTAGCCTCTGCAGGCTGCTCTGTTATTCCTAGGGAAGGCAGCAGTGCTGCCTGCGGAGAAGGAAGGGGAGCAAGGCAAAGCAAGAAAGCCAGTTTTGTTGTGTGAAATGAAAAGTCTCACTGAAAAGTTGCTATATAGAGAAAATGACAGCACTGCATTTCAGACAGCCCCTAAATGTCAACAGGGCATCAATCATGCTCTTAATCTAAGCTAATAAAAAAATATAGACTCCTATATAAGTGTTTATATAAAGAAAACTGGGGTGTTCAATCATTTCTGTTGGAATTCTTAATTATTCTAGAAATCTTCCAATTACAGCTCATCAGTTGAATATAAACACAATCCTAGCTGCAAGCATACACTTGGAAAGAAAAGAATTCCCAATATCACAGTGATCTGCCRCTCTAGTACAGTTTCCTACACCAGCAAACTTCTAACTGTTCCTGATGACTGATGAGGGCAATAGTTTAGGAAATGAAATGAGTCTACTAATGCAGAATGTAAAGCATTCTTTAAAGATCAGGTAAAAGAACAATAATGTACTTTTTAAAAAATACACCAGAGGCAAATAAGTTAATGAAATTATTAACGTGCACGCATTGCCCCTGCTGGATTGAGTCAGATGAGCTCAGCTGTGCCTCCCAAAGCTCGTACTGTAAAACACATTGCTTAATACTCTTAAAATTTTAATAATAATAGTGATAACTTTTACTGATAGGCAAAGGAAGGATATGATGTAGCGCACACAAAATTCCTGGGTTCTCTATCTTGCCCACTGATTCACAYTGCCTCTCTGAATAAAGTACTTAACTTCTTTTGCTGAGTATATCCAGCAGCAGAACAGGTAAACTAACAATAATCTGCCTAAGAACAGCCCAGGGAGTCTTAACAAATCAATATTGCAAATATTGTGCACAAATCAGGAAAACAGTGGAAAAAAGATGAATTAAAAAGGTGGCAAACTCTTCTGTTTGGTATATATAGGAAGTGAATAAATTCTACACTGCCCCAAACAAAAAAGTACATTTGTTACTGCTTGTATTTTACTGCAACCCTCCATGCTTGGGTTCGGCCCCTTCAGGTGAGACTTGTTTCGAGACACCCTTCCCCGTGATCCACGCGTAGGGGCACTCCCTCTCTTTTAGCATGGCAAATCCGTAGAAAGGAATCCTGGAGCTTGTGACATGAAGTTTATACCAAAGCACAAGCAAGTTGTTCAGGACGTTGTTTTCACAAGACTACGAGTGCCCGGGCTGCTAGGGGGACGCAGGAGGTTAGATACGTGGGTGTTGAGAAGTGGAGGTAGACAGCCGTGAGGACGTAGCTCCCTGAAAGCCCCTCACAGCAGTTAGGTACCTCAGTCCATGCCCAAAGCTATTTCTCCAGGTATTTTCTCCAGTGCTGAAGACYGCGTCGGGGGCAGCCCACCTGCAGCCTGCTGAGTCTCGTGGGCTTGGTGAGGCTCCCACACTGGCCTCCCTGGTACCCCTCTCAGTCCTCAAAACGTGGACCATATCACTCCTTTGTCAGGGGGCAGACAGCAGCACCACACCATCACAAGGCTTCCCCACTCCCCTTCCAGCACACGCTTGTTGTCCCTTCATTGCTGCTACAAATCACACTGCCAGCTCTTCTGAATGATATGGAGCCCTTACTCTCTAGTTAAACACCCTTAAGTAGCCCAGGAGATGGTATATAGTCTTAAAGATCCCATAATTGAGCTCTGGACCATGACAAATCACTGCTTCAAGTACCTTGTTATGCTCTGTCTCAAGAGCTCAGAACATGGGGCAAGATCCTCCTTCACACATTGGCCTGATGTAGAGTGAATGTTACACTGCCAAAAGCCTACAGCAATATTTGAGCACTCTTTGGTCTGCGTCCTGCCATGTCCGAAGCTGCATCCCCCGTCAGAATCAGCGCTGGGACAAGGCAGGGTGTTAATTGCCTGCAGATACTGTGAAGTTGCATGCTGAGATAAAGCAGGGACATGCAACAGCAGCAGCACGTTTGTTCTGAAAAGAATGATCAGGAGATGCGAGGAGTTTGAAGAAGGATGATGCTAGTCCACCGAGCCTAAGTACAAAGAATGTGACTTTTTAAATAAGTAACTTTGGAGGTAAAGTTACAGCGAACAGAAGGCAGCAGCAGTGTGAATCAGACAGTACAGGGGAATCAGGTTTTCAGTTAATTGAGTGTATTTTTCACAATATTTCCAATGCAGCAGCTCACAACCGTGCAGTATGTGCTGCAGCAAGGAGGAGGATGGAGTCGTCTCTGCCACTGTCTGCTGTCGAGCCTCTTCCCCAGCGCAGCAGCCTCACGCACCATTAGGAACTGAGCTCCCCCGGGGGTCACCAACGGGGCTCAGCAGCGTGGCTAGCAACCCTCGCGCTCTGCCTCACTGCAACCCTCAGTATTCCCACACAGCCTCTAGCTGAAACACCACATCTTTTTAATGGAGCTCTGGGATTTTCATGACCAAAATAACACAGTCAGAGTGGGCCAAATCAAGGAGGTTTCTGACAACCAGGGAAGCCTGGAAGCCAAGTGAAAGCACAATYGGGTTCACCCTGCACTGGTTCATCAAGAGTTTGTCATTAAATGTCACAGCGAGTCCTACAGACAGGAGTTTTAATTCAAAAGTCATTGTAGGAGCTATAAAACAACAACAAAGTCAGGGCACTCAGAGCACTGTCACTTTGCCTACAGGTYGGAACAAGCTCACTGAAACCATGCCTGAAGACAACAGCCCTGACAGCCCCATTTTGGACCATCCGTGTTTATGCAGCAGCATTCCTCAACTGCAGCTTGGAAACTGGTAGGATGGGAAARCAGTTTAACCGAGTACCGTATCAGAGGAGACTGGAGAGACCTTTCTGGAGAGAACTGCWACAGAAGTGTTTTCCAGCACCTCCGCCTTCCAAGGACACAGCCCAAGTTACTACAACGACATTAATTTGCCATTAGGRCTCGCTGGAACCAGAGAGGAAGATTCCTATTTATAAAAACAGGGAGTTAAAGAAAGGCATAAGTGAAAAAAAATATGTTTAGTCCTTTTAAAGTCTCACCTAAAAAACCTTGCAGAGTAAAACATGCACTAAAATATTTATGCCAGGTTACCGTGGTTAAACGTGTGTGTACGTGTATTATACAGAACAAGCTCGATCTTGCCCTGGGTGGCCTTACACAACGTGAAATTCAAAGAGCTCTTCCCAGCRGAAGAGTGAGCCTGGCTGTGGCCAGCGGAGATGGCCACGTTAGACGAGCGTATGAGCTGCGTGTGACACGCCAACCACCAGACCRTCACCTCTTGCCTCTGCAGGGTTTTGCTGGTATGGAGAAAGGAGCCCAGGGCACGTCTCTGGCTCTCCAGCACGTGCAGGTGCATGAGGAAAGCTCCCCCAGAAGCCATGTGAGCATCTGAAGTGCAGAGGTGCAGCACATCACCACYTCCCAAGAGCGGCTTGGTGCAACAGCTTGCAAGTCCTCCCTGCGTTGCTGTGGGACTGCGCAGCACCTTTCCATCACCTATGACAGCCCAGGTTTCCAGAGGCACTCTCTAACCTTGAGCCTGATTACACAGACCTAACTCCATTCTTACACCAAAATCAGCCAATTTCACATGTGTGTGAAAAGAATGGACCTAGTGGGCAAAACTTCAAGAGAGGCAAGAAAGTTCCTCTGGTTTATATCAACAGAAAATACTTGGTCTTGTCCCATAGAATAGATTCATGTCTCCAGAAAATCAATAACAAATGTAGCTCTGCACAGAAATCAAAGGCCACTTTCAGATCTCACCTGTGCAGCAGAAAGCCAGAGTTAAGCCTTAATATCCATGAGYTGCTTCACTTTTAAGACACTGCAGCAGAGCTTAGGCTCTGGGCTCGCGTGCCGCTCGGTTTCTAAGGAGCTGGCTGTTGTTTATGCAGTCTATTTACAAGTTCTCTTGGCTCTTTACACAGAGGAAACATTTTCTAGYGCGAGCTCCCTCGCCTTCCTTCTTACGTATGTGCACATGCATGCAACGCAAACAGCGCAAGGCTGTTTAACACCATCACAAGTCAGTTTGTTTCAAAGAAAGAAGATATTTTATATTGTCAGTACGATATTGTCACAAAACGYACAGAATTATGATTGTGTGTGCATTTCTCCCTCCTAAGAGGATTGTGCTAATTAAACAAGAAGAGATTATCAACTTTGTCTACAGCTGATAAAATCCAACTACAAATTAAAACGCATGTTAAAGCTAATCCATCACATACTGGAAAATTAAGCTAGTGCATTTGTAATGTTTTTAACATCCTTTGTCCTTCAGACAGTACCCGAATACTGGAATTTGGTTGAATTTAATATTTTGCACTTTAGCTGAGATTTAGAATTGTACATTCCAYAGAGTTTCTAAAAGCTCATCTTCTTTGCATGTTTAAGATTATGTTGGTAATTTACATTCCCTTTTACAAATAGAATTGTAAAAGAAGAGAGAGGAAAAAWTTAAGCATGCTGAATTAAAATAAACATTTGCCTCTTTCCAGTGCCAACAAGTTTTGAAAAGTTTCCTCCTATTATTACATACCTCTTGATGATTCACAGCAGCAGAAATGCCAAAATGCCACCAAAGAAAGGCTTTTCCTTTGTTATTATTGGARCAAGCAGGAACAAGAAGTTCTAGAAACTCAGAGGGAGACACATTCTTGCTGGGCCCCAGCCCTTTTTGCACATATGTGTTTGAGTCATTTGAGCTGTGATTAACCAAATCGAAATGCTGGAGGAGGTGGTCCAAAGCGGCACGCCCAAGCCAAAGCACTACTGAAACAAGAACTTAAAGCTCAGGGTGCTAAACAAAGTACCCGATCTTCAGCTATTCATCTGATACTAATAAATGGCATTTTCCTTCTGGCCTCAGTCCACTGCAGTGAGAAATGGTGCCAGGCGGGAGCATGACAATAGCTGAAGGGTGGAGGAACAGACCTGAGCAGAAACGATAACAGAGAGGCCATGTAATCTGGAAAAAGGATCACAGCCTATCCACCACGGGATGTGAGGTCTGTTCCTTGGTCGGCTGCTTATTTACTGTGCAATGCTGGGACAAGTCACACCATCTTTCAACATGACGATCTCATACCTTTCAAAATAACTGTTTAAATGGCTCGTGTATTTTTAAGGTATTTATTAATTTTGTTATTCTGAACATGAAATACGTCACATATGATGATGTCACGATTGCCAAAAGCATAGGCTTCTCCTTCTAAACAAAAAATACGCAAAGCAAACTTCTTAGAAAAAAAACGTATTTGAAAGAAAAAGGARGAAATGTGTAAGAGCTGAAATATTCCTGTCCACAGTTTGCCTTGGATCACCCCTCTTCATCTGCCACGTGAAAGTTGAACACTGCTTTTATATTTGCCCYCCTTGCCTTGATTGGGATTGAATGCACATGCGGTGACTGTGTTTAGGTGAAGTCAGCCTGTCATGTAACACCCTGGAGATACCTTCATCTGGCAACCCTGCTTCTAGGGACCCATCACCTCTAACTCAAGATCTTGAACTCCCCTACAGCCTCCTAAAAGCAGAAGTAAATTCACCAATCTAATAAATTTGACCATGCCTTAAGAGCTCTTATTGGGTTGAAGTTATTTTCATGAAGAAACCTTTATTTAGTGCCATCCTTTGGCAGGGGCAATTATCCAGTTGGCCATATGAAGGGAGCCAACCTTCCTACGCTGGTCAGATGCTTACCTGGGCCCCGTGGCGTGGTGAGCACGCACAGCTGACATACGTGGGAGCATGAGCTGCCAGGTGTCAGGGCTTCTCAAGGAAACTGCACTTCCCAAGCTCTCAGTCTGCAGGTAGGTTGATTTGTAAAGACCTGCTCCAACTTCTCCTACCACGTCCCTCTGCAGAAATTAATTTCTCACTCTAAACAGAAATAATAGTTGCAGGTCTCTGGCTTTTCTCCAATTTAACACCGAGTTAATTCCTCACATTTCTAAGAATCAGAATAACAAATTCCACATGTCTCTGCAATTGCTTTGACCTTGCACTATGATTTGTGCTGGAATAAGGTCCATTTAGAGTACAAAACACAAGGGTAGTATTTATTTAACTGATGATGCTGCATTCTTGTCTTATGAATCACTCTCCACAGATGGTACTTATGCCATGTCCTACTTTCTCATTTGACAAACGATTGCTCTAAGATTCTCTTATACTGGCTCTAACACAAATGTAATTGCATTGAATGCAGCAGATTTATTTTTTATTTGTATTTGTGTCAACAAAGTTGGGCATCGGGCCTCTAAAAGTAAAAATGTGCCCCAAGTACCTGTAGAATTCAATATGGCACATTCATTATTTATAAAATGATTGTTCCTGTTTCAGTACATTATTGATATTATTTTGTGAGCTCTCCACATGTACGACTGGTACGTACAACTGTACATAGTCAATACTGCTTGAGATTAATAAGAGTGTTAGAAGGTTTTTCAATCAATACATTCTCTCCAAAGAATATGCAGCTCTGTGTGTGTGTGTGTGTGTGTGTGTGTGTGTGTGAGAGAGAGACAATTGCTACTGTTTTCACAGAGGTGTAAATAAGAACCAACTCTTAGAAGTCAGAGGAATTGTAAAAGCAGAAAACAGAAAGACCATACGTGATGTAAAATAMAGTTTAACATATATTTTGAATGCAACTTTGTGGCACTTTGGAGACCATTTCTGGATTACAGTAATTATGTATTCAGTATCAAATGGCTTTCAAATATAGAGTCATAAACCACTCCTAGTGAGAAAAAAAAAGTGATTTTTTTTTCTTGAGGAAGGGTTTGTCAACTTAATCTTGCAAACCATTACTCTCTTAAGCAGAATCTGTTTACATGAATAGTACTACCAGAAATAGAAACCAAAGAGAACCAGCTGTATAAAGATCATACGCATAAAACTCAGCCTACAGGTTTCAAATAATTTCTCATTGCAGAGTCCTTTCCTTCACTAAGAGAGGAAAGGAGGTCYGGCCTCCTCGATATTCAGGGAGAGAGGAGAAGGGCTTCGGTCCTATTGCAGATTACCCCCAGGATTTATATGATGGCAAGAACRAGAAATTGCTGTAAGAAACTAGTAAAACTTACGTCCCTCCTCCCCCCACAAACRGTTTCCTTCAAAATCCTGCTCTGATTATGAGCTTGCAGCTTCAGGACTAGTTCTCTGACTTACACAAGTTCTTCAAACTGCCCCAAAATACATGAGCCCCTTTGTCCCTAGCATTGCGACCGAGGAGAAAGCCCCACAGCTGCTCTGTGGGTTGGCACAACCATCCCTTGTAAGGCACTTCTTAAAATTAGTACATGCATATCCATATCTCTCACCTCTTTCACCTAATTTATCTGAGGAGYATGTTTCCATCTCACAAAACAAGGGAGGATTTAAAACCTGTATGTTTTACACAAATTTAAGGATGTCATTGATCTCTGCAGCCACGCTGTTTTGGACAGCTTTTGCAAGCCACTACATTCGGGTTTGGAAAGATTYGGAAGCGGAGGCTGTTAAGCAAAATAGAAAGTATTGCATGAAATGGGCCAAACAATTCAGTAGATTACACTCATCCTTTGATGGAGAATTAGTGGGGACTGTGCAAGGGGAGGATGAGCAGTTACACACCCATCCCAGACACCAAAAGGAATTGACAACCTGGTGGCATTTTATGCTGGATATTTTTGGTGTCTTGGCCAAAGTGCAATCTGAGTAATTACATCCTGCCCACCTCTGCTGCTGTTATACTTTCAATCAGATGTAATATTCTTCATATCCTGTCCAAAACAACTGCGTGCTATAAAAATGACCCTTTCATTTCTTCCACAGAAGTGACTATTTCAGCTGTGGCTTAGGGCTTCTTGCAGATGTAAAAAAAATAAATAAATATGACTTCTGGATACAAATATTCTGTGCATGCTGCATTTTCTTTTCACATCAACTGTAATACCTGCTCTCCATACATTAACAGAAGACCTTATTTGTTATTTTCTATGGGGTGCTTACAAACCCAGAATCGCTCAGGGCCCTTTCTGGCTCGGCACTGTGTGAATCCAAAGTGACATCCCAACTGGGAAGAATTTGCACTCTGAATACCTAAGATAAGCCAGGGAAAACATAAACCCATCAGAAGCAAAGTAACTTGGCCAAGGTCATCCACATCCCACCTTCAGCACAAGTCTGCAGACCTCACCTGCTGTCCAAATTCCTACAACACTTGGGAAAGTAGAGCTCTGCTTAGCTAGCTTTTCYCCTTGATTTATTTATATCTTTTATAAGTGGAATTTGCATGTAAGCTCACTTTGTCTTTTAATGATATTTGATTCCCTTGTACTTTGCTCAAACTAAAGCATGAAGTCTACTTTTACCTATTTGTGTGCTTTTAAAGTGCATACTACTTGAGCTGCTGCACGGAGCAGCTACTTTAGCAGCTTCACCGTGTAAAGTTGGGTTGTTCTGCATCTGCTGGTGACCGCCTGGAATGAAACCACCTGCCAGGGGTTACAGTGCAGCTGGTTTAGCAACAAGCTGAAGAGACTTGGAAATCCCTTTTGGGGCAGGGTGCCCCCTGTAAGGGCAGAGTCCCTGCTCAGAGGCACATGGGGGCAACTCAACCTGGAGGCAAAACATCCCCGAGCTCCAAAAGAGGTCAGCTGTATAGCTCTGCTTTTTCTCCTTCTCTTTTCCTCTTTTCTTCTAAATTCAGGGTGCTGGGAGCCATCACAAGACATGCCGATCCCCATCCCTGCTCCTCCCAAGAGCATCTCACAAAGCGGTGATTGCTGCAGCACCATGTACGGGACCACGTGGGAGGAGAGAAAAGGAAAAATCGTATGAGCAGGACCCTGAAGTTTTGCTAAAATCTCAGCAGAGATTAGCAAGGATTTTGCCTGACTCAGGACTAAACAAGAAACTTAAGATTTGATTGTATTAACAGAAGGCTGAACAGTTAAAATTCAGCTTTTGCTTCTGTTGAAGGCTTTGGCTGCATGGCTCAGGCATCAGCATTCGGATCTGAATCGAACGGGGTAATAAAGCACATTCTTTACTTTTAGGCCTGCAAGTTGCTCATTTCTTCTCTTTTACTTTAGTGGAAATAGTCACATGGGTAAATTTGCCAATATCCTGCTGAATCAGGATCTCTAAAAACAAAGGAAAAAAAGCCTGACGGGTTTTGGGTTTAACGATACCAAACTGGTTCYAGTTAGGAGACCGGAGACCACAAAACTCACAGCACCAAAAGAGCAATATCAGGAGGCTGGAGGGAAGGTGCAACAGGCACAAAGATCTATCCCTGAAACCC
>NW_028186357.1:2258506-2336791 GCF_003343005.1 Rhea americana | reverse complement strand
TGAACGTGAGGGGAATTTCTTCCCTGTGAGAGTGACGGAGCACTGGGACAGGCTGCCCAGAGAGGTTGTGGAGTCTCCTTCTCTGGAGATCTTCAAGGCCCGCCTGGATGCAACCCTGTCTAACATGCTGTAGGTGACCCTGCTTGAGCAGGGAGGTTGGACTAGATGATCTCCAGAGGTCTCTTCCAACCTTACTGATTCTGTGATTCTATGATATGCTTTACTTGGAAAATAGATTTTTTCAGCACTATGCAGCAGTTAAAAACGAACCAAAACACAAAAATAGAAAAGCAAAGTTAAAGAAAGCAGAAAGCTGCTCCCTCATTGCTGGTTGACTCCAGCTGCAKCAGTTTTGGCTGAGCATGGAGGTTCAGCAAGGGCACATTTATCTGTAGTTACTGTGAAAAAGGCTTTCTAAAGTACACAGGYAATTCACTAGTGCAGTATTGTACTGCTAAAGCTTGCGCTTTCTGGGTAAAACTTCTAAAAATAACCTTTTTAATATTAACCTCGGAACATGGATATTGCTTTTGGCAATTTTTTTGCTGTGTTACAGCTGGAAGAACACTACRAAGAAAAAGTTTCCCAGAGTCTGGTCATTCGATTCACTTTATATATAACATTGTATATAATATATAGATATTGCATGTCATGTGGCACAGTATGTAAGATACATTGCCCATTCTTCCTAAAAAAGGATCCTAACAGCCACAATAATGATAAGAAAGTAGAGGGAGAAGGTGGCAAGGGCAGAGGCTTGTGCCTGTATGTTGTAGTTAGAAGGTAAGCACGGAAGCCAGAACCTAGGTTTGCCTTCCTCATTTCAGGTTTGACTATATCATGCAGACATCGGTGCCAGAGTCTCGGGTGCAGGACTGGTGATCCTAGTGAAAGGACATAGGAAGAACTGGAAAAATGTAAGAGGATTAATCTTAGAYGAATACTAACTTAATCCATCTCAGATCAGGTTTCAAAGGGCTTTTAGGTGCTTAAAGATGTGGATATATGGCCAAGGGGAAATTTCAGAATACCCACATTTTCAATTCTTATCTGATTTTAGCACAATTTCCATGGAAAGTAGGAACTTAATTTTGAAAATCATTCTGGTCCAAAGGTACATTGCCAAAAGATCATCAAATACAAAGTGTTATTGAATGCCAGGGCACCATCTCTGAATCTTAAGCTGCAAAACACTGGAAACTGGGACACTTTTCTAAGAAATGCTCACTGCTTGCTTACCTTGGTCTTATTTACTTTTCTGCAGATACTCACTATTGCTGACATGACAGTGCACCAGGCAGGTGCTTGGTCTGGCACCCTACCGCTGTCTCCTTGTTATGTAGCATCATAAGTTTCTGGGTTACAAAGCACAGAGTGGGACTGGGATTAGGAATTGCCACTGAACTGACTGATTTATTGAGATACTRTATCAAACTGGACTGAAACATTTTCAGTCTGTTTGCACTGAGCAGCCTTCTGTTCTTGTGGATGTCTGTAGACTTTCTGAAATTTAGGTCTTTGTAAATCCTTAAGGAATCCCCCGGCAACCTCACATGCTTCAATCTGGGTGAGGAGTTCGCTTGTAAAGCCAGTCTCCCAATCACTCCTACTTTGATTTGCATTGCAGACTAGTCTCACAGCACATGAACTGGCTTGTTTTTGGTTGAAACTAAAAAGACACAGGTAAAGGTAACCCCATCGCTACTGGGTGTCGTGTCCACRGGAGAAGACTAGAGTTTATCTGAAGCACTTGCTGATGCAGATGCAAGCAGTAAGTCCATCAGAGTGCTTGCTATCCGAGCACATCTCGGGGAATTAAAAATAATGTCTCTGCCTTCCCTCCAAACCAAGAACAAAAACATTTCTCAGATTAAAAAAAAGATACAGATTTCATCTTAAAAATGAAGAGTCTGATTGACTCTGAGAGCTACTGATGAAAAGAAAAGAGCTTGACATTATTAGCATATTCAAGCCATGACAAAAATGTAAAAAAAAAATTATAAATTATAAATTGTGTGTATCTGTGCGTGTGCAGGTGAGAGAAAGCAAAATAAATCAGTTGAAAATATCAAGGCTCCAGGCTGGCTTTTAACCACCTTTAGGGCAAATTTCAGCAGCCAGAGCCTGGTTCCCGAGAAAGAGTGGTTTGGGGCTTCTGCAGGTGCTTATGATACCTGCCTGGCAGCTTCCTCCCTTCAGCAGAAAACAGGTACGACAGCAAAGGGAAAGAAGATCTCCTGAGCGGGGGAAAAACGCAATTTGCAGGATTCCTGTCATCTCAGGAATGGCAACTGGGAGATTTTGAACAGGATGTAGTTGGTGAGAAACCAGAGCAAAAGAAGAAATGGCAACAACCTGTTTCTGAGAGAGATTCACCCTTGTTTGACAAGGTTGGAGCTCCCCAAGGCCACACGGCCCAAGCCCAGGACAAGACAGGTGACACTCAACCAGCTGAGCTCTCACAGATGAACGAATCTCTGTGGGTGGAAGCAGGTGGACTACGCTTATCCTTCCTGATGAGGATGGAAGCAAGCTCTTCCCCTTATACATTTACTGTTGCTACGATCAAATGAAATAACATGGACCACGGGCAYGGTGTAGTCTTGGAGTTCCACCATCCTCAGCATCCAACCACCTCCTCCTACTGCTGACACAGGGTGTTTCTTGGTAGTGCAKCAGGGAAGGGAAGGGAGACAGGCAAAAGCAGGGTTGAAGAGAGCAAGAAATGACATCCAACCTCCAGCTCACAGATCACAAGAAATGGAAAGAAGATAGCCTATTACTTTCCGTAATTTCATTTAAGTGTAACTAAAGTTCAATTGTCTAGAGGGGAAATGTCTTGCTCTTTCTTTCTCTAGTCCAATTATCTTAATAAATACATTCTCTGGCACAGGTTCATAAAAATAAATAGATAAAACAATTTGTTTGGTGAGTAGATAAAATTGACAGTCAAAGTGAGAAAACAACAAGAGAGTCACAGAAGAGCAACACAAACATTATCAGGGAGAAAACGATCAAACAAGGTTCCCAAGGGATTTTAAATGCCACACACTGCTTTCAGTGCACACGTTTCACCAATAAAAGCCTAACACACTCCCTTTTCGGAGCAGGAAGCAGCCAAAGGTCTAGTCAAATCTCATCTCAAACAGGAATTTTAATAGATAAGGACCTACACCTATCAAATACACACATATGCATGCACACACTGAATATTCTTCAGCYTTTCTAGGATTTTCCTTTGTTTTTAGGACAATACAATGCTAATTGAAGACTTGGCTTAAAACTAGACTTCAACGGTTCCCCCACCACCAAAAATATGACTTCAAGTCAGACAAATCTCCCTGTCTCTGCAAACAGTTTCCAGCATTATATATGTAAAATATGTTGAGCTTCTTATTTGAAATGCTTTCTTTCACAATGTGCTTTATATAAAGATATTAAGAACTTGAGAACTTTTCTTTATGGATAGAGGAATATATATATATACACACATATATATATAATCTGAAAAATTTTACCTTTGTGCTCACTAATATATACATATATACAATATACATTATATATATAATTTTATATATAATTTTATATAATATATAAATATATATATAAAATATATATATATAAAATTATATATATATATGTATTTTTGATTGGCCTACTTAAAAATACATAACTGCTAGAAAAATCAATAACAAAAGRTTGTTTTTGTTTTCTTAATGATACGTGTCATCCTTAAGATCCCTTCTGAGCAAGGAGGCAGGTATTTCTGCCTGTCAGGTTTCCTTTCTGTCCTTTCCCTTCAGCTTTTACTCGCCCTTTCCTGTATGTAAATAATGCAAGCTAGCTGCTCTGGCTGCTCTGATGGATTACACCTCCATCTGATCCCACACGTGATCACAAGGAGGATGGTACTGGTTAGGACATTAATTACAGATGTCAGATCTATTATCATCAGCAGTGGCTGTACTTGTTGGTATACAGCGATGTACAAGAGACAATTATCTTCAAGATCATCATCATAAAGGCAAAAATAGAACTCTACCAAATCCAGGTTTCAGGGGAGTCAACACTAAAATTAAATTTTCCACTTTGGCAAACCACCCGTGTGCTGCCTGGTTCACTGAGCTTGCTCTGGATGGCGATGACAGAGACCTCAGAGGCGTCACGGAGYCCGTGCTGTCTACTCCAGCCGGGATGGCGTGGAAGGATGTGTTTTGGGATACCTCCCACGAAGCAGGAAGGACAAAGGTCAGGAGAAAAAGGCAAAGAGAGTGCACAAACCCCAGCTAGCCGGGATCCCTTTCTGCACTAASTACTTCTCACACCCGAGAAGAGACACCACGTGTAGCGTCTGACCACCTCCTGCCTGCCACATCCCTTACGAGGGACGGCAGAGTCGAAGGCAGGGGGAGCCTTTGCTGCAATGATTAATTTGAGCTAAAAGACTTCTCCTTCGGCGCTGTCAAAGACAGAAAATGCCACGGGGCTGCCCTGGTGCGACAGAGCAGTGTGCAGCAAGCTCRGCCATGGAGAGCCGGCCCGAAGGGCCACGCGCTATGCGTAGGCACCGAATGTGGGTATTGAAGGCAACTGCTACGTCTATTTTAAAGTTAAACTCAGTGACCGGACACATTTTTTTCCCCGTAGTAAAATATTTGCTTATTGATTATCCACGATTTTGTGTCAAATGTAATAACTGTTCAAAAAACAGTAAAAAATATATATTTAACAGTGCTTATTCAAGAGGAAAGTGTGTTTCAAATCATGACAAACTTTATATTTTTTCAAAGAAGAATAACAACAACAGCCAAAGCCTGAGCACAGAAATTTTTGTTCTCAGGTGATTGAAAAAAGGCATTTGATCCAGAATATTTTTGATCATTCCAGAAAAAATTTGTACTTTTTTCCCCAAACAACCTAGCCCTCCACCCCAATCTTAGTGTCCTTTCTATTTTTCAGGTGGATCTGCAAACCAAAAATGAGAAAAAAGAAAAATCAATTATCCAGTTTTTTGCACTTGTCTAACAAGGATCAGCCTGACCTGATGAAATACCTACAATGCGTCTCTAAGTTTTATCGCGTACCACACACACTTGGTCGATTAACAGCTCTGTGCTTCTTTTTTTTTTTTTTTAAATCAATTTATATTTATTACATAGCCTAACTGTTTTAAACAAAGAGCGGGACACATATTTTTTAATTGTGCTACAACCCAGGATGCGTGCACGTGCGTGCCAGCGCGCGTGCCGGAAAGCTTTCTGACCGCAAATGGAGCTGATTATTGATATAATTATGCTGCAATCACACTAGAGGAGATGATCCAGTAAATCAAATCCAACTGTCCGCCCACTTGCAGAGAAGAGACTAAAACCTGTCAGATCAGGGAAGGAGAAACAGGTGGCCTCATTTGGGGAAAAAAAAAAAAAAAAAAGATGCGTACACGTTTGTTAAATGCAGCATATCACGGCTTTGTGTGCCGCGCATCACCGACTCTGCCGGCGTGCACACCGATAAAGCCTGACACGCCGGTCTCTTAACACGTTATGGCGAGGTCTGGCAGGGTACTACYGATCTACCCGTGGTTCGCTTCCTCCTTGTGGACATAGCACCACCAGCACCCACAGAAAGAGCCAAAGACCAAGCGGTGTCACGAGACAGATGGAACTAATAAAACATGAGTCGTGTGAACGTGATCCTCGACTCAGCCCTTACAGGGGAAGGCAGAGGCACACGTCAATCAACCTATTTTGGCAGGAGGCTGCTAGCTAGCAGGACCAGAAGAAAGAATATACCGTGGTGCATTGGGATGCAGGCAGCTGCCTTCCCCAGCTCACGCAAGACTGATCTCTAAGCTGGGGATATTGTAATGACCAAACTGTGAATCTTCAAACTCAAGGTTAACTCCCATTTTCAATAATGGATGGGAAAAGCTGGAAATCCATCACAACTACAAATAGGAAGGAAATGCTTCTGAAAGCAGATGTCTCAAGAAAGTACTAGGAATTAAATGAAATGCAGGTATGACAAGTGTGATGGGCTCTCAGCTTCAAGTACTCCCACTTCCCAAAGTAACCCAAAGGAAAAGATGAAAGTAGCTGAGATGTGTAAAAACGTGAGATGCCCCGTAACAGGAGCTTCTAAGAAGCGCCAGTCTAAGGGATCCCATTACTACATAATATTTGGAGAGAGAAAACTTAGAGGATTTAACAATACGGAGTGTACAAACCAGAACAGGATGGAGGGGAGTTGCAGAGTCTTGTTTGGGTCTCAGGACATGCTCAGCAGCACAGGAAGGCTCCCAAATTAACGTTAGATCAATATAAGCTGTGAGCGGGCATTTTCAACGATGATTTACACCATCATCTCAGAGTATAAGCTCAGGCTTTTAAAGCAGAGGTACAAACACAGTTATCAGCCCAAGTACTAGGGAATAGTAAGAGGTGGCAAATGACCTCTGGAGTCATTAAGGCCTTATTTGCCTCATTGCAGACAATCTCCTCTTACAGCTCCTTTCACAAACATAAAACGGTCAGGTTCGTGTCATGCTATTCATGCTGTAATCCCAGAGGTGTACGGAAACATGACAGATCCCCTATAAACATATATCCCTTAAGCCCAAGACTTAGAGGACACTTCTCCTCCCTGATGGAAAACTCCATCCAGGAACTGAAACTGCATAAAGATGTTCGCAGATCTATCCGAAGGGCAAAGGCGGCATTTGCCTTCGACTACGATTCATTTTAATTGTTTTGTGTGATTTGAGCGGACACAGATCAATTTAGGAGAGACACAATTTGCAAAGCAGTCTCGGTCGGTAGCAGCATACGCTGTGCGGTTTAATCTGTAAACTGCTTCTCATTACGGTTTTCCTCTCTCAGCAGCGTCGGTGGCAGTGGCCCACGCAAATCCCCTGGCATGTCAGGAGACGGGCGACCCGTCACGACCCGTCACATACGGTAGACGAGAGAAATCCTGCTTTGCTCATAAAACCAATCACTCTCTCCTAATAGCCGACAATTTGCAGCTATCATAAAAACACCTTAACCGTATTTACCAGGCAGCGGTGTAATTCTGAGCTCGAAGGTTGAAAACCTTGTATACTTCCATCCCCATAACTGGCTTGCTAACAGAAGTCAGTAACTCACAGCAAACTACCACCAAACGGCACTGGAAAATCAAAAGGAGATCTCCTTTTTTCTCACACAAGGAGAAGGAACCTCCTTGAACTTCCCCTGTTATATGCCACCGGTCAGTAGAGCATTTGAAAATGCTGATAAAGTTTAGCAATAGAGCATAGGAGCTTTGGTGGGAACCTTTTCTTTTCCCAATAGCCACTAAAGTCTTTAACGCAGAATATAACATTTTCAGCCAACTCAATGTCTCACCACCTTCCTTTACAAGGCAAGCCATACYGATGACATCTTCCTTATCGTCAATAAAAATGATGTACAGCAGAGTGTGGAGTTATTCAACAAACAATTTCCAAAGATCACCTTTACTACAGCATATAAAACAGATCTAGGACTCCCTTTCCAGGATGTCAGAGTTTTACGAAGCATCAACCGAACGCTCGCAGCTGCTCGGTCCGGAAACGGTGCTTCAGGCAGATATACGGCGCCGTGCCTGCCTCGGCACATTCCCACGACCGTGCAGAAGGGTTGCCTGTGACGGGGCCGGTTATTAACAAGTGCCAGGGAAGTCATGCAAGGGCTGGAGAACCACGTGCAAAAGGCACCCAAGAAGAGCAAAAGGGTAGAAGTGTTTTCCAACAAAACTGAGCATCGCAGAATGATTATTCCTGCCACCAGCCAAGGCAGGTAAGAACGGGACGTGCCACGGTCCCAGCAGCAGCGCCCAGSTGTGTAGAGCTAAGCATGAGCTGTTAAAGTCAGGGACTGAATCTCCTATTGAGGATTCAACGTGTATTTCCAATTGTCACGAGGAGCCAAGGCGTACCAGCCACACGTCGTTACTGTGCCGCTCCAAACAGGAAATATTTTTCCCACTTTGGTATTTCACACTCATCTTTGCTTTTTCCTTTCAGCACCTCATCTACTGTAGCTATGTTTTCAAAACTAGAGACATCCCCATTATTCAGGGACAGGCCTTCTAGCACAGACAAAWTGAAAATAAAATTACCGACACAGCACTGACCAAGCACATTAAATCCTACTCTACCTGGAACAAACAACTGCCTTTGGATGATTTCTGTATCCTGCAATTTGCATCTTATTTGGAAGCAGTAAATATAAGAAAGCACAAAGGAGTCAACACTGGATTAGAAAACAGGGTAACATAACAGATGTCTTCTGCATTTTAGAGTGCAGGAGGTAGAATATACTGCATGGAAGAATAGGTAAATGGATTTGCATTTAAGTTTCATCACTTTTAAGGTCCCCAGTACGCAAGCCTCCCTTTAAAAAAACCCTAGTGGACTATAAACTCTTTCAGAAAACGTACAGCAAAGAAGCAATGTCTGATAAACAGACATAAAATTAGAAGGCTGCAATGTTTCAGCTGCTCACTTCTTTTGATGCAGGCAGCTGGCAGCAAGACGTTTCAATAGGCAGAAGAACGAGTAAGTTCTAATGGATAAATATATATACTTTACATAACATACATAGGTTAAACACGCGTATAAATGCACTCACACATATGGGTACTAACAGGATAAATTTACAGAGCAAACTGAAGAGAACAGTCATTGATATAGACACTGAGCTACCATTAAGCATTTAAAATAATTACAGCTTTTAAACCACGGAAGCAAGAATTTTAAAAGAATATTTTTGGTATCTTTTCCTCCAGCGTCAAAATTTCCCAGCCATTTACACCTGAGTGAAAGCAGAACTTCGAAGTAAAACCAAAAGCGCCGCTATTTTATAAAAGCGCGCGGAGCGGCGGAGAGCCGGGCGCCTCCTCCCCGAGGGGGGCCGGGACGGCGAAGCGAGCCGGGAGGCGTCGCGGCCCCCCTCGCTTCGACGGGAAGCGGCTGGCCGCGCGGCCCTTCGCAACCGGCTCCCGCAGCGGTCGCCGGACGGTCCTCCTCCCCAGGAGGCAGTTTCCCGCGGCAAGCCGGAGCGACCTGTCGTTACGCACTAACRCTCGACGGCGGAATTGCTAAAAGGTACGGAAAAGTCAACTGCAAACACCCAGACCTTATGCTGTGCCTGAATACAAGACCCCCTGCCTCCTCCCGAATCGAATAAAATGGATAATCTTTGTTCGGAGGAAAAAACTAAAAATCTGTGTTTGGCTTGAAGGCACAGTCAAAGTGTTTTGTGGTTATTCTCCGCTAGTTCTCTTAGCGCCTAGACGTAGAAATCTGAAAAAAATCCCCCCAAACGCTGCTTTTTTCTCATGGATTTTGCTTCTTCCCTTCTGCAACACCACATCCATTTTTATCAGACACGTGCCGTAGAAGGGCAGCAGGTCCTACCTCCGCCAGTGAACTTTTCCCCCGTTCACAGCATCTATTTCAGCTCTCCTCAGTATTTAGGCAACGAGAATAAAATTAGGGAAAATATATTTTACRTCTATCTAAAACTCAGCGGAATCCGAAGGGGTTTTGGAAAGAGAAAGCCGCCGCCGCGGCACGGCCCGGGCTCGCACGGCGGCGCCCAGCGCGGGCGCAGGCTTCCCCGGTGCTTCGGCAGCCAAAGCGCGGACGGTCGCAGGCAGGGACCGGGCCGGCSGGGGCTGCCCACTGCTGAATTATCCCATCCCGGAGCCAGGGGTATAATGCAATATCAGAATTCCACGCCGAAYTTCCCAGTTTGAACAAATTACATGCCTCAGCAGTCAAACAGCAGGACAAGCCGGAGGCTCGCACTGAACATGCACAAAACTCCCCGCAGCTAACGTTATCCGYGGGAATCACAGACCACGGTAACGCGTACAATGAAAAAAAATAAAATAAAAAAACAACTGAACCAACAAACCTTCCACGTCACTTCTTCACCCTTTTCCTGGATTCCCATTTGAAAAACGTTCCCGAGAGCACCTGACGCCTTACGGCCTCGCGTGGCGGTGCCGGAGGCGGCAGCACCTCGCCGGGGCGCTTCGCCGCTGCGGGAGGCGAACGGCACGGCCGGTTTTGACGAGAGTCCCAGAAACCGGGCAGCTCTCTGCCCCTCGTGGGGCTCAAAACCGCAAGAGGAGGACATTTTGAGGGCATTTTAGGTAGACCGGGGTGCTAGCCAGGACACCAGACGCTCTTCCGGGCGGTTAGAAAGGCGCAGACGGGCGCTGCTGCTCCCCGTGAGCTCCGCGGCCCCTCCGACGCTGCCGTATTTAATACCATTTCCTTTACTCCTGTTACCCAGGCCAAAAGGGAAGAAGTGAGAGCAGACGGACRGAGAAACTGAGTAGAGGATAACGTTTTGAGATGGTTTCAACTTTGCTCCCTGACTGAAAATCCTGAAATACTGAACTGTTTCTTATCAAAAGGCTTTAAAAGAAAGACTTTTTTCTTGGATAGAAATAAATGAAGAAAAATTGATCTCTCATTTCCAAGAGATACAATTGAGATCACCTTGTAGTCTGGCAGCAGAATTGATATGATTTGCATTACCAAGGATGACTAAATGGAGTGTTAAATTATCTGAAAAAATAAAAAAGAGGAGAGAGTTGTAAATTGATATTTGTGACATCAACAAGGTTAGAAAGGAAAAAAAAAAAAAAAGGAAAGTAGTGAGTCTTTACATACATTCTCGTACTATCCAAGCATTAATCTTACATTCTGCGGACACTACACTACTCAGAAAGGCATCTTTTGCTTTTGCATGACACCTCTGGAAATGATTTGCAATTAGATACAGCAATGCTGAAATGTGATGCCACAGCAATCAGTGTCTGCCAYAAAAACATTAATTATTTCTGATAAATTCATTCTCCGGGTGTATTCTAAACGCACAAAAAAGTCCAGCAAGCTGTAAATCTGGCACCAGAATAAAGAGGCTGCGTTTCAAAGGTAGCTGGCAGGGGAAGGGCAGGGGAGGAAACAAGTGGTCTTGTTTCTGGTATATCAGCACTGGAATCTCTCAGCTGTTAATTATCAAAATTATTTTGATAGATATACATACTGTTTTATTATTTTAAAAATGTTTTGCTATCAGATCATACAGATTCCACCATCTTCCACATGTATTATACATATATATGCTATTTTGTAGTTTCTAGCCAGCTCAGCACAGGCAACGGACCCCTTTACTCAGCCTCTGCATGCACCAAGCCACCTTGCAACTGCTTGCAAATATACTTGGCAACTCGCTTTAAAAAAAAAGGGGGGGGGCGACTTTAACTGAGAAAAAAAGGATGATTACCTCTAACTAGTACTGCCCAACCTGTTCTTCCAGCTTTTGAGATTTCTTCTGAGCTTTGTGGTAACTGGAGTTTTTTTTTTTTTTTTTTTAATAAAGCCTTTGCTCCTAGAGTCTCCGGTTAATCCTGCAATCTTATCACTTTTATGGCTGCATAGGAGAGCATGACTTTGAATCGTTCTGCGAAAACTATTTAAAATCATATTAACTTTTTAAGGTTATCATTTCCAAAYCAACTCTGTTTCAGGCATAACTCATTCATTTCAAAATATTTAGGATTTACAACAAAGAGGAACTCCAGCGAGAAGTACAAGTCGGTAGCAACCGCTCCTTGAAGACCGCGAGGAGGAGGACGCTGCTCGCGGTGCTTAGAAGCCAGACCTTGCAGGGACGAGCACGCAGCGCTCATATTGCTGGGCAGAACGGCCYGTGAAATCACCGCGTATTTACTACCCGCTTTCTAGACCAGCGCCCGTGGCGACACAGCGTTGGCACCGTAGGGCTGCGTCTCTGCGCCCAGAAGCGGCGGTGATTTCACCCGGAGCGTATCGGGCGCCGCAGAAATCCCTCCCCAAACGCCACCGAGCAGGCCCTGTGTCAGGCGTCTCCACGCTCTCTAGCCTGAAGATATTCTCCCCGGTCCCAATTTTCACATTTTCTTATGTTTCTTCTATTTTACCAGCTCTCTGGCTATAGCTTAAAGCTGATAATATTTGAGCTTTTTTCCTCCAGTGTCTAATACTAAAAACATTAGGAAAAAACATTAGGATTAGGACAGCATATGAGCTTTTGGTTAATATTGCAGAAAGAGGATAGGTGGTGAATGCATCCCTAAAGAATCCACAATCCATTAAGTAAATAATTAGGTCTACGTCTTCTCATTCATTTTTTTTAAACAATTCTTTGTTTGCAAACTTCTCTCTTCAGGGGTGTTTTTCAGAGCTGATTTGAAACTTCTGAATGCTTGAGGATGGCTTCATTTATAATGAGCTGAYTGAAAAATGTTTTTTAAATCAGAATATCAGTGAAAAGACATATTTATCCTCCAATATTTTGATATTGTTGTTTATTACTATATTTTATGTAGATGTTACCTTTACATTTGCAAATGCACATTTATGAATAAATATTTTTCAGATGAAGTCATAGATTAAGGATAACAAATGCAGTAGTGATTTTTCAATTTGTAGTAACACAGTGACCTTTTTTGCATTGCAAACTTCAACATATTTGGGTTGGGGTGAAGATATAAAACATGTGACATCAAAAAAAAGGATATACAACGGGCCAAAAAAAGGTMTCTGATAAGCAAAACACGTAAAATTCCCTTTGACTTGCGTTTAAATATTTTGAATGTCTTAGAATGTCTTAGTATCATACTACCCTAATTTGATTCTTAAAGAAACCTCAGAAATTATCCTGGGATGTCCTCAGATAACCTCTCTGTAGAGGGTTTGATGGAGGCAATATCTGCCGTGGTTTTACACCTTTCATCCCGTGTCAGGAAGACCATCATTTTCCAGTGCTTAGGGCAAGCACTGCCGACTGTCAACACCGAAAACTTTTCRGCAGAACAGTGCTGTTTGCAGCAAAGTATAAAATACTGCATTTAATGTGTGTATTAACAGACCCCAGATGAAAGCTAAATTAAACACCTGCACGCAGATATTCCTACACCATGTTTCCAGCTGTACTGACAAATAACACCTACTTATTTTCCATGAAGGATATTATCTCTTCAGAGGAATTTCATTGGAGAGAGATCATTCTCAAATTCTCCAGTGCTGGACAGTGATACAGAGCTGCCAGCCAAGTGGTTTTGGTGTTTCTTGCCCCCTAAACAGGGCAACTTTGCTTAATAAAAGAAACTGAACCTTTAGTGTCTTCTCAAGCTCCTGTTAGGCCAGAATAACAGCAGTAACCTAAAGATGTGTAAACACTCAGAAAGACATAAGAAAATGTGACAAATTGTTCCTTTCATTCTGAGAAGGAGAAATAATTGTTGTCAAAGTAAATACTAATGCCTGTTCACAAACATATTTCCAATTAATTTTTACAGAATAATTGATATTAGAAATTACAAGAGTCCATCTCAGGCACTCCTATGCTATAATTTTTACATGCTGTGGCACTGTATTTTAAAATCTAGCACCACTTWTTGAAGAATATTCCTTAGTGGCAAATATTCCCCCTTCCTACCGGGAAGGGATTTCTAATTTCAACGTATTTCCCGTAGTTCTTTTCTCTCTGCATATTCCCCCTTAGACCTTCCTGTTCTGTGCTTAGTGCCACACTTCTTGGTGCTACCCAGATAACCGATGCTTAGGCAATTATCTAGCCAAACATCTGGGCAGCCAACACATAGTCAATTATTTTAATACTGTCTGTTAAATGAATCGCTCTAATCATTTTAGTTGCCTACCTCTGAAGTCAAATTAGCTCATCAGCATCTTTTGTATTTTAAGGATCAATTTTAGACAGGTCTCAGCAATGGCCCAAATCTATTCCCAGTGAAATCAATGGCAAAACTCCCAAGATCCTCGCTGGAAGCAGATTTTGGCAAGTACAACACATTTATGAAAATTCCAGCCTTCAGGACAAAATGTCCTGAATATTTTAATAGCAGCCTCCTCTGTGGCATTGAAGAGGCACCTACCTGTGGCAGCTCCCACTCCATATGGCAATGTTATATTCATTTTGCTTTTCGCTATTAACCGAGGTCATTAGCGCTTTCCAAGTCCCCTTTTGTCCCACTGGTTACCTACGTCTTATATTATTTCGTCCGTAGATGTTTGAAGTGCACATTATGGCAGCCTGAATTTTATTTGTTCTGTTGTTTCCATGCTCCCCCTYGCCTCTGCCCTTTAGAAAAATCTTGCATCTTGTGTTAATCTCCTGCTTACCCCATCCTCCAGTTCGCTGAATAAAAGGAGGCTTAACACCAATCCCCAAAGTACCCCCAATGAATATTTTGCTCCAAACTGATACACCACGATTTGTCCTTCAGCCAGTATAGACACYGTGTGATCACGCCCATAGCCAGCTCCCTTTGCACTTCTTTTCCAAGYAGGATTTTGTGAGGCTCTGGAATCAGCCTGTTATAAAATGTAGATGGATTATAAGTACTGCCTTTCCTCTAATGGCTGGTTTTGCAATTTTAATAAAGAGGCAATCAAGCTAACAATGGTTTGGCAAACCTCCTCTCTGAGGGATCCAGATTTCGGCCTTGGGTGCACGAGGCTAGAAGAACAGATCTATACATAGAAAGCTAAATGTTCATTTCAATCACCCATTACCTTTTATTAAATATTTCCCAGCAGCAGTTAGGATCTCCAAACAGAAATACTGTGATACGTGCTAAGACCAGGAAGGGACGTCCTGCCAAAGAGTAATTTTAATAAATTACTTGAAAATCTAAATTAAATATTTAGATAGTCAAACTAAAGGCAAGATCAGGGTTTATCTATAAAGGAAAAGAACTTGGAATAACTATCCCATAAGATTACTTAATACGGAAACACCTATTAAGAACCAGTGCTTGTTTACACAGGGCAGTAAATTCAGATTATGGAAGGATGTGAAGTCGAAACGGAAAAGCTGTTCCTGACCAAATCCTCAGCTGTGGCTGTTCCAAGTTTTTTTCTGAATTAGCTTCTGACTTGCTTAGTTCCCTCTGGAACCAGAACAAGCCAAGGCGATTAAAAGGTGCTCGGTGCAGAATGGCTGTCCCCACAGAAAGTTAGTGTACAACATTTAGAAAGTTAGCCCATGCCTTTGGTGTTGCCATCAAAATTTATTCTGTAGTTGACTACCATGTAGTCAAGCCAAAAGATGGCAAAAATTAGAAATTCAGACTCTCAATCTGAGACTTGTAAAAGCTATCCTAAAAATAAGAGTCTAGATCTTTTACCCTTTATAGACGTTTCAAGGTACTTAGAGATTTTATCATCTCAATATTTCTTTTGTTACTTCCTCAGGGCCTGAAGGTTCAGGATTATTGGTGACTGTTATCTACTTGTTCAGAGCATTATTACCTCATTTATTCTCCTATTTCCCTGCTCTTCACGACCTAAAGTAACAGGCAGGAGATGGCAAATTGGCCATTGGGGATCTTGCAGAGAGGCCACCACCTCCATTGCACACACTGCTCCGCTCGCTCTGTATTCAGGGTTTGGTACAGTACGCATTATGACTTCCCACCTCTGCCAAAAGGGCTGTTGGAGAAGATGACACTGTCTCCAGCAGTTCTGCACCTCATGCCATACCAACCCACCTCAGAGGGCAGCGGCCGCTGCTGGCCTTGGCTCCGGAGCCGTGAGCYGCAGAGGCCCCGAGCGAGTCCCGTCACCTCCTTGTCACTGTTAAAGCAAGGGAAGTCTTGGGTACGGTCTGCTCCTTGTCCTCCTCTAGTAATTAGTACCTTCAGGACAGCTTCTCAGTTTCCAGATAAAGTCCTCCAAAGACTGTTAGCACACCCTCCATAATCCATATTTAATRGTCCTTCTCTCCCAGCAGGTACCTGAGCTACTGAAATCACCCTCCAGCCCCCAAGGGCGCAGGGACCCATGTTTTTCCCTTTTCTCAGTATCAGCTCTGGGAATCCTCACTCTCCTGCTGTAAACATTGGGACACCTATGGGGCTGTGCTGCAAAATGCAGCTTGTGACATTTAAATCAATATAGCTTGCCTTCACCAAAAAACCCTATTTCACCAGGAAGCAGAGAGTAGCAATATCACAATGGTAAAAATTAAAAAAAGAAAAGAAAAAAGCATGTTCTTCATCTTTGTTATATTTAATTCAGATATGGTAATCATCCTTCTTACTTCTTTTTAATGAACAGACACACACAGAGAAACTGCAGGCGATTTATTCTTTAACATATTTTTCYTGAACTGACCATGACCTCACTAGCTGTGTATTTCTCTCTACTTGACATTATCACAGAGTGAAAGAGTAGTTTTACCTTGCACATAAGACTTAAAAAGAGTAAGTCATTGATCTTGGTTTTCATTTCTGCCACAAAGGGAACGCACAGGTATTTTTTCTTCCACAAATGCGGATTTGGGTAACAGCCAGCTTTACTTCTCTGGTAATATACACCACCAGTTTGTGTGTGGCTAGAAAGACACAACTCCTGCGTATGAAATAAGAGAGCAGTGGCATTTGTCATGACATGCCTTTGACATTTTCCACAGCAAGGGGCAGATAATATCAAACTCTTGCTCATCTGTTCAACTTCCTGGAGAGAAGGAGAATTCAGAAAATAAACCCAAGGAAAATAGATTACTGGATACTTGTCCTRAATGCTGCAAGAAGAAAGTTTTTATAAGTGCACCTCACCGCAAGAGCACAGTTTCTCTTTGATTTGCCCCAATCTGTGCAGTTACAAGTCACCCTCTGCTAGGGCACAGCTCAGCTACAGGACACTGGTAGCACAACAGGAGAGTATTTGCATTCGAGACCTCCAATAGATATTCCCAACAAAATCTTCACACTAAGAGCAAGATACTATGCTTGAAAGCTTTAATATGTCATGTATTAGCAACGAAAAGAAGCAACAGCTAAAGCATCCCATGCAACCCCTCTATCACTAACTCACCACACATCAAATCTGGTCATCCAAAAGAGCCAGCAGCCTCAACCTCGCCTTTTCCAGTGTCCCCAGAAACCACAGGACAGCCCAACATCTGCAAACTGCACTGAAGAGAGGTTCTCCTCGTTTCACTGAGTACCTCCTGTCTTTAACCTCCAGACCCATAAGGACTTATACACATGCTGATGTCACATGCTYAACATGTGTATGCATCTTTCCAAGGCGAGAGTCTTAGCTTGTAAACTCTCTGCAAAGGAAACTAGTTTTCTGGACACCATATTATATGCATAGTTGTTGTATAGGCATACAAAATTGTTAAAATGTAAAAATGTAAATATCAAGTAGCAATAATCCCAGCTAATCTGCATGTTTAGTGTATGTTTAAATATAGAATATGCATGCATAATTTAGTTGTTTTTTAGTAGAAAATCTGAGGTATAGTAATCTAAAGCAAAATATGGCTTTCCARACAAAAAAGAAGCAGAAAGTGGCCAACAGCTGAACCTCAATGGCATCCAATCCATCAATATCAACATTAGAAAACTCAATGCCAGAATTGCTCCGCAGCCAGAACAACAAAATGCCACAATAACAGGAAAATAATAAAGTGCTAATCTATCAAAGTAAACCTTCACCACCTGCATGGTGTTGAACGAATGCATTTGTTTTACAGATAGTTACTTTACTTAGCATTACAAATTTAAGTTAGAGCATATCCATATTTCATGAACCTCTATGCAGCTTCATAGTATTATCATATAAGTGGTATAGATTCCTTTCCTGCCTGTAATGGCAGAGTGTTTTCATTTTAAATGATTCCTAATAACATGCAGACTACAGGAATTCACAAGATCATCAGGGTACCCTAGAGATTTCATAGCTGTAATTTTTTTCTCACTGGGTTTTCTTGTGTATGATTTTGCCTCAATTTTTCAGGCAGGGCAATATGCCCCTGCTAAGCTCCAGTGCTGATACGGATGGGCCTCTTGGCACAGTGTCCTGTTCCAGGAGCATGCAGCATAGGTAGGTGGGACACCCCCACCACAGGCTTTTGCCTGCCCCCAGATACAGAGCAGCCTTTGGACACTCAGAGTACAATTTACATCAAGTTACTTTTCAGATGTCGGAGTTTTCTGAGAGAATAGAAGGAACCTTGACTAATTGTAAATGATGTTTTTGTATGGTAATATATTACCTTGCTCAGACTGAGTATGCAGTGGCGCAAGGTGCATYTGAGACACAAAAGAAAACAAAATCCTTGCTTTGAAGAGTTTATAGTTTAAAAGATTAAACCCTGGAATCTCTCCAAGGAAAATAATCTCCACAATCCCAAGATATATTTGAAATAGAGTTGCTTGGGATATTATATCCCATAACACTAATATCTAGGATTCTCTTCAGCTCCCAACAGAATCCAGGTCTCTCCAGTGACAGTAACTGCATGAGGCTCAGTTGATGCTCTGTCAATAAGGGTAAGACCACAGCACCAGACAGCCAGGACTGAGAGCCAAATGACAAGGAATCTACTCCCTGCTCTCCTCCCTWCCCCTGCATGAGCAAAATGCTCCATGAGTATCTCTTTTTTCCCCTCATATATGAAAAGGGGAGGGTAATTATTGTCCTCATCTTGGAGCAYTTCTGGAAGTTTAGCCCATTTACATTTGTACAATCCTTCGAGGTGTTTAGCCTGAAGGTAGCAAAGTGCCATTATGATCCAGATCCTTGGTGATGAGACTTTAGGCTCCTCTGGCCTGGGTGAGAAAGGAGCGTTGCATCGGCTGTGGGGCTCTGAGCTGATGCTTGGTGCAGAGCAGTGCTGCTCCTGGTGCTGAGCTGGTCAAGGCCACAAGGCAGAGACCTCACAGGYTGGATTTTGTACAGCAAAATTGCACAGATTATTTTAAAACACTGGTGAAAATTTAAAAGTATTTTCTCTGAAAATTTCTTAGGCTCTCTTCTCTGCATCTTCCCAGAGGTGATGAGGCAGAGAGGGGCACCCCTAAACGCGCCACACATTAGRTCACATTCATCGCTCGATAAGGATGCCTAAATTGCTATTAACAGGAAAAACTCTCCCCCCYGCTTCCAGTCCCTCCAAATCAATGCAGCATTTGGCCTTTGTGCTGCAGTCTCTTGAGTGCAAACCTGTGTACATYCATGTTCCTAAAGCAATTTGCTACTTGCTGGGCATTTGTTTTKCTTAAATGTGAACAGCAATTTTGCTTGRGTGTTTAAGGTGTTATTCTTTCACATGTGGCACTGCTGGGTCAAACCACCTACAGAGGAGTGACKGATGTGCGATTCATGCATCTTCTAGGCATCTTTTCCCAGCTCAACATACTGGATTCGACACTGTGCAACTCTGTTAGTGTTAAAATGGTAAAGTCAAGCAAGAATTTGGTCACAATATTTATAGCACTACATATAACCTATGTAGAAAATGAACACAGCTCAACAGAGCAGGTATTATTAGTTAATGGGACATTACATTCCATCTATTTGCTTTTACCATTTTTTTAAAATGACATGATTATGCCAAACGCATAGTTAGGATGGGATTTACAGGAACACTCAGCCTAATGTCTCCTCCTGAACAAAATTCTCATCTGAAAGATTTCAGTAGAAATAGTAGTACACAAAAATAAAGATTGCTGAGGACAACTGTTGAAAGGATGTCTTCTTTATAACCAGTATATTGAGCATGTACTGTCAGTGTTTTATATGTGACTATATTGGTTTAAACAGGAGTGTGRTTTGGAGTAAAAAGCAGACAGAAAGAATGACTTAAAACGAACCATCCTTCAGCAACCACTTAAAGGCTGTTAGAAAACAAGTCCTGGATAATTGGATCTGAAGACACCACCCTCAAGCTCCCACTGAGCTGCAGAGCTGTTTCTAGCAAAGCTCAGGGAACTTGGAAAGACAAAAATTATCAGCAAGGCTTAACAGGAGAGAGGCCTTGATGTTAGTTGAGTTGGAGCTGAACACACATGACTTAGAGACAAASGGAACACTTCAGGTGAGATGGACACTTCAGGTGAGATGGATTGGTCGTTGGTGCTTTTACAAGTATCTTTTACGATTGTTCTTGCTACAAAATATAGTGATGCCTCTGTGCTGGTGTTTTATTGCAGATCAGGAGTTCACCGTTGAACTACACCTCTTAATCATCCCACTGTGTGTTGGTTCAGCTCATGGAGCGGTCTCTGAGGATGTAAACACCAGGATGAAATGGCACCAGAGGATGTGTTGCAGACACAACATACTCCAAACACTAATGGGCATTCAGTCAGCCAGATCAGACTGCTGCTAATCAGGACCAAAATCCCCTGAAATTAGTCCTTAGCAGCCACTGCTTCACTCTGTAAACCTGTTCCTACCGGGCAGCACAATCTGCCAAGTCATACTTATTTTGCAAGAGCATGCTTGGTTACATATATGCCCTCCAAATCAGCTTCTGAAGGGAAGCAGCTCACTTGCCCAGTCCCAGACAGACACGAGCCTAAGGATGGTGCACTCAGAACAATATAAACACAAACTGAAAACAGTCAGAGCTTGACCTCTGATTGCTCAAATTTGCGTTAATTATTCTGAAGAACTGAGCTTTGACGAGAACTTTTTTGAGCTAGTTTGCTTCTTTTGTGGTTTTGACRTTTGCTTTCCCTTTGCAGTGTGATGGTGCAAAGCACAATCCTATCAGCTTTGCAAAGCAATCAGGGCTGCTTTGGAAGGAGAGGACAATGCTCTCTCCAACCTTAGTGTAACTTGCCTAGGAAGGAATGATTTCCCTTTGGTCATAGCCACCTTGCTGCTCCAAGAGAGTTTAATCAGGGATGCGAAGAGCATGACCTCAGAGACAATGATCTCAGAATACACATGAAGATTAAATGTTTGAAGTCTGAGTTAATATTTTGCTGTCTGAGTGACTTCAAGAGCAAGCAGAGTTTGAATACACAGCTCATTAAACCCAGGTAGAGTCCTGAGGTTACCTGAGGTGCCTAGTTGATGCTCTGTGTCTAAAACCGTTAAGGAGCCCCAAATCTCCACTCTAGATCTGAGGAGAATATTAGCAAAACCAATGATGTTATGATTTTTTTTAATAGAACTTTCCAATGGAGAACATATTTTAAAAATTCCACACCAGTAATTTTTCATCTCTCCGTCTTCCTCCTTCTCTTTTTCTCTCTGAAGAGCTGGGTCATGCAACACACAGCACAAAAATGTAAGTTGCTGAGCTGAGGAAGCGCCATGGGGCGGCTCTGGACCTCCTTGGTCGGAGGGCAGGCATCCAGCCAGCAGGGACACCTTTTCACAGCCTGCTACAGCCCTCCGAGGCAGAAGCAATGAACATGCTGTAGAACTTGCCCCAGGTCACCAGAGAGCACAGAGAGGAACAAACATCAATGATAAAGCAGCTCACGACACACAACCTGACGCATTTAGCCACAATACCAGGATGCTAACATTTGAAGTTTACAAAATGGAAATTCAAGTAAGCTTTAAATCAATCAGAAGTGACTGAAAACTGCTTCGGTCCAAATACACGTTCAGAAAGGTCACAGCTGGTGTAATTATCCTTGCTAGACTTAGCATGCGTTCAGCCGTATGCTTAAGACTGCCAAGAGCTGAAATACAGTCAGAATTCCTAAATAAGCATCACCTTGTCTAAAAACAAAAGGTTTCCATAAATCCAGTGGGAGTCATTAAAAAAATAAAAATCACCTTTTAATGAGAGTTCAAGATTGAATGCAGGTAGTAATTTCTGTGGGAAAGACCTGTCAAAACCACATTCTCTCTTTCCCCTACAGAAGTTCCTGGCTGCAGAAGCCCTGGTCAGAAATACAAACCAGTATTCAAGCTGAGAGGGGTCACGTGCGAATGACAGTAAGACAGAAAAGGAGTGAGAATGCTAAGCCTCAGAAACATTAATTACACCTCTAAGGGAAAGTAAGACCAATAAGCACTATTTCTACAAAACTAGTAAGAAGCAAAGTGTCTTTAAAAAAAAATAAATGGAGAAAAAATGAATACCTATTGTGTTATAAAAAAGGTAATTTCAGAGTAGGTTTTGCCACTGCTACAGGAACAGGTTCGTCTTCTTCATTGTCAACATCGCTGCAGTCCCTGCCTGTCTCTCTGCAAATAGTAAGCGTTACGATAGTCTTGCCCGGTTATTCCTGTGCTAAAGATGGGCAGCACCAGGAAACTGCAGAGGCACGACAGCGTGTGAYTGTAAAGGCAAAATCATAAAGATTTTAACAGCGACCTCCAGTACTCCTAAAATGGATGGCRATGAACTCAAAATCTATAGGGGTAGAGATTACTTTGGACAGAGTAAAAGGCAAGGGGAGAGGTTAGTCTCAAATGTCAGAAATATTAGCTGCAGAGAAGTATAGTAAGCGAATCAATCAGAATAGAGCTACTGGGTAAAAGGATTAAATGGCTAATAAAAGGGATACACTACTGACCTCCAACATAGGAAGGAGTTGATAATGAGATAAGTAAAGCTTATGGAGATAATAAGGGTGTAATTATGGTTGAGTTCAAACTACTAAGCGTATATTAGGAAACCCCGGAGATATATATAGATTAAAATTCTGGATAGCCAGTAGTAAATGATTACTTTTCYGTCCAAAGTGTAAGAGGCTCTAATGATACAAAAGACACGACTGGATTTGAGCTTAACCTGTAACCCAACAGGGGGACGATTTAAGACATTTTATATTTCTTTTTAAGAAAAACACACACAGAGATTATGCAGCGAGCAATCTCCTGGAATTTTGATTACCAGCAGGTTCCCGGCGATCGGTACTGTGCACGCACCTGCGTGCACGGGAGGCAGCCTCTGCCTCGGCAGCGCACTGTCAAGGACCCRAGCCCAAAGGGGACGAGGGCGACGAGACGGGGAAACGTCTTGCCTAGCTCTTGTCCCAGAGCCCTGAAGCTGCCTTACACACCKGATATTAC
The DNA here is from genome assembly GCF_003343005.1 of Rhea americana. NCBI lineage: Eukaryota > Metazoa > Chordata > Aves > Rheiformes > Rheidae > Rhea > Rhea americana. The sequence goes on along the minus strand of NW_028186357.1, from coordinate 2,313,909 downwards.
TGCACGTAACAGCACACACGGGGCTGAATCCCGTGAAATCACTGGTTAGCTTACTGCCAGCGAGATGCCTGCATTCCCACAACCTTACATTGTTTTCCCACTTTTCCCTCTACCTGATGCAAGGGATGCCATCCACTGCCAAAGACGCCAAATCTGAAAGATTAGCCAACAGTGCCTGACAAATCCTGTGTGTACTGGAAAAGCACAAGTAAGCTTAAAGGGTCACGTTTTCGGAGGGACTTCATCAGCGCTGCAATCAACTGATGGTGCGAATAGTAGGATTTGATTTCTTATCATCTAATTTGTGGGTGCAAACAATAGCCCTATCCCGAGAAGCTCCAAGCACTTACAATTCCCATTGACTTCAATTATACTTGCTATTTATGCTTACAAATCAGGGAGATGCTTGATCGTTAAGTTCTATAATTTCCTACTGCAATTGGTTGTACTTACAAAATTGCACCTGCGGCTGATTGCTGCGGCAGATTTAAGGGCTGGTTCTGAAGACACAGACTATGATTTCAGAAAGGCTAACTTTCAAGGGATGTTGGTAGACAGAAAAAAAAAAGCCCACGTAAAAATGGGAGTCATGTTTTAGCAAAAGCGACAGGTACGTGATTGAAGAAAATGCAAGTGACAGACAACACACAGTCCTAATAGATACCGTATACACTGCTATCTGGGAAATACAAGCAAACAGAGCCTACAGAAACACTTTTCTGAGCAACTGTCAATCAGAAAATGGAAAAAAAAGTAAAACAAAAACAAATGCAGATCTCACAAAGAAAAATATTGACATCTAAACTCTGTTTCTCCTAGCAGAAGCATAAACAACTGTATATTAAAACAGCACGTATGCCACTCTGCATGCAAGCGAGGAACTTGTATGTGCCAACGACTACTTAATTACACAAATGCGTGTAATTGTATCATTTGCGTGCACAGTCTCCAATAACGCATGATCAAAATAAGTCTATCACCGAGTACATGATTTTGCATTTATACTTCTAAAAATACARATCATACTGTTTGATGCAGCTATAAGACACTGGCACATGCATAACTACAAGGTTAAGAGATATTTTTCTGAAGAATTTTCCTGTCACAAGAATATTTAAAAAAATCAATGAAGAAAAAATACTTGGGAGTACAATGATGTAACAAATATAATGTCACTTATTAATCAGATTTAAATGTGCATTGTGAAATGGAGAGGTGGGAACCAACTTGAAACACAGGGCAGTGAATTGTTTAGAAGTGTATTTTAGGTTCATGAAAACTGCAGCTGAAAAAAGCCATTAGGCCACTTTGTCCACACTTTGTCCCTAGTCCAACCAAAGCTCCTTAGCACTGAGCAAGATCATTCATTTTTAATATTTTCTCCAGTGTTCTTAGAAGTTCCAAGAAACAGAGCTTCCACCACTTTGGGAGCCAATTTTACTCTACAGAAAATAAAGAAAAAAAAAAAAAAAAAGAGAGAGAGAGAGAGAGATTTCCCCAACAGAAGGAGCTTTAACAAACCAGATCTCTCTCCTGCATGCATCCAATGGCAGCCTTCTTTATTCCTTTTGAAGTATCACACTGTAGAGATGCCTTCAAAGACATGATGAGGAACTACAACCAACTGTAAGAAAACCTTATACCTAAGAACAATCCTTCTGTGTAACGTATTTTTGCAGATAACGGAAAGTGGAGAAAAGAAAGTCTGAAGGGGAAAAGCTTTAGGGATGGTGAGCTACAACTTAGGTTACAGCGAGAAACGTTAAGATGAAAGTGTTACATAGGAGACCAGTATTCAYTCTCTCAGACTTTGATCAGACTGGTCCTGTTTCCAACGCAAAAGCATCTTTGTGTGCTTGAGTACAAACTCAGCTTTGGCTCTGAAGCCCACATTGGTTTCTTCCCCTATTCGCTCTCTTTTCACACTTATTCACAAATAACAGAGTGATTTTATGTCAAATTAGGCTCCCAGAGCACCAATCCCCTATTGTCAGTGGGTTCCTATAAAGTTAACTCATTTCAGSTGACGAAGTTGTGTGCGGCAGGCCCGGCGCTCCCCCTGTACTCAAGTTTGTGCATCACCGATTGCAGCAATTGCAATCCTTCAATAAGAAGGAATAATACATTTTGTTGCCAGTATGGATAGAGAGAATCCAGGGTGCAAAGAAAAAGGTTAACCTTTTGTCAAGAGTTCGATGTTTCAGAGGAAGATTGCACCTTGAAGAACTCTGCTGAGGAAAAAAATCCACTGTACAACAGCCTTTTGGATTACTGAACAAGAGTGAGCTGAACTTCTACAGCTTATGTTAGATTTAGAAGTTGGAGTAGCTGATCCAGTGGTTAACCTGTCTTTAGAAATCTAATGAACTGCTTTGGCCCAGATTTTGTTCCTGTGCACAGGGCACTACATTGTTGCTGCATTAGAGACATCTCTCAAGAGGAATTTGTTCCCTCTCTCTTTGGATGTRTAAAGGACAAATTCTGTCAGCTGGGTCCCAACTAGATCTGGTCATGGAATTTATTATTCTTTTAAAAAAATTCCATAAAAAAGACCAAACAAATATAAAAATTATTTCAGAACATTGAGGTTTGTGATTTCAAAAATAATTAAGAAGAGCTGCAAGAACTCAGATGAAAACCGTGTTTTTATTTTAGTTTTTAAATCAGCTCCAGTGCTGAGGTAGCTTATCAAATAACACAAGGGAGAGGAGCGCGGCCAAGGCTCTGCCGGGCCTTTGTGCCATTTACACAGCTTTGCCTGCGTWTTTCAAGAGGGAAGCAAGGCAGTGAGCAGAGCTCTTGATCCTGTAAGCACCTAGCCCTGAGGCTGAGAGGAAGAGGAGCTCTTAGTCATCTGGTTACCAGCAGCTGGGCTCAAAGCTTTTTTTAAAAACCTAGTCAGACTTAGAAACTTCTTATTTTATGATATCAATTAAAAAAAACAGGCATTTGTATTTTTCATGATTCTTAAAAATGCTCTTTAGGGGTGTGAAAGGAGAAAGATGCTTCTTAGTCTTTACTTGTCTCCTTATTCTGCATTGCACTTTTGAACACTGCACAGCGGAGCCCCAGGGCTGAATTTTCTTTATTCTGCATGATGGATCATCAGACATACAATTCCCATTATTGTTAATGGCAGTTGTGTGTCAAATTACTACACATAGTATTTAGATGTTACTCCACAGAGCTTACCTAGTTTCCACTTGCAGTACACACACAGAGAAAAATACTGATATTGTTATTTTTGAAGGTGGTTAGCTGTGAAAGTTTGTAAAATAAAACAAAAATCTGGAAATAGTAGTTAGGTTAAAACCAAAAAACTACACACTAATTTTCTCTTTTGCTGCAAAGGCACTAGCACTTTATACTGCAAAAATGTCCAGGAAATGTCAGGAAAGAAGTTTTGAAGTTGGTCCATAGGTCACACTCAACGATAATTCCGGGGAACTCTGTTAAGAGGTTAACTCCAGTACAGGAGACATAMATGTTATTGAAAGAGACGTCGATTTTTTTTCTACTAATATCCTACAAGCAAACAGCCTCGGTTYGAAACTGCTGAATAAAACAGCAAGAGTCACAGAAAGGGCAATGCTGTTACAAGCATATATGTTACCATTGCCTTTGACATGATGAATCAAAGCTCCTTGTTTGTTTATCATACCCATACACAAGGACAGCTATTTTCCTCCTGCATCACATGGCAGCAATCCATCCTGTGGCRAGACGTAGCTGGATCAGTCCCGTTGCCACAAAGAGCATGGCCCGTGTGCGAGGCRTGGGAATTGGCTAAGGTTTGTTACGAGTTCTTTGATTATATACTTTTTTCTCATTTGAGAACACAGAAAAATTATTGCTAAACCCGTAAGATGTCTTTTCTTCCCCTCTCCCTCTACTGTACGCTGTTTTTTCATTATGCCCATCCAATTTCAATCAACTTACTGATGTGTAATGAAAAATTTAAACAAACGTACATCTGCTTATATTCTATACTTTGCATTTTCTTTAACGTGGAAGTAGGTATCTGCTGTGGAATAGACAGGTTCCTGCTCTAAGCTATGAAATATTCATAAAAACACTAGTGAGATGCCTCACCCTTACCCCTTCCCCTAGACTACATTTTGACTTTCTCCCCAGAGCCGAGTTCCCATGTCAGAGAGGATAGTAAGTAGCTTTTGGTGTTGTTAATATATGATTATGTCATTTCTCTTTGCTCTCCCCCGCTGAAAAGATTAAAGCCTATGAAAATCCCTAACTTGAAGCAAAGTTGGGCAATTTCTTCCCCAGCTTGTAACGTAGATCAATTGCATGATGAACTGAAYGGAGATTTGCAAGGGAAAGAGTTCTGCAGCTGTTTTAAATGAATCCTGTTTAAAAGGCATCAGAACAGGAATTCTTCAGCATGTAAGTTATCTTCCCACAGAAGGAGAGCGCGCCGGCTGCCACTAGTACTCTCTTCCAGATCTGCAGAAAGACAGTTGTCAAGGAAATAGGTTTTTCTACGCTTGTCACTTCCTTCACCGACAACTGTACCTGACCGAGCACGAGACCCAGAACACAAGCCGCTTGGCGTCTTCCCTGTTGTCAGGGCTCAGTGCAGACTCTCTGCTGCCAAATGCGAATGGTCAAGCACCAGCCAAACTGCACAAATCATACATTTAGCTTAGAATCCTGAACTCAGAAAAAAGTTGTTCATCTCCTGCTTATGATTTTTTTTTAACGTGACTTGCTTTTCACTTTCAAAATTAGTTATTTACGTAACTGGTCTGAGTTCCGATTTCCTACCTGAGGATTAATGAAGACTTGGAACACAATGACATAGCCCATGATTTTGGGACAGCCTTACGAAGAAGGACATACCCTGAATGTCTACAATAACTGTAGAATCTTAATTAGGGAGATTAAGAGAGGCTCTCAAAAGGGAAAAGCAGCCGCCTATTTCCCTCCACAACACACTTTCAACATCTTTGCAGAATCTTTTCTTGCTGATCCCAAGTCAACTCCTGTTACTGCCAAGAAGAACTCCTGTTTGCAAGGATTATATGAAATGCAAATCCCCTTTATGTGGATATGCAGCTAGAAAACTACAGGCAGTAAAAGTGTAGGCCAAGCTCCAGTCAGCTTTGAGATCTACACCTTGTCAAACACACTGGTCTCACAAGATCTCTCTGCAGCAATAAATAGCGAGACACGAAGCATCGAGAGGCTGTAGATCACGTCAGCTTCTCAAGAGGATGGTTGAACTCATCGTTCGCTGCCCTAAAGTCCTTGGGAGTTTACAGTGCTATGTTAAATCTAAACCTTTTCATTTGATGAGATGCTTTATGATGAATAATCTAAATTAAAGTAACTTTTTGTCAGCCGGAACTCATGACATAGATAAATTTAAGCAATGTCTTTTTTAAGTGCCTCCATGAATTAACATTTTCATAGTTTTCCCCAGGTTCCAGGGGGAGATAAAGGTCTACTGGTGATTATTCTCCTACTTTTCATTGTCCCAAGTGGACTTTTTATTATTATTATTATTATTAAGATCCTGGGTAGAAGTCATCTAATTTATCTAGCTGACATGTTAATGGCCACTAACGTGAGCTGATTTTTCTTTCTTATTCTATAAAATATACGTTCCAAAACCTGTCAACTCTTGTTTTAGGAAGACACTGAAAAAAAAAAAAAAAAAAAAAAAAAAAAAAAAAAATCTTTGGAATGCTTTCTCTGAGTTAAGGAACTGTGAACTTGAAGAAGAAGAGAGCAGAAGGATTTCTATTTCAAAACTTTGGTCTAAACAAAGGCCCTAACATTAAACCATCAAGGCTCTTGGACTCTCTGGTACTTCACAAGTATTTTCTTAGGTCAGATTTTTCATAAGAATACCCAACAMCAAACAGCAGCAAAACAGTACTCAAATTATTGGCCATCGCTAATCTCCTCTATTTTGGATGAGTCATTTCTGACTTTTATTACTAGGTGGGAAAATCTCTTTCATCTAATTCCCAGCATCTTCATTCATGCATGACAACTTGTCTCCATTCTCCGCCTCTGCAGTATGTGTGAAACAAGATGTCTCAAAGTCTAATTCAAGAATTTAAGTACTGAGCTGAAAAAAATTGCTGAAGTTTCTCATATATTTTTGTAGCACAAGCTAGAATTATTAATAGGCATTAAATACAGGGTCTATTGCCCACAGCAGCTCTGCAGGTGGAGATATAGTGAACTTCTACTGGAAATTTGGCTTCTAACTATTCTATTTAAAGTGCTAGTAAAAAACAAAGATATGCATAACTTTAGCCTTGTGACTGCCAGCAGACTTCAACAGAAGAAGTTAGGATGATAGATTTAATTGCATGCCTAGGACATTGCAGAATCAAGGASTAACACTTTAGTGCCTGATAGATAATCTGAACTGCAAGAGTTCATGGAAGTTGCTAAATATCTCAAAGTGCAGATCTGCTTCTGCTTTGTAAGATGATGACAGCAGTATCAGTTAGCATTCAAGGATCTGCAGAACAGAACTGAAAAGAAAAAGAAAGGCAGAGCAGAAAAGGAAATCCGCCATACTGCAAGAAGCCCAAGCTGCTGCCACAGCCAAGCATACACTTCTCTGCCAGACCTGGCTGCCTCACTARTCTTGGGCACAACGTGTCCACCAAACTCATGGGATAGTCGGAGCACATCAGCAGAGCAGGTGCCCTTCCTGCATGCCAGCAGGTGAACTGAGGTCTGAGTGGTCTGATTGCCCAGGTCAGATTCAGGTGCTTGCCTGAGCTAATCCTTGCARTCTGAGAAGAAAGCGCTAAAGGACAGCTTAGACATGCTCTGGAGGTTTAAGCACATAGGTAAATTRGCTCAACCAGCTGCTCTCTAAAGCTGGCTGAGGGTTTTTGATGGAGTCTTTCCATTCAGAAATGCTGGTSTGCCAGGAAAAAAACCCTTTCATACTTCCTCACCACACCTACCATGCACACACCTATTCCTAAGTGCCTGCCCTTGAACAGAAAAGAACCATTTGTGCAGACAGGTCRTTTTCCTCTCCATGCATCTGTACTGCATACACAAATTATGATGTTTCTGAAGGGGGTTTCCACTKACTGCCTGTGCCAGCTGCCCTGGGGACCCCAGAGCAGGGTGTTGCTTTGCTTTCTTTGATGCACTGCAGCTTTGCTACATGAGCTGAGACCTACATGTGAGCTGAAGCCATTTGTTTGAGGGACTGGTGGTTCATTATTTTGAAAGCTGGCAATCTTATTGCAGAGATGTTAAACCCCAAAAGAGTAAATATTCTCCCATCCTCATTTTTGCTTTCAAATACTCCTGTTGGTATGAATAGAAACATGCTGAAAGTTGTCTGTGTCATACAGCAGGAAAAACACCAAGAAGGAATTTTGTGCATATTTAATTGATTTCACTGAAGCCACATGTGAAGAATTGAAACCAGCCCACTTTGTCTCACACACACACACACAGTCTTACTTGGAATATTTGCTTAAGTTCTGGAAAACCTCTGCAGTTTTGGTGAACCCCTAAATGTTCTCCTGAGAGARGTTTCTGTTAAGCAACTCATCTTTATTCACCTCAGTTAGAGTTTCTAAGAATAGGATTAATTAGTTTTAGACATCCCACCATCAAAAAGGTTAAGTTCTTCTTCATTAGGAACGACCTCATCTTCTCTCACACGGCTATCATCTGTAACGATGCACCAGAGAGGCATCAGTCGTACTATGACTGAAAAGGCTGTTGGACGACTTGTTTATAACCAAAGCTTTAATCCATTAAATGATGGAGAAGACAACTTTCTAATGTGAGTTGTGCTATTGCTCTGCAGACTGAGTGCTTGTTTCTGCTGCTGTCACATTTGGGGCTAACTTAATGAATAATTAAATAATTTAGCTTTTAACTAAATTAATCATTTAGTTAATTCATTAATAATAATCCTTTGCACTTCTATAGTGCCTTCCAGGCTAAGATATCAAAGAGTTTCATAAGCTATATGGGGTAGTTCACCCTTCTTCCTCCTGCATTTAGCCTGAGTAAATGGGGTTTTATAYGATAAACCACGTTAGCCAGCTTCAAAGGCAGGCAGAAACCAGCTCTGATAAGGGTGGGGGCAATGAGTGTCTCAAATAACCAACCTGCCCTTTTCAGCACATGCAGACTTTCCTCTTCAAAACCGTTTCCCCTTGCTAAAGCAGCACCCGTGCCAGAGGTAGGCTAGGATAGTGTTAAGGCAGTGACTTGGATTTGGTCCCTTGCTCTGCCAAAGATTCTTGGGGTGCTCCACGGTCGCTGTATGTCCTAGCCGCCTCCCAGCACGCAGGGCGTGTGGCTCTTGATCCCCACTACAAGAAAAACRTGCTGGAGGCTGCGAGGTTCCCGCGCGTAATGATAAAATCTGCCATGCACAGACAGGTACCTGGGAACACTTGCTACAAAGCCGCAAATTTGCGCATGGCAGCTTTAATTGATGAAGCATTAACCCCATGAATCAAGGGGGTCTGCGTCTCATCTTTGTATATCAGGGGAAATGGAGGTAAAGGGATGCTAAGCAGCCTGACCAGAGTTAGAGAGCAGGCTTGTGGTAGAAGCWGCATAAATTCAGCCCTTCTAGTCCTCTGCGTGAGCAACAGATCCATGCTCCCCTCGCATCTGAGCCAGGTATTGATGCTTCCTTATTTAAATCCAAGCTCTACCTGGGGACTATTAAATTTTAAAGCCATTAGGTATAATTTCCTCATCAATACGCTATTGTTCCTCTTATTTTTCCTCTCTCCTTGGTACCTAAAGAGCCCGTGAAGGTAGTTTCCATACATTTAATATCATCTTTCCATTTATAATAATTTTACCATCTCAGTTTGTTTCAATGAGTTGCTATTTTTAGGACAGAATGGAAATTAACTTTTCTTACATATTGAAAGAGGCTGATTACATAGAACGTCGTGGCCTGTTGTGCTGGAGCACAATCATGAATCACTTTACTCTCACYTTTATTTATTTTTTAGGTTTAAGCATTGCTGAAATCCTTAATGATTCTCCACATCAACTATCTATCTAAGGAAAGAATCTTTCTCTTGGTATTCAGGAAAAGCAAGCTGACAAGAAGCCAAATGGGCTTAACCACATAATGCTGAAAGAGAGAGAAGCAGACCATCTTGAGAGTGCCATTATGTTCTTAGGTGAAGACGTGATGTTTGACAAGGGAGAAGAGGTGGCTGAGCCGATAGAAGAAGGGGGAGGTAATTCAGGGCCCTGAAGGTCTCATGAGAGCCACGGGAATAGGAAATTGATCCCACTGTCCCACATTCACGGGATGTGACAGTAAAGATTTCTAAGGGGATAGCGCTGCAGAGCAAAGGCAGCCAYGCACTTCTGAGACCCTCCTTGGGAAGATGCTGAAGGGGGAGGATGTCTCTGGGAAAAAAGGGGGGGTGGTGGTGGTCAGTTTTTAACTGTAGCACTTAAGAGCAGAGCAGCCCAAACATTTCTGACATTGAGAAAGCTGACTTTGAGAGCATTCAAACGTCCTGAGGATTTGAGTGATTGAAATCTTGTTATTCATATTAAAAAAGAAAATCATCTGGGGATGCTGAAGAGGGTGGCTGGGAACATTGTATAAAGAACTGGAGAAACAAGAAAAATTACCCCAGAGTGTCCTGAGCATCAGCTTGATTTAGTAGGAAACCRCTCAGAAGTAGATAACGCTGATCGAGGATGATCCAGTGCATCAGCAGTGCTTCAGCACCGATAGGACTGGCGCAGCAAGGGCTGAACAGAAGATGTGTCATGCTTGGACAATTTCCTCATTCAACTCTAGACCTATGTGAGGAGTCACCTCCAGCCTATTTTTGCAGGAAAGCCTCATGGGAAGGAGAGGAATGGCATAAATCCTTGAAGACCTCAAAAAAGGATGAAACAGAACCGGCCCCAATTGCGACGGAAGCACAGGAAGCAGGAAGGGTTGGGTGAGCTGCAACTGGTAGTTAAGAGAAATAATGACAAAGAGGAAAATTGGCTAGTCTCTTTAAAAGCAAGCAGCTATTTAATGTAAGGCTGTAGTTACCCTGAAATTTAAGCATTTGCTTAAGTGCTTTGCTGGACAGGAATGTCATTATCCTCAGGCTTAAAGTTGAGCATATGTTAAAGTGCTTTTGCTGCACCAAATCATAGCTTGGAGAAAAATCTCTGCCTTAGCGAGTATCCGGTCTGTTTACATAGGAGCCACAACACACAGGCCCAGGTGTTTCCTTAGGCCAAGAYTGTCMATCATAAGAACACTAAAAAAAAAAAAAATATAGCTTGTTCTTACAGAAGGGCAATTATTYGGGAGCRCTCTCTGCCTGCTCACTGCACACACTGTGGGCAAATCCATTGCTGGCATAATTTTCCCCAGGCCAAGGAGGTCAATGGGCCAGTGACAACTCAGAGCAGATGAGGATCTATTTCCTAGATGTTCATTTAGGAGTCTCACATTATGCTTTTATCTGTTGTTATTTACAACAGGCAGCAAAATTACATTTATTTAATATTTTGACAGCTAGTGCTATTCAACTGTCCATAATCAGTGGATTGCTCCTTCCTTGGTAATAATTGTAGGAAATTCAGAAGTACAGTGAAAAGAAAAGGAAGTTAAAAGCATGTTTTTAAAGACATGCCGCTGTATTGTCTTGCCCAACGGATGAGTTTATCCTTAATTAGGCCAGAGGATAGAAAAGGCTACTGTGGCATATTAGCATGCTTTTATCACCGCACTCAAAGCAACAAATAATTAACAAAGCAAGCTTCATGGAGATCTGACTGGTCTTGTGAAACATCCCTTGGTAGTTGTCTCCAGGAACTGCCACAAGGGCCTGTCAAATTTTTGCTAATGTGCACATTAATGGATTTTTAGTAGCCCCATTTGCTACTTCAAAGATCATGCGTGTTGTCTATTTAACCTTGAAAAGCCCAGTGGCTAAAAGTATTCTGGAATACGAGGTTCTTTTCTGCCTAATTTGTTCTGCAACCATCAAACAGAAGACATGTCATTTGAAAATGTAATTTAGCATGATAGCTAGCGTGATAGTCTAGCACAGGATTTATCTAACTGTTGTTTAGTTATCACCCATCTTATTTATTGRCCATCCAATGCACAAATTAAAAAGAAATAAAGTGAATGCAATTCTTCATGCCAAAATATTTTGAGGTTTTACATTAGTGTAAGAACATTTGCAATTCAGAGTTTAAAAGACAAGTTAATACACAAGCTAGTTTAGCTTCTCAAATAATTAATCAACTTTACACCAACATTATTTAGAAGAAATAAATGGAAATCCTTAGTGTGTGAAGCCAAATCAAAATATTCAGTGGGGCTTGTATTTGCACTATTTACACTTTAATGTACATCATTTATTAAATTATTAATCAACTAATGTTTGTTAAGCTCTTTGAAGATGAAAAGCACTCTGCAAGTGCTAAATATCATTATTACCACCATCATGTATTTTAATTTTCAATATTTTGGCACACAAAATATGTTTCAGTCAGATCTAGAGGATGCTTAAAATTATCTTGTTTATATATTTTGAGGAAGCAGTTAATTTACGTAGGTTAATAATTCCTGTGGTGTATGCAGCATGCTGCACAGCCCTGAATTTTTGATATGAATAAAGTAAAATACTTTGCAAGCTTACTTGGATCAAGTAAATTGAGACTTTAGGATTCTGTCAATTCTAAGTGAGAGAAAAAAGCATCGGATGAAATCCTACTCCCAGAAAAGACTGTGGGAAATCTGCTTTTAGATTCCAAGTACCAACTCTTTTCAGGCTGGATGTCCATGTGTTTCTTGGTGGAAGAAGCACCAGCTTTAAACAGAACTAAGCTCTCAGATGAGGAAGCCCTCTGCCAGTAAGGAGGAGCACCATGAGCTCCACATCACTACGCCTCGTTTCTCCTTTCCACCGGGGCAGATACCATCTSATACTCGTGTCTTGAGGATGCCAGAAAGAATGCTTCCACCTCCTCGAACATGACAGATTACTTGGATGATTCAATACAGTTTGGGAAGGGGACACCCTGTTTGCTAATTTTTGTGGAGAGGGGAGGGGTAAAAAGAAGAAAAGGATGATTCGAGATTATCCCCTCTTCCCAAAGATGAGGACAGGTGGGAAACTCCCTGAAGAAAGGTAAAGAAAATACATGCAAGAACAACCACTCAAGTCCCTTCGGTGGGGAAGAATCACTGCTCTAGTAGATTTCCCAGGACCAACACAGACACCTCCATTTGCTCCTGCACAAAGGTGAAATAGATTTAAATTGAGCACATGCACAGGAACATCCTTAAATTACAGCTAGGAAAAAGYGTGACTTATTTGGGTCAGGGAGAACAAGCAGCATTTCATCTTCTGAAAGAAGGTGGAAGTTGCCCTTTCCCAGATGAGCCTGTAGCCTGATATATAGGGAACTTTCTTTGGAGACAGACTGCAATTTCCCCAAGCCTGAGGAGGATGTAAAAACAGATTTTTCATTTCCTTCCTAGTTCTCTAACATCTGGATTAGCACCAGCTGGGTTCCTCACCTTCCTCTGGAGTCTGCAGAGCCCCATCCTTTCCAGGCTCCCTAGCTATGACCTGAATCTGGTGGGAGTCCTGACAGCATCAAGATGCTGTACCACTTTGTTCCCAGGGGGAATATCTGGCTGTTCAAACTGAGTTAGAGTTAGGCATAGACAGAAGAAAGCTTGCTGGCACAAAGGGATTTGTCAAGGCAAGGAAATACATAACTTGCAAGTTAGTTAAAAGAGGCACAGGATTTTTTGGATGGCAAATTCAGATTTAGTTGCCCCCAGACAACCTCTGAAGAGGACTGACCTATCAATATCTATTCCCAGGAGTACCTTTCACAKAGTCTTCACAAGTGTCTTTTTTCCACCTTCAAATTTTATGTAGGAGTGAATTTGGGTACTGCAGCCATTGGCCCAAGGTTCCCAGATGTCCAGCAGTACAGACAAATATAGTCCTCAAATTCTGCCCAGACAAAATTCCTGAGTGGAGGRAAAAAAAAAAMGTTTTTGAAAACAAGYCTTCTCTACAGGATATCTGATATGTAGTGGCTTGCACAGGCCTCAAATCTGTTACGTTATGCAGCAGTGTCTTCACAGTGTAGAYGCCCATGGATATTAGTGAAGAAAGGTTCACAGGGAAAGCTTTATTTATTTAGAGCAATATTAGTTTGATAATTCACATTTGCTGCATAGTGGTTGAATCTTTCACACGTACCATGTTTCTTCTCAAGAACATCCCAAATAAAATACTATCTTCTCCCAGCCCTACATCTCCATAATTCCATAATATTTCCTCAAGTTTCAGCAGTGCATAACATTCTGACAAACTTAATTAGAAGTACAGTTAATTACCAGTATGCACTGTGCCCAGCTTAAAATTAAAGCTCATTTCTCCTTCACTTCTTGTGGCAACCAAAATCCCTCTTTTAATCTCTGTCCTACCTCAGATAGCTGCAAGATAAACTTTTGTTAGTGTGAGTCCGTGTGGACCAGCATTCCCATATCCTTAAATGGCATGTTCTTGGCAGCAGAGAAAACATTGCCAGGCTGTATGAAGGATGTACGTAGCATTAAGAAGAGTTCTAACCAGATGGAAAAAGGAAGGGAGAAGTAATCCTTTTAAAGCCATGTTTGGAAAAGACTGAGAATACAATTAACCTCTGAAATTCTATGCTTGTTAGCTTGCCCAGTTCAGCACTTCCCAGGGACCATTTATCTCAATAGGAGAGCATAAATACTGTGTTGCACTGATTTTATCAGCATTACTTTAACTAAAGAGCATCCCCAGAGTCACTTAAGGGTTAATCCTYTGCGTCTCATGAAAGGTAATGGATTTTGATTAAAAGGAGCGTGTTAGCTGCTTGCAAGCTTAAAGCAGACGCATATATCCCAGCTCTATATTTAATTTAAAACCTACACCCTCAGAGAGGAATGTAAGCCATTATACCACCAGCGACTAATCCTAAAAATGTAACGCAACTGACCTCAGTGAAATGGAAATTACGACCACAGCTTAGCTGTAATAATTATTTGCATAAGGTTTTAGTGGCAAGTAACATTTACAGAGTTGTGTATGGATTTTTAATGAAAACCAGCCCAACTTTGGGGGATGGGGGGGACTCAGCACGCTTTTTCCAGCCGCATTTCAAGACAACAGACCCCCCCTGTCCATGCAGGGAAGGAAGGCTTTCGATCAGCAAAGCACATAGTAGACACTATCATTTTGCTGCTCCTCAGGCTATCAGCTTTGCCTGCTGCCTTGCCTTGGCTCTGGACCTACTGCCAGCTCGAATGCTAACTAAACTAGTCTTTCCTCACTGGTGGGAATGGAGTTTTTCACCTTTATCTTGATTACTCAAGAATCTTTCATCGCTGGAAAGAGATTCARATTGTTGCTGCAAAATGGTTGCCTGGGAGCTCATGCAAAATGAGCCAGTAGATTCAGCGCAATCAGGGGCAGATGTCCCCTGCCTACAGAGACCGCCTGCATGCCCGGCACCCGCTTACAGTGGTAGGAGACCAGACAAGGTGGATGAGGTRAGAGAGTGGGGACTACCCTGCTGCAGCAGGTTTGGTTTTAGGCAGAGTGACAAGGAAGTCTGCACATTTTTTTTTTTTCTTCCTCTTCTCTCCTTTCCTGGGAGGAAGTCCAGCATATATAAAGCTCTGGTTTGAGACCTACATGTGATATCAACTTGCAGTGTTGGTCTTGAGAATGGAAGTGGACTGCCACAGTGAGGCTAGAGAGGATTTTCATGCCCTGAGCTGTCAACCGGGCCCTTTTGTCTGTACGTTGTAAGAATTTCAGCAAATTACTGAAAGATTTTGCGGAGTGACTTGAGGGAAGAAGGTGAGAAACTGTACAGTATTCATAAAAAAAGCCAAACAAGCCAACCCACAAGAGGAAAGAGAGGCAGATGTGAAATATGTGGTCAGCAAGTAAAAGGCTACCCTTGTTTTAGATTTTAATTATGAAAATTTTTCTCTTCTGACAAGTGAAATGAATTTCGTCACTCACGCATAGTGTGAAAGTTGAATTGTATGAAAATTAAATCAAAATAAAAAATGAAAACTACAAATGGGCCTTTCACTGCCACCAGCAAGGGAGCCATCCTTTAGAGGTGACATTTCACAGCAGTCCCTGAGAAATGTGATTGTTCATAGCATTAAGTAAATTATGGTCCCTGGACAGCATGGAAATAATTGAAAATATTTGCTGTTTTTAAACAAACGCTATAAATCCCAGAAGGTTGTTTCAGTCTTGAAGTAGAAGAGAATAAAATGTTCTAAGGAGGAAAGTATAAGTAAAATGCTTGATGGCTTGGTTGGCAATCATAAAACTTCACCCTAAATATCAGCTGGAAGTAGTTTTCCCTTTTCTGTTAATGGCTTCACTTTTAGAAACTTCTCCTTTTCTCCCTCCTCTCCAGCCTACACTCACACACAAAATGACAGTACTTAACTAGACATGCCTTTCACAGGAACAGGCATGTCGGTGCACGAGCCCTAATGTAATGCAAGCAAAGGCCATGCGCCGCGCCGTTCATGTCACGGATGGAGAAAGCACGATCGTGACTGCTACTCTGTGACCCCCAGTGCTTCTCCCTGACACTTCAGGAGCATGGCCTGCATCAGGCTTCCTAACACTTGGTTTGTAAAGTGATTACACCTGCGGCACTGGGAATCTACTATAATCCATGGACAACTTTTGGTTTATACTTGATCTGCTGTGTTTCATTGCTCAGTGTCTTCTGATATTCCTCTCAAAATGCTTTTTTGCCCCTCATTGTACCATATCTGCCCTTTCTTCTTCTGAGTGATTATGAAGATTTATAAAATGCTTTCATATGTTTGYCAAAACACGTAAGAATTGCTGCTCAGAATACACTTGTCATCTTAGGACAACAGTGGAAGACTCCAGCCTCACATACCTAATACACCCAGACTGTGACATATCCTTTTAGAAAAGTTTTAATGCGTCCACCCAGAAGTTTTCATGCCACAGCCTTGCATTAAGCAAGTGGGTCCTTATACCTCTACCATGCAGTACCATGGTGTATTTAACAAAGCATTCTTAGAAAACTGGGCTGCTGTTGCCTGCTGCCAAATGCAGGTGTGCTCCTGTGAACACCCTCGTCCCTTCTGCACATGCAATGCACTCTTGTAACCTCTTCCAAGAAGCAATAAGTGGAGGAGGAGGAGGAGATGCTGTGGCTCAGCGCCACGCMTGACCCCACCCATGCAGACAGCTGCAGGACATTGCATTAGATCCTGACAAGCGGATTACTCACTGCAAGATGACAATTCTGTTACTCAGAGGAAGGAACAAAATGTCACCGAAAGGTTTAGGAACCATGGAACAAACATATAAACATTGTTTAGGCACCTGTTTATGTATATATGAGCCCAGTGGGATTCACRAAAGCACTTGCATAAATTAGTCACCTAGGTTGTACTAGTCATAAGGGTATTCAGTCCCTAATTGCTTAAGTATTTTTGAAAATCCCAGTAGACATCCAAAGACCTTTGTAAATCTGCTCCTCTGCGCAATCTYATTTTTAAAGACACAGACACCAAACAGCAATGTACAAACGCCTGCTCACACGGTCCCCTCACTCAGATCAGACAGCTTTTTAAGGGCTACTTGTGTTTAGAAGTTTGTATGATCTTTGTCACACGTGGCTCCAAACACGCTGAGCCTAGTCACAAAGTATTACTAATCTGTATGTAACTCATGTGTGCTGCATTACCACATGCACAGAGACAGTCTAAACAAAAAAACTTTGCACAAATGGAAATATTACCCCTTCCTTCTCCTGCAAATGTGGATTCTTTCATTAAGACAACATGAATGCTAYCAGTATACTTGTATTTGGGTTTGATYTAAAAAGCTGGCTTTGCTCTTCACTGGTTTCAGCTTTTTATCCCCCACGTGAGCTAAATTCCTTTACAAGCAACATATATCTTGCATGCAATTCAGTGGAGAAAAAAAAAAAGAATCTCTCCTTTTTCATTGCAAAGATTTGTGCGGATATCCCAACTCCATTAATTTCAACRGGATTGACTCTGCACCATCTGTTTTCTGTGCAGCTGCTATATTGTGGGGAGAGGGGAAGACAAAAAAAGCACCCTTCTAAGCTCTACCGATGACGTCCAGAAATAAGATTATAATTGGCGGAAAACCTTGTGAAGTCTGTTGTAATCATAACAGTCGAAGGGATTAGACTGTGATCTARGAGAAGAGATGCAGATTAGGGTGTTCCCATCCCCCCACCAAGAGGGTCTACACAGCGGTTTCAAACCCTCATCCGTCAGGCACGAACCCACCAGCATGACACACAAACTCAAATTTACACAAACATGTTTCTCCCTACTATGCAACATACAGTAGACAGGTAATACTACATCAATATTTGATCACTGTGCAYGTGATCTTGMAGGAAGTATTTYGCAGGAAGGTAGTATACTAACATAYGCTCATTGCATACAGTAATTAGAAGGGCAATATGTAATCTTACAAAACACCATCCTGGTTTTTAAGTAATCCTAATCTCCACTCTTATACCAATGATCTTGATGACTTGCCTACACAGAAGCAAAACAGACTTAATTCAGTGCAACCATCCTCAGAAAGGAATAGAAACTCCTTATTTCAAGAGGATGAATCATTTCCAAGCAGGTGCTGGGAAAACAGCTTCCAGAAGCAGCAAAGCAGTTGCTCAGCTGCAGTGCAAGAGATGTTCAGCTTGTTACCTGTAATACGTCACTACCAAACAAAATGGACTTACAKTTTTTATTCATGCCACTGCGTGAGGTCTATGCCATGCCAGTGTCGTTAAGCATACCRAGCACCAGTAATAACAACGCCTGCTTCAGGACTACGTTCAGTATCGCTCTATTTTGTGATCTAAAAACCACTGCATCTTCATCTTAATACTGCCGGTTGCTTCAGTCATATTTGTAAATGTGTTCTTGGTCCCAGAAACAATTTATTTGTGCTTGAACCTTTCGCGATAAGAGCACTGCTTTTGCAGGACTAAATGACATTACCCATGTATTTATGACTTGGGCAAGTTGTTTCTCTCARCTTCAATAAATAGTGAAGCCTTGGTGGTTTTGCAATTATGTTCTYGCCCTCCCAGAGCCATGATCCAAGCTGGAATAGAGTACTGAGACCAGCCAGAGGCTGAAATTCGCTACAGAAAGTAATTCGGAGCAGAACAAAACCACCACATAATACTGATGACTGCTRTAAACACAGCTGGAGCCCACCAAGGAGCAGTGTGGGAAACAGACTGTGGCTMCAGAAGAGACCCTGAGGGCGCTGGAAGGCCTGGGAGGCCACAACCTGCTTCGAGGTGCCAAGCATCCCCAGCTCCCTCCAGTCTACGTCAAACAGCACCTGACAGGTAAGCTAAGGTCCTTGGCAGAACGAGGATTGACATATAGGTAACAACAAGCAGCCATAATAATCCAGGCAATAGCAATTAGCTAAGAGCACATCCCTGCAATCCCACACTTGCAAATTTGCTGCGTACAGTGATGTCCCTGAAAGCATGGATAGATTTTACAGTCATTTGTGAGCCACGATACAATCTGTATCAAATCCATGTCCTGCTGGAAGCTATCTTTCCCTTCTTCCTATTCTTAGGAGGAGGATAGTGTCTGCAACTTGGATCAGCAGATCAATATAGAGGTGGGAAATATCCTCTGAGAGCCTACATGTTCACAAAGGCACTTTCCAAATGTTTAGTTTTACACTTAATTTTTCCATACTTACTGTCTACACAACTAGGCAGAAAGCAAGCTTACACTAGCGATGATCTAACGGCCAGATTGCTCCCCTGACACTGTCWCCTGTGCAACACTGTCAGAACTCTGCAAGCAACTTTGAGTTTCAGTTCACAGACTGTGGGTAAAAACCTGAAGCCCTTTTCCAAAGCTACRTCCTAAAGGGGCAGAAGGTCCTGCATGACCCCACCATGCTCATTCAGCGCACAGCCTCCTTCCTCTCTGCAGGCTTTACCTGCAAACAGTTAGCAGAGCAAAACATGCTTTTGCCCATATCCCTTTGCTAACACAGTCCTGTTACCTAGTGTAGGAAACTTTTGCAGTTTTTAGTGTGTTTATCTCAGCTTTCACRAGGAATGGTGAACTTCCAGCTGACCTGAGGCACACAGAGAACTTAAGCAGACTGTAGCAGAGCAAGGGGTTCAGTGGGAGTCTCCAGCTTGCCCCATACCCAGCAGAGCAGGGCACCTCGACACCAGCCTTGCACTCCCCCTGCATTAACATGCTGTGGACAGGCTCAGGTGGCTGCCTAAGGTGGGGAATTTTTATTCCCTGCTTTTCATTTGGGCAGGCATTTTATATCTAATTCTGGTCTAGGAGAACTGAAACACCACACATTTGTTTGGAAGAACAGAATTTTAGCTCCAGGTACTTAAAAATGCTCATACTGTTGACATTTATATGTTGTACATGGCAGAGTTATTCTGTATTTACTTCAAACATTAAAAAAATCCAAAATGTTTCAGATACTTAAATATACGTCTTAAAGGAAACACTGTAAACACCTTGTAAAAGCAAAATTCCCAAGTGCTAGCAAATAAACAAGCAGCAGGGAGAAAACAAAAGGAACACARAAAAAGAATCATTGCAAGGTAACAGCAAAAGAATAAAACACAGCTAAAAATCTCACAGGAGAAATTCAGAGGCCTTGTTTAATGGGTTGTGTCTTACTATCCCACTTACCACACCAGACCATGCACCATTCTTAATTACCCCAGTATAAATCCAGAGAAACTCTGCTGAAAGCCCGAGCTTCCCCAAGCTCCCGAGAACACGGCTGAGAGCAGACATAACCGGGCAGCCCATTTATCTGCTCCCTTTTCTGGTTATGCACAGCACTACTACGGATAGCTCAGGCTCTAGCTTGCAAAACCTTTGGGACCACATTCCTCCACAAGGAAGATAAAGCGAAGCAAAGGCTCGAGCAATAGAAGGGCTTATTGCCACAAACCAACCAAAACGCAGTAATCACCATCAAGAAAGGGAAAAAACCAACACACGCGCTCTTGTGCTGCCCTCCCCGACGCCCTCACACAGTTGCAGTTACCTCCCATGCCACGCAGGGCTGCTTGATCACCGGCTGCAGGTTGGGCTTGCAAGTTTTGTGCTGAAAAAGRTGATGTTCCGAGCAGGAGGAGAGCTGCCCAGGAAGCCTCATGSTAGCTGTGGAGACTGCAGAAGGGAGCCACCCTGCAGAAGCACCAGAGCTCAGCCCCGGCACTCACCCTGATGTAGGGAATTGCCCCAGGTAGCAAGGCTGGTCCCACCCAGGGGTGTGAAAAATCACCAGAATGAGAGACACCTGAAGGAAGAGCTTTTGGGGATGCCCTGGGCAGGGGGAAGGTGGGTTTGTAAACTCCCTCTCCTTTCTCTGYTGGCTTATTCTGAATTTTTTGCTCCAAACTTAGAGATCTTTTGGTGTCGGTAGTGGGTTTGTGGGCGGGCAGATAAACTCAAAGCTGTGACCAGCGCAGGGGTGCCTCACAGCATATAAAGGCAAATTATTAGCATATACTAATAATATAGACTTCTTGAAAATATTTCTGAAATGTTAGTGCGAATTACACTTCCTGAAATAAGTGTTTGTGTGTGTATATAYATGTGTGTGCATGTATATACATATATGTATATACCCAAATGTATTATACATACATATACCTATATGTGCTAATAACTTGTAATATTTGCCCTAAAGCCTTGATCCAAGACAGAAGCCAAGGATACAAAAACAATCACAGAGCCCTGTGCTGTTTATATGCACCATTTTAAACCACCATTTTAACTTGAAATAACCGTTTTAACTTGTCACAGCATGGATAGGAACAACACACATGTGTTTTCTCAGAGTTACATGGCCCCTCTGTGTTATTTGGTATGTCAGCATTTACACCTCGATCCCTGACTCCYGGGAGCTCCGAAGGCAGAGAGGTTTCCATTTGGAAACATCAGCATCTGCCTTACAAAGAGCTGACTTCATCCAAAATGTTTGGTTAAGYCATACAACTTTGAAGGTCCTACTGTGCATGTGAAAAAGCTTGCTTTATAATTACCGTGGCAATAAAAGCAGTGAGGAGACTTTACAAGCAAGAATAAATGCATAAAGAGTGGGTGCATCTGGACTTTGCATAATGTAGGAAATCCACATTTTAAGGTTGACTTGTAAGATAAACGCAGTCCCCCTAAGCAACAGGAATTGTCTGATTGCTCTGGCTCATTGATCTTCAAGGGTTTTAGTGCAAATGCTCTAGTCCAAAGTACTGCYTTTCCCTGTCAAACCTCCTCTGAAAGAGTCAATATTTGTATGAATTTTCAGCTATAAGGAGAATCTCATAAGCTACTCAGGCAGCTCAAAACTCTTCTACTCAGCTCTGGGGGAGTGGAGGATTAGCAAAGTGATGTTGTTTTTTGGTCAGGCCACTAAAGACCAAAATCAGGATGTTCTACCCCTTTCTTTAGGCTAGGGGGTCAAAAAGGAGCCAGGGACWGAGGAGAGTGAGGCTCAGCTTCCCCTCACCAGATGGAAGGGATTGAACCCAGAGTTTCCGCTATCCACAACTGCCCCTGAACTGTGCTGACTGCCACATTGCTGGGAGGAGAGGTGATTCCCTAGAGGTGGGAATACTGGGATGCTGGGGAAGGAGGAGAAGTGAGGAGAAAAACCAACTTGCCTGGCCTTCAGGGACCTTCCCRGGGTCCACTTTACACATCCTGCCTCACAGGTTGGTCCTTATTTTGGCTGATGCCTGTTTCATGTGAAATGTAGAAATATTCTTGGATCAAGACATCCCACCCTCTTGACCACATTGGTAAGCTGCATATCTGTGCTTGCTCATACTCACTTGTTCATACTACTAACCTGTGAATTGCATGCTTGATGGGATTATTTGTCCATTCATACTAGTTCTTTTGGCTTTCAAAAGTGATAWTCTAAGCATTTAGATCCACATCTAAAAATGAAAAATAGTAATTATCACAAAAAAAATCTGAATAACTCCTATTTGCAGTGAGGAAAGAATGAATACTGTAAATTTACTTTAAAGTATTTCACGTGGAGAAACTTCACGACTAGTAAATGCCAMAAGCAATCTCTTCATCTTCTGATTTGTGCTGCTCACTAAGTACAGAGAACCGATCGACTGCTTCAGTCATGGACAATCAGGCCGTGGTCAGGCACTAAAACGAAAACAACGGTGGACTTTAAACAGTTGCTCATAAATACAGAAATCAGAGCCTTGTGGAACACAAAGATGAAAGCTAAGTACATGTACTAAAAGGCTTTAGCTCCTAGAGGTTTTTGCTTCTTTGAGGTGGAAGGGGGAGTGCAGCAGCGGGGTGTACGAAGGACGACCACAGCGCTGAGGGACGCCAGCTTCCAGGATCTCGGGCAGGTAGGGGTGGATGCATAAGGAAGTGGTGAGATTGCTTTATAAATTATTGCCTGTGTTCAGCTGACACTTTTCTAGTTTCAAAAGAGGCATAAGCACTACTCATGGGTTTAAACCATAAATTCTTTTTAAAAAATCCTTGAAAAACAAGCAAAGACAACAGCAGAAACAAAACTTTCCCCCATTTCATTTATAGGTTAGGATAGTTCAGCTTGTCAGTAGGATGTAATTTGCGATCTCTGCTCAGAAGATGCTCAAAAGTGTCAGAAAACTGCCAAAAGATACCAACTTTTGTTTTATTTTGTGCTTACTGCTCTATAACTTTAGAATGGGKCAACAATAAACTGTATTTAATGTAAAGTAATCATAGAGAAGTTCTGCCCAGGCTGAGACCCAGTGCATGACCTTTCAGGTCTTCGTGAYTATGTAATAAGTCAACTATGAATTAAAACTCTGTCAAAACCCTGGATGCAATGGGTTTTCTGGTTGCCACTGTTGTTATAGATTGTATAATATACCACGACTGATTTCAGAGCTGAATTTCCTTCACTGCTAACAAGCGCTTTTCCTATTTCAGAATGACACACATTAACAGAGATGCTTTTATATAACAGAACAGGCAAACAGCCACCCTGTGCTGAATTTTCTCTTGTTCACAGTTTAATAGATATACAGATTTTAGGTCCATTAGATTATCATAGCCGATTTTCTCTATAGCACCCAACTTAGAGTTACTTTACAGAAGAGGTTCTTTGTCATTGTGCTCTCAATGTTGTCTAAATTTTATGGTCATTACATTTACAGAAAAGAAATTAAAAATATAAATGGCTAGGAGTTCAAAAGAAAATGTCAGGAGAATGTCACAGTTTGCTTATTGCAAAGTGTTAAGTCCTCAGTACTGYGGGAATGTTAGCTGTGTGTGATATGTTGCTGTGTGTCTGCATGTACACATTTAAGAGACATATTTGCTATTAGCCAATAGTAGCTTATGCTTTTGCTGAAAATATCTGTGGCCAAGTTTCCACTAAAAGAAAAAAAAAGAGGGTTAAAAATTTCAGGAAAACTGAATTTTGATATAGAAATAATATTTACATTAATAAGTGATGTTATCTGCTCTATACATCAAAGGTTACATTTTGAAAGATGAATGTTTAATTTCTACCTGCAAAATATGCATATGCAGTTACATTGAAATAAATTTAATTACCCAGCTGCAAATATTCCCTATTCAGAAACCAGGACTCCGACATAATGCAGGTGGCCAGAATTGGCTCTGAAACTGTGTATGAAAACTGCAGTCCAGTTTATCTCTGTACCTGGATTCTGTTCTTCTCGCTCGGCTATTTCTCAACATGCTATGATGTGCTTCAGAAGGCAGGACATCCAGGACRGCAAAATTAAACCCCTGGGAAGCAGAACAGCTTTTTGATATGTTTCCTCTCTACGCGGTTGAGTGCWTAACCTCTGCTCACACTGGTGAGTGCTCAGCCAGCGAGTACTTCCACCAATATCAATTGAGAAATCATCAAAGCTGTCCATAGCATGAACACAATAAACTGAGTTACATCTATAATTTGTTAGATTTTTGAAGCAGTGAACTCACAAGTCCTGCATGTGGAAAATTACTATTTGTGTATGGCTATCAAAGACCATACACAGATATTTGTTGATGGAAATTTTGGAGATCGAAGCTCCTGTCTTTGACAACTGTCCCTTTAGTGTAACAAAATTCTTCCAGATCACAGGGGAAACACAACTTACTAAAAAGACTGAGATGTCTGAGCACTGGGTCTGCAATAAACACATGCTCTACCACTGGATGTTTTGATCTCAAAAGTTCATAAAATTTAACCCAGCATCTTCTCGTGGTSTATGAAAGTGCAGTTCAGTAACTATTGTGCTTTAGAGACAGTGAAGAGCAGCATCGCATCCCAGGATGTCCTTTTCATGTTCCTGCTTCTTGCTCTAGTGGTCAGAAGAAAATTATGGTAAGTGAAGATTTTGGTTGGAAATTATCATATAACATTTTTTTTTCATCAGAAAACACCTCAAATGGAACAGGCTTCACATAGATGTATTGGGGTTTGATTGCTCTCTGCCAGAGCGCAGCTGTGTTTTCCCTGGCTTCCTGGCAGCTCCTTCGCTGACTGCTGAGACGTCCAAGTGTCTGGTTTGGCAGCTCAAGAGCGGCTCGCCTTCTGCAGAAAGCCCTGTCCAGGCAGGGTCGACAAGCCGGGGCCTCGGCAGCCTCGGCCCCTGAAGGATACCAGGGCAGCCTGACGTTCTGAGCCTAGAAAACCCCGACGCCTCGGCTCAGGCGAGGGCTGCAGGACTCCTGGGCCCATCCCTCCCCTGCCAGCCCTAATTGCTTCCTACGGAGAGGCAGCTGGCTGCTCCATGTTGTGCTGGAGCATCAGGCTAATGCATTTTGATTTATCCAAGTTAATTTCTCTAGGAATTTCCCTTTGATTGGAGTTCTCACGTGCTCCTCGGTTTTATTCTGATTTTGAAAAAAGCATTTTTGAATGATGAGAATGGCCAGCAGAAAAGAATTTTCAAGCTTACAACAGCTCTGCCTTTGATTTCTAAAAGTCCTTGTTCATGTCTCTTCACATTTAGTCTGGTCAGTCTTTTGTTTTGTTGTATTCTCAATGTCTGGCTATCCTGTGTTGTGTCCTGCTTCTGATTATCATTTAAATTAAGCTCAAAATCCTATGCCAAATACATAGACTTTTTCCCTTCTATGACTCCTCTCACTTACCTCTGCCCCCTTCCCTTCCTTCCACCCCCAGCTTTTCTTTATTTTTTTTTTTTTTAGCTGCAAGAAAAGAGCCTCAGAAATCAGCCTGCAACTGAAATTCCGTTCTTTAGGATGTGCCTTTTCTTCTGATCTGGGGACTCTTGGATTCCTCACTTGCTTCTTACTCCTAGTGTCAAAACTCCAAACTTTCTCCTAAGCATTTATTTCTTATGGGGAGTGAGAAAARAACAGAAAGCAAAGGAATGTGCTCTTGAGCAGGTCATTCTGTTAGCAGAAACCAACGGCAAGAATAAAAATAAATCACAAAGCCCTGACACTTACTCATTTTAAAAGGACTGATGTGAGACAAGCATAAAAAACAAAAGCCCAAAAACAGATTTAAACAAGAGGGCGATCAGCATAGCTCTAAAAACCTAATAAAGCTTCAGCCATAACAGCCTTAGAGAGGAGAGAGTTCCAGCAGAAGGGAGCATGAAGAGCATATGCTTGACTCAGTCYGATTAGAAGAAATAAATAGAAGCGCAGCCACCCTGTGAAAGGAAAACTTCCTGAGTCAGCATACGCGCATCAGCCCCGAGCGACAACGGGAAGGGGACGTACAAGACTCCCGGTGACCTTGTGTATGTCATGCATTTAATTTTGGCATTCTCGTTTCAAAAAAGAAACTGCAAAAATAGACAGAATCCCCTCAAAAAGAAAAAAGATGAAAATAGGTGGAGTGTCTATGAAAGAAGAGATTCAAGAATTACTCACTTTATCAYAGAAAAAGGAAAAAATAAGAGGAAGTTGTCTTACCAAACAAAGGAGGTGAAAGTGAAGGCCTATCAGAYGATCATATGTACCGTTTCCCATAATAAGAACAAGATGATACTCRAAATAAAAAGAGATAATAGGATTATTTCTTTGTATAATGACTAATTAATCTGTGTAGCATACTGTAACTGGATTTAAGGGGAAAAACACACTGGTATGAACTAGCACCATTATCAGCATCAGTTTCACAGTCTTGCAAAATGAGTATTCTTGTAAGTTTGCAGGCTTTTTTCTTCTTTTTTTTTTTCCCTTGGTTGCAAACAAGACCTGGATGACCATTAAGAGGAAGGTTAATGAACTGCAGAGTAAACCACTGGCTTCTTCCAGACAGAAGGTCACGGAAATACAACTCCTTCCAGGACTTGTTCAATACGTTATCAAACCAGAGTCTGAAACAGGCACTTTTCCAAGAGCTGCCCACACTTCTCTGCATTCGAGCCTGTCAGAAGTGGTGGAGCCCCAGGACAAGCTGGTATTAGTTCAGTGTAAAAAGAAATACAAGACGAATGAGTGGTTTTGGGGAGGCTTTTTGTACTCACCTGAACAACRGCTTTAGAACATCCAGTAATGTCTCTATACAGAATAAAACTGCTTTTTTGCCCCTGTAAATGTTTTGGGTTTCCCAGTGGTATACTCAGACCCTCCCTCAGTTCTGACTTACTTTCGTATAAAACAGATTCAACTGATCTGAACACAAATCTACACCGATGAGAAATGGGTGTAAGCACAAGGGCAGAATATTCATGACAAAATGAATGTCGCTAGCAGATGACAACGAGTCCAGCACCRGGTCTGTCTCAAGTCTCACAGAGCTCACCTTCACAGTTTACAYGTGTCTCCAAATATTATAAATCATAAAACATGTAAATCAATGTGTATCTCTCCTCTTCACAGTGCTGGAAATTTTTCTGAACTTTTGTTGTGGTTTAGTTAAAAATTAATCTTCGGTAGCAGAAGTTTTTCATACATATATATATGTATATATATAAACATATATATGTTTAAATTAAGAATAAAAATTCATTTGAAATAAAAAACACCCAAAAAGAAATCTGTAAAGAGTATAGCACAAACATACAATTGGATAAACAAAGTACCTAATAACTATGGGAGATTCATCTGTAGCTGAAGTACCACCTAAATATGTAATTCTCTATTCTTTTTAAAGCTAGCTTCAACTAGTCCTTAAAGTTTCTATAAAGCACAATTCACAATTCAAGATTTTGCTGAGATGTTAAATTATACTTTCAAAATATTTAAGATTCATTTCCCACTAAGTGCCAAACTACATTTCAGGAAAAAAGATGTAAATTCCTAGTGAGAATTTAAGTAATGTATCCTGCGAGAGAGCAGCRGAGTGCCACATTTCTTTTATAGTGACACATTAACCTCCTCATATCAGTATGTTGAAAGGAAAAAAAATCCCTTCTATTCAAGGAGATCAAAAAGCTTTATTTTTCTCCATTACTGTTTGTTTGCATTTTTAAGATTCCTTTAAAGTAAAAGCTTAATGCATTCAAGAGAGGGGGCCCACATAATTTCCATCCCAGAGCTCTGAAGGAACCAGCAAAAGAAACTGCAGGTCTGGCAATATACTGCCCAAATTGCTATGGGACCCACATGGTTGGAGAAGAGCAAACACACACGTATAAGCATTAGCAAACATAACACAATATCACAGTGGCAATGTAGGCGGTTTTATTTAAATAAGGATGGCAAACTATTGGCTATAGCCAGTGTCAAGCCTGGCATGGAGAGAGATTTGGGCTGACACCTGGGACAGTGGATGACTAACCCTAAAATATATATATATTTGCCACAAGGGAAATACCAGAAAGGTTCACCATTACTGGTATAGCCTCTGTGCAAAGTTCAGAGCTAATCTTARCGGGAGAAAAAATTCAGATGAGTGGAGAGCAGAAAACACAAATGAGATTTAGTAAAAGTAGCTTACGCCAAACTAACCTGGGGTTTATTTGAAAACAAATAAATAAAACCAATAAAGTAAGCAAGCAGAGGAAATACAGCTGATCTTAACTATATCAGTGTCTGTAAAGCAGCTGATGTGGTAAATTGTTCTGGATGTTGGAGGAGATGGGGAGCTTCAAAGGGATACTGATTTGCCTGACAAAAGGCAGTCATGAGAGGACTTGGGAGATTTTAGTTAAGTCTCCTTAAAATCATGCCTACCACAGATCTTGTCTACGAGAAGTAGAAGTGTGTGGATTATATTGACTAGCGACCCAAAGCTGGGAAGCATTATCAATGCAGAATACAAGCGAGGAACTGGAGGACACTGGGGCTGAAGCAGACAGAAACGGGAGGAGACTCAACCTTATGCAGGGCCACATACATGGAGACTAATAAAAGTTTCAGCTGATAGCTAGAAGCTGCTGTTTAAGCATTTCATCCAAAGTCTTTCCTAGTGCAAGATGAGAGCAGGGCAACCAGAGCACATCCACCGTGCCTGCAGCTGGCTTGCCTGGCTCCTCTCCACCACCCTCCTCTTCTCACATAGCCTCTCCCTGCTCACATGACCAGAAATAAATCTTCTCTGTGATCAAAGGATGGTTTCCTCTTGCTGCTGTATGCCTCATTGCGTGACGGAGATGACTGAAGCATTTAGCAACCCTGTGTCCTTACACATAGCTAAAAGTCCCCATTTTGCAAGTTGGTGAAGGAAGGATCACAACACGCATTTCTTCTTCCCACCTCTGGCCTTGTTCGCCTTCTCCATCTGATCCCGTGAATCCTGCAGGCTTTATTGCAACTCCACAAAAAGAAACAGGAGGTGACCCCTGAGGTTAATGCGCACCCTCCTAGAAAGGGAAAGATGTGGTTTTACCCCCTCTAAAGCTGAGGAGGGACTTAGAAAAAGGTCTCGAGCTTCTCAGGCAGGTGCTTGAGCATATGGTGCTGTGGTTCCTGCTGCCGCTTCCTGTTCCATCTGGCTTCTCAGCCTGGCATCAGCAGCAAAGAGAAGTCTTTCACTCAAAGCAACAAATTAATTCTAAAAGGGGGTTATGTACCCTCAATCCCATTTTCACTGTGTCTCCTATCTCATGGATGTGGGTCAATGCTAAACCCAGGATATATGGAAGATTTCAAATTTGCCCCTCTCTTTCGTCTTTCCTAAGGCAGGCTTAAGTGTCCCCTGCTCTGCTCACTGCCTGCTTTGAATCTCATTCTGAGGCACTTAATCCTCTCCAGTCACACCAGAGGGAATTCAGGCATCTAATGCGGCACTGCAAGCTCTGCTCCTGGAACAYGGCCCACAACAACCAGCCATCGCTCCGCTCGGAAATGCCGGATTCTATTTATGACTCTGAGCTTTGGTTTCTAATGGCAGTAATCATCTGAGAGGGCATGTACCAACCACTCGAAAGACAGGGCTCAACCGTTGCCTTGGAACCTTGTATTCAGCTCTTGATGCAAAATTGTGTGATAAGCACTTTTCCCTGTTAAAAGCTGCTCATCAAACCATTTCACCCAAGAGAGGTTCCTAAAACAGCATTCTTGGAGGCAGAGGAGTAAGAGAGCTTTATCTGCTCTATAAACACGTTTTGCAGCACTGAAATAATTTTTGCCCCTCAAGGAGAATTTTAAGGCAAAATACTGTGTAAACAAGGGATCCCCTGTAAATTAAGTTAAGGGATGAGTGGCTGTTCTGCAGATGTCTGAGACAGAAACATCCCTAAGCAGGAAGAAGAGGTTTTTCCACTTCAGATCATTTGCATCCCGCCATAGTTTCTGAATTCAGGCAGTCAGGCCACTACAACATRAAATACAGCAGACAGGTAGCAAGTGATGGCAATACTTAAATCAGTCCCTTCCCCACAGGGAGAAGAACATGTATTTTTCAAAGACCAGGAAAGTTAAAGTGGAATCCCACCATCTGCCGTGGAGAGAAATCTCAGATGAGCTGACAGCATCACCCTATCCAACTAACATGTACGGGTTACTATAGCTAAAGTCCACATTTTCTGTGTCTGAGAGCTGAGAGCAAGGCTACCAAGTGACCTTCCCTGCTCCCACATCTTTCCCACAGCAGATCTGGTGATGGATTAGGTGAAGGATACCAAAACTCTGTCAATGACAGTCTGAATGACAGTCAGAGTCAAGTGAATAGGAAATACTGCAAGAATATAAATAYAATAGTCATCAGGAATGCCAAGCACAGAGCACCCTGCAAAAATCCAGCTACAATAAACAGCTATTTTATTTCCCCTTTCTCCAGTTATTCCCACATTTCTGCCTGTCCCATGTCACAAGAGTCTACCATCCTCCCCTTCCTCAGGAAAGAAGCTTAAAATGAACAGCTCTGCACTCAGGAGTGTTTGACACAGAAGAAAGACACAGAAACTCATCGAGCTCTGAAATATCTTATCAGAACATGAATTACATTTACATTAGACCTGCTTATCTTTATGGATGGGACCACCAAAGTCAAATCTAGGTGTCCAGGGATTCTCGTAAGGAAGCCTTCCTCTTCACAAACCTTGAGTTGTTAYGCAAGGTTTCAAAACTCTTTTCAAAACTCTTTTTATTATTATTTCCTCTTCTGGTACCCTTCACATATAATGAAGATTTAGCTGCTTAAACATTTCTAGAAGTGCTACTCAGCAAGTAACTGTATTCATGTTGCACCAGTGCTTCTGCCAAGTGAGAAGGTAAAGCATTCCCCTTTCCTTGTGCTCCCTTCCCCATCACAGTGGCTTTTGATCACAGATGCACACCTGTGGTTTTTTGACAATACACTTGATTGTATGTCTCTTCTCATGAGCTCTAAGAATTTTCCCATTTTCATAGCTTCTGAAGGCTTTTATAATTATCTCCCCACCCTCCATAACATGTCTTTGTCMCTTTAGTTAAATAGCTAACTGTAAATGCAAAGAACACAGCTGGGTAAATAAAGTGGCACTGAAAGTGGATAGAGAAAATGCTGGGAGATATTGATCCAGTTGATCTTCCAATACACTTTACAGGTCAGCCTGGCCTTTTAGCTCTGCCCAGGAACATAAGGCATGACTCGGATGACCAATGAAATCCAGTACTTCCTTTCTGAAGGGGCTCAATTAAGTGGATTTTCTTTGGCATTTTCTTTACAAGTTAGAAAAAAAAAAGCCCTCTCTCTTGCTTCAGTAGTTATAATGCATATATTCTCTTGAATCCACTAAYTCATTCTCTCCTGATTGGATGGCAAACAAACTAATCTCCAATTTTCATCTAGTTCAAAAGGGTTTTTTTTTTTGTTTACTACTCCTACGTCTTCTGTACATACCAACACTATAAAGGCTTATCAAGTGTTAACAGTGTTTATCTCTAAATTTTGCAGTTGTTTTCAGATACATTGTAATGTGTTTTTCTCATGTTGAGCTATATTTCATTAAGAGAATGTTATGGCTTTTATAATCTTTGAGTGCTAGTTTTAAGAYAGATGTATGCGAGTATCTGTCACATTTAATTATCTCCTCCATCAAATTCAGTAAGTGGCCTATTAAGAGAGAAATGACTGGTTCATATACTCATTAGAAAAGGGAGATTTCATGGTACAACAAAGAGAGAAGAAATTTTTTATTTCTGATTCTACAAGAGAGCAAAAAGAAATCAGAACATTTAAAGAGAGATGTTTAATCTCTTGTGTGAGCTAAAACAATCCTGAGTATTTGCTTTATGGTATTGGCTATGAGTTACAGATCCATTATCACTAGTTCAAATCCAGCTCTGTAGGTGGTGACTGAAAGCTATTACAATTAAATGGATAGTTGGTGGCCTATATAAATGAATTGTTGGTCTCAGCTTAGTTTTCAACAGATAGGCCACAAAAATCCACTTGAGCTCACTACACAAACTAGGCATGCATTTAATGCTAAATTACTTATTGGAAATGGCTGAACCCAATGACAAGGCACTGAAATAATTTTTCTTTTGCAGTATAGTTAAGGACAGGATTACATTCCCTATCTGCACTTGACCTTGAGTAGCTAAGAACACTAGCTGGCTTTTTCTCCACTAGGAAGTTATTCTATGATAGACATCTTTGCATCAGAAACGTTATCTCTTATCTCTTTTTTTTAACCACAGAGACACAACATCACTGGTAGTGTTGCCACGAATACTGGTATCTGTTCTGTCCTCAGCTCCTGAACTTGCATTTGACAGTCAAAGCTTGTTCTTGCTAAACTGCACTGCCACTGCTTTCCTTGGAGCCCATCACTACCCTGCAGGTCTTCTACAGGAATGCCACTGAATGGCACAGTAAGGTCTGCTTCTCCGTTTCTCCTGGCAGCACATTTTTTAACCATTCCTATGGTTGCCAAATTGCCTGTTTCCTCCATAATGTAAGCTCTGTGTGATATTATAGCTCATTGTTTGAGTCTTTTTGCCTTCTTGTGTTTGCGCTGCCTTAACATAGAACCTCTACATGCAGCATGGCATGAAAGGCAGGAAAATATGTCTCTTGTCACTTTACAGAAGCCATGATTGAAGTTACTAGTCTTTGCTCCAACAATTTTCATCTTTGGCCTACAGCTTCTTATGATTCACCCCAAAGAAGAACAGGTGATTTATCACATTATTTTTATAATTTGGCATTTACCTAGAATGCTATGTTGTTCTATTGGTTTTCTTTGCTGGATTTCCTCCTCTCTTTTCCTTCCCTCTTGTATACTTTGGAGAACACCCCAGGTTTCCCTGACCTCCTTTCTTACCCCTGCCAAAAGGGATTCAGTTACAGGACATATAGGGAGCGCAACATGGAGATGACTCAACAAGACCAGTATGGTGAGGCGTGCAGTTCTGGGATGTTCATGGGGAAATTAGTAGTCATTGTTGCAGTGTTGCCCCTCCCTTCCACCTCTGTCTTCACTTTAAGATCTCAGAAGGTTCACGTTCCATTACACTATGCCCAGCATGTTTTTGTGTCCTGCATGGTGATACCTTCCCATCGTTTCTTCCCATGCCATCAACTATCACAAAAATACAGCTAAAGAAGGCCATTCTCACCTATACCCTTCCTTTATACTCCAGTTTTCTTTTCTTCCTCCTGATCTCTGTGGCCCAGTAATCCCCATCTGTACTTCTGTTCAATCATGGTATCATAATGCAGGTATTTCTGCAGACAAATAATCTCACTTTACAGTTTAGGTATCTAAGTAAAGCGGATCAGGAAGCCTGTTCTGCTGCTGAAACCAGTGAATATTATTTTTCATCATCATCTACATTAAAGTGTGTTTTCAAGTACTAGATTTGCTGCTGTGCTTCAAAGTATTCAATTTATAACCTTAGAAAGTCAGGATCTGAGGATGTACATATATTATCTACCGCAAGCACAGCTATTTGTAGTAATAGGGAGATCTTTCTACAGATAGCTTGTAGTGTGAGACTAATAAAGGTTTCACATAACAAAGCTACCCAAGGTTTTCTAGACAGATTTTAATACAAGTCCTAATTTATATTTCACATTTAAATAAATGATCAAACTTTTAGAAGTCTTAACAAAAAAGTTTACCTCTTTCAGGTTTATGATCTAGGTTCAGAAGTTAGACTATGAAAAAGCTGCATGCTGCCTCACAGATGGACAGAAATTGCAACAAGGGAATATTTCTTCTTCTTCCCCTCAATTACTCACTTTCAAGTACTCCCCCGGACTCTGAACTACCAAGTCTGGGCCTGGCATGGAGACCCAACTTGTGGGAGCAGASCCCAGAGGCGCTGCGGTGGGCAGCGGCAGTTCCTCTGCTCCACACATCTCTTCCAGTGCTTCCAGTGCTTCTCCCACCCTGCAGCAGCCACACTCCCTCTGCCCCAGCTCCTTCCCAGTTCTCCTCACTACCACTGCCCTTAGCTGGTTTTCCAGGAAGACGTCCCAACTGCTGGTCTATCCTCCAGGTGAGGCATCCAGCATTGCCCATCCCTCCATCCTGGACCCCCAGCYGCGGCTCACCTCTTTTCCAAATGCAGTTTGTGAGCTCTGCTATGGACACGCGTGGGCTGAGAAGCTGAAACTCCTGCAATCGCCATTTTGCTGCTCTAACCCAGGCGCTGCTGGGGAGAAGTGGAAGTGTCTCCTCAAGATCAGAAATTGTTCTCCTAGCTAGTAATGTACCCAGACCTGCCTGTAAAATTTAAAACTAGCCTAGCTAAAACCCTATAAACTATACTGTACAATTAAAAACAAACTTGGACTGCATCAGACGGCAGACAGACAAGTAGGAGATTTTTTTCCACTTCTCTGATTTTCTGCTCCTGGATATACAAAAAAGACAGTGTCTAGCGCACAAGAAAATCTATGTGAAAATGTTTTAAGAAATGTGTTGCACTTGCAGTGACTCCTCTATCATTTTTATGAAAAAAAAACTGCAAGCTGTCTGACATCTTTATTTTTTTCTTGAGACAATTCTAACGGTTTAAAAGAAATTAGACATAATAGTTTATGTAGAAAATATACCTGCCGCTTACCCTGATAAAGCAATACCTATGTGCTTGCAGGTGTTTCACAATCTGCTTGGAAAGTCTGTAAAACAAGCATCATGTGCTATATTTAGCTAATAAAAGATGGGGAGAAACTGCTACGTTCTTTCATTTCTGTGTTGTTTGATCATTTGATTGTTTTGCAAGCCTTACACCATATGTTGCTAATTGACATACAAAAGATGTGTGCTCTGTTGTCCTCATTAATTTGTAGAAACTAAATATTTTGTCTTCCACTTAAACTTGCTAAGATCCATTTTGAAAAAAAGTCTGTAATTAGGCTCGTACTGTTCGTGAATTGCAGCAAGGGTGTCCTGGCTCTGTGAGCTAGGGAGGAAGAAGAGGAGAATGAAACCGTGGGAATGAAATCTGCAGGCAAAAGAGATACTGGCATGTGCAATTACATTTTGCAGTGTCCCTCAGCTAACAGCGTGTTGGGAAAGACAAAAATCAAACAAGCAGTTAATACACCATCCTACAACAAAGACATCGSTGAAAACAAATCAGTCCAGCTCACACACATGCAAGTCACTCCAGGGACTGCAGCTTTCGGCAGCACCGGGACACGCAGCTCTTCCAAGTCTGATTCCCTGCCTCCCGGGGCTCGCTCCTGTGCTGGCAGGACCTCACACAGCCTGACCCCTCCGAGCCAAGCGCGGTTCTTGCAAACTTTCACTCCGCTAACTGTTGCTGAAGGCACTGAAAGCTCTTGATGTTCCCCAGAGCACAGACTGCAGATACAGCCCCAGCTTCTGAGCACCTTCGAAATATTAATTAGAGCAAGGTTAAACAGCCTTGGTTGCTTCCCTGCTTCAGCCAATTTCTGCATAATCCTCACTGCAGTTCAGAGGTTAGCATGAGAAGCAATGTGATAGAGCCTCAGGAATTCTCTTCTTCTTCCCTTAAATCAAGATGTTTTAGTGGTTAGTTTAAAAGATCACAACTCAGGACTGCAGAACTATTGCCCAAGCTCCACTTTTGCCCTCAGTGCAATGACCTTGTGCTACACACCTCTAGAAAGCCTGAATTCAGTCCTCCATAAGAAATTCAATATCACTAGCATGTTACAAAGACTCATTAACATGAGTAAAATCCTCTCATGAAAGGCACCATAGAGCGGCAGATTTTTATTTTTTCGCTTTCTTGCAGTGATTACTTTTCCATTCCTGCCATTCAGTGGAATGAAGTTCATATTTATTTAGAACCTGAAAATTCAGATTTATTATGCTGAAAACTCTGAAGAGTTGGCAGCATACTTTTCTTCCAGGTGAGAGCAAATGGATGCCAGATCAAATAGATGTGTGGAGACATGCCACCATTTTCTCCAGTACAAATTCTGGATAGTGTCCAATGTCTTTGTACATTATTATCATCTTTTTTATGTCATAAGAGCAGGAAGTAATCACTGGTCTAAAAAAGGAAGAAAACAACCAGCTCTCTCACTGACTATATATCCCGAAAGCGAACTGAATGCAGCAGAGCAATAGCTGAAGTTGATCAATCTTATATGCTGTCATACTCACAGATATATATCCTCCCAAAGATGAATTTTCTGTCACAAGTCCAAACCACTAAAGCATGAGAAATAGCAGCAGTAGATACAGCTGATTATAAGAAGCAGGAGCCTCTGATACTTATCTAAATATCTCACCAAAAATAATTATTTTCTGTTTCCAGGCTTCCCTTCCAGGTAGAAATGGAATATTGCCTCTAGTGTTTATTAAAGAACAGATGGGTCTCTGCTCCAGATCAGCTTTCCTTCCAATAGCAGCAATACTCTTCATCATAGCAACCCTGAACATTTGCCTGAAACTCATGAATTACTAACCAGTGCTGTGCTCAGTAAAGGGCTCTGTCAGTAGATCTCTGGGAAGAAAAACAAAACAAAAATAATGGCCCTGAAAAGCCCCCAGCCAAACTTACAGATAATAGCATCAAAATACAGTTAGAGAGAGAGCTTACTTATATCTCTATGGGAAAAACAGAGTGGTTCAAGTTTGTGATAGCTAAAGGACACTGACTTATTTGCAATAATATACAAACAACAGCAACAATAATTGCTGTAGTTTGCACTTCTGCAGAAGTTTCATCTGTAACATTACCGGACTTGTGCATCTCAGATGTCAATGCCCTGGCTGAGAAGGCTAAAACTGACCGTGCTACATCGGCTGCAGCTCATTATATGTGACATAATGAAGGAAAAAAGAGGAAAAAATGTATCCCAAGCTGGTTGCTGCGCTGGTGTGATTACCTCACTGGTGTAACGCAGAGCGGTGCTGAGGCTACCATGACTTGTGCATCACAAGCATTAACCAAACCCAGAATCAGAGAGGAGGTGCATACTCTATGAAGTCTACTAGATGTTGGGTATACAAAACATCCTTTGGCTTCAAAAAAGAAGTAAAGTTTTTGCAATTAAATATGCCAAATCCTTTGGGATAGATGGCATTATACCTGCTTCGAGCAGACTATGCAGAAGCATACTTAGCTCCTGATCCATTGATTGTTGAGATTAATGGGAAAACTCCAGCTGCCATAAGAAGATATCATTTAATGAAGAGCAGCTTTTCCTAGTTTTATGATCTTTCCATTAGCCCATTCTAAATCCTCACACAAAGGTTTTCAGCGAGTCACATACTGACTGCAACTCCTTCACTAGGGATATCAGGTCAGTTCTCGGATCCTTTCCTTAGATAATGAAGAAAACAGAATTTGATGCTTTGCAACAATGTGCCGCACCTTTGGATGGTGTCCCCACTGGTATTTTAACATCACTGACTTATTTCATGACAACTTCTCTCACATTCTTTCAAAACTGACTTTGGTGCTTAGAGGTCAGCTTACTTCACAGCAGTGTACAGCAGTGCACAAGAAAATCATTGTTTCCTGGACAGGGAAGACTTGCTGTTCAGTGCTGGCTGTGCACTCCAGTTTTGTTCAGAAGGCATGCTGTTGAGTGTTCAATTTTTGGCATCTTGAGATGTCTATTAATTAAAATGTGGTACTTTTTTTTTTTAATATTGATATAGTCCCCTTCGCCCTTTATAAATATCAGTAGAGTCAAAATGTAACATTATCCTACATGGTAGGCATCTGATTTTTAAATCAATGGGGCAATTGATTTAAAGTTCAGATGGAAAGCAAAGTCTTGAAACTAGTCAAAAGCCTGGCAATATTTCAGTCTGAGCCATGATGTTTTAAGGGCCTCATTCATCCCATGGACATTTTGTGCTGGACAATCCATTAAGGTTTTTGCTATTCTGTTCTTCTCATAAAGACATCAGGGCTCCCTCCTTCTGCCTATCTTTTTTAAAAAAAGGGGAGGAAAAAATCCAATTCCTCCAGTTAAGTCATTCTTTGGCAATGGGAATACAGGAAGTAATTTCTCACTGCCAGCTGGGAAACCATAAAGTTTGACTAGGTCAAGCCCTTAATCCCTCTTCAGCATCACTGATCACATTATCACCATTATAGCAGTACTATATATAGGAAGAGAAGGAAAGATGGTGCTAACAGAGTCTTTCTCTCCTGACAAGCAGCACTAGATAACTTTGCTTTGGTGTCTTAGAGTTGAAGGTAAGAGCATACCTTTTTGTCTCTCCTGAGTTAAGAAATACCTGGAAGCAAGAGCCAGGGTGAATAAAATACAATTTTAAGGTCCTTGATCTGAATGTTATTCACTGAAATACGGTGTCAGGTAAATAAATGAGTCATATAGTCTTCAACATAGACAAATAATGTCGAAAATTTGCAAAAAATTAGCATTTTGACTGGTAGGGTCCATTTCAGATTCAGTAATTCCTGTAGCTCTTTCTCTATAAACTCAGATCCCTCCAGTTCAGATTGACGGTTGGTGTTTTACACACCACAGATTTTAAATATCAAAGTGACAGTTTCTCACGTGTACTTGTCCATCAGTAGGAGCCATGACTGTTATTTGGAGAAGATGTGATTACCAACCTGCAGCCAGCATAATTACTCTTTGCAATCTGCTACTCTTTAATTCTTGTTTTTTTGGGGTGGTGGTGAAGGAGGGAGGTAAGTGGCTGGGCTGGCATGTGCTTCCCATATTTATATACAATGTTTTTGTCCTATTTGCTCATAGTAATGCTCATGAAATCATGTTCTGTGCACATTTCTACCTATTAGTCCCTCCTAAATATTTTTACATCCATTTTATACCCATTGGCTAACGTGATAGATGTTAATGTCCTGTAAATTTTCTGCARGTAAACAGGGAAAAAAGAGAGTTTCTTTTAATGTTCCCACTGAGATAAAGGTTACTGACTGTGGCTAGTGCCCAGGAATATCTTTCCTAGGATGTTTAGCTTATTTTGAGAAACAGAAGAAAATCCTTTTGTACCTATGAGAAAAGTGGCATTATTAGACAGAATTCACACAGTAGCTTTGATTTAAGACAAGCGCACAAAGCTTTGCTGGTTCCGCTGTTCTCAGAGCTATTTGTTTCCAGACATAGTTTTGTATATTGAGAATATATACGAACCTTGTTCCACCCTCCAACATAACTATATACCCACAGTGAAAAGCGCTGTAATTGCTGGAAGAGCATAGGAATTATTGGATCTTTAGTCTGCCTAGTCCAGAGGAAAATGATCTCAGGGAAAGTTCTTCTAAAGCTTATTAGTAGCTGTTGACTTATGACCTATATCACAGTAATTTTTACTTCATATGAATAAAATCAATTGTGTTTCTCTGTAGCATAACTATCCACATTCACATTATTTGCATATCTAATCTGGTTTTGGATTGAATTTAGTTTTTGTCCTCAATGATATTTCATGTTGGTTAGTGCTGCTATGGATAAAGCTGTGCTTTTTTCTATTTTTTATCAGCTTTTAATTTGTTGCCTTTCATATCAATTGATTGTGACTTCATTAAGTGAGATGAMAAATAGCAGCAACAGATGTATTTTTCATATCCCATTGAATTTACTTGTCTCTCTGTGTCCCTTCCATGGAGCTTCTCCTGCCTCTAGATCAAATGGTCTATTCTTTCTCAGCCTCCATTTAAATGGAAGTCTCTCCAGACTACGAATCATTTTTATTGCCCATATCTACACGTTGTGTCTTCTTTGAGGTGGGGTAGTCAAGTTCACAAAATCTTTGCAGACGAGAGCAGGAACGAAGGTTGTTGAACTGACGTTAATGAAGAATCTCCTAGGCCAGTGGTTCCAACGCAAGCTACACCACAACTGAAACAGCGTCAGGACCCACTTCACAACCCATAACGAAACAATCCAAGTGACTGCAAACCTTTGGGTGTTCTGCTGGGACCCATTGACATAGACAGGTTCTGCAAGGCATTGGATGTTCTCATCTCACTGGGCAGAAATCCTCTGGTGCTTTGGAGCCACTTTCTACCTCTGTAAAACTATTTGAAGAGAAAGTCCAAAATCCCAGATGAAAGTCAGGTAAACATAATGAAAAAATGCAGAAGGAGATATAAAACTTAGTGCATCCAAGAAGTGGATTTGTGCCCACGCTAAGAAAAAGAAATTGTCAATACATACGTATGGTAAGAAAAAGATGTTTATAGCAATTTAGAGTCTGATCTACTAGTTGTAGTGTTTTACCACTGAAGAATTATGTGAATGGCAAAGACCTTCCTCTTTCAAGACAGTGAAAAATATTCTTAATTGTGTTGAGCTTCTGACACTTTTCCTCCAACCAGTGTAAGATTATATGTCCAAGAAGCAAACAGCCAGGTCTGTAGTGCTACCAATTGCTTTTCTGTGCAATTCACGTATTGATTAATGCCCATCTTGATTTATTTTCAGAGGACATAGGCAATGTCCTATAACACATACTTGCACTAAGTAACTGTTGATTCATTTCAGACATATGATCAAAAACATTCTGAAGCTTCAAAGCACTTTCTCTTACATTTACACTCTTCCCCCCCCCTCCCCCGCCTCACTTTGTCCTTGGGGGGAAAAAAAGGCAGCAAAGGCATGCAAATGCAATCACACTAGCCTCAGATGATGAATATTAAAACTCTGAAGCGTTGCAGCTTTTTTCTGCTTTACGTTCATGTATATTTGTTGCCATGGGTATGTGTGGGCAATGTGTAGGTGGCTGTATTAATGCTTTGCAGTACATCAGAAAGTGTATCTGTTTGAAGCCAACAATGATTATTGTGCTTGTCCATGTGATGTTTACTCTTACATCTTATGTTGTATGCTAATTAAACTGATGTAAGAGTGAATAGGTCAACACCATAAAAGTTAATGGCCCACTACTTTAAAACYCCAGACATTTTTAGGGTCATATTTATAGTATTAACTTTGAATGTCGAGCTGTTTGAACTCTGCTGAGTGGACTACTCAGGGATATGTCAAAGCAGGGTCTTAACTGTGAATTTAGTACTGGAATTTAGGATTGGAATAAATATTGGAATTTTCTTCTATACACAGAAAATCCACCACATAAAGCAGGGTAAGTTAGGACAGAGTTAATTCCTGAGATGCTCCCTATGGCTCTGCCTTTCTGAATTGAAAGCAGTTTCTGTACAATCTTAACGCTGTAATTAAATTTCATTAGATTTAAAGCTCAACCTTTTCACGGTGAGTTAAAGAATATTCCTATATTGTTTTACTCATCATCACAGCAAATTGCTTGAGAAACGAAGGTTTGAAGGCCAAGATCCTCAAGAGGATATTGAGACCTAAAATGGACTCTGGCAGAATTCAGTGTTCAAGATGCAGCTCCCCACTTTCCTACTTAAATYCTTAGGTGCACCACTATAGGTGTATAGGAGGAGAAGGCTAAGAAGGCTATCCTTCCCTCTCATCATTCCCCACGAGGGTGACACGGAGTCACGCTGTGACCCTGAAGTCCCCTCYCCAGAAAGAGCTTGTGCAGTTGTGCGTATGGCAGGGTCTCTCAGTGGTTTGGAGTGCAGCTCTGGAAGCACCAAACATACCTAAAGCCTCYAGAAATATCGGTACGTTAGCGTGGAGCTGCACACAAGCTAACCTGGTCTTATTACCGGCAGCCTCTGACCTAATGCAAGGCTGCACGGATTCCTGAGGGACCCTTACAGTCAGGTTTCCTGTTCATTAGCTTTTCAATGCCTATATCCTTTTGTCAATCTCCCGCTTAGTTAACTGCTATTTAGGCACTCACTGAAGAAACTGATTGTCTCACTGGCTATTGGCCTGTCTCTAACCTTTGTGTTTATTGGAAACGTTATATAGACAGAGGTAGCAAGGCAATCTGGGCATCATCTGACGGGCTCTGATTTCCGTCAGCTCCCCCGTGCACGGACTGCCCAGGCTGCTTCGGTGTAAACAGTGAGCGGAGGTCAGGAGTCCATGCTGATTCGATTACTATGACTACTTGTACTGCCCTCGAAGATTTGGAGTAACCTGCAGATCAAAAAGAAAGAAGAGCTCATAACTAGCCTGGTCCAAAGGCTTCTGAAGTCGAGTGAAATCTTTTCAGAGTTCAGTGAGGTTTGGATCAGGGCCATTACGAGAACTTTGACAAGTGGGCATAGAGAGACATTAGAGATTGTTTTTCCCACGAGCTATTAAATAGTAATGGGAGCAGGGAACTAAATACAGAATCATCTTGCCAGTATGGCATATGCTGTACTTCTACGCAAAGAAAACAGGTTATTTATGTATATATTCTGTTGGCTTAATAAACTAAGTCCTGTAGCTCTTTCGCTTGTACCTTCCAGTACCCTACTGTACTGAAGGTAAATTCGCAGAAAGAAAATACTCTAATTCCTATTAATCAGTCATGCTGTGTTGTAATTAAATGACTATAACAAAGGGAAGAAATTATAACTGGATCTCTTAAAACAACTATTCAGTGATATAATTACAGCATACTTGGTAAGCAAATTAGTTTGTGCCTATGTGAGATCTGACAAACTAATAAACACCTTGCTGTGTAAATAGAGACCAAGTATATTTTGGGATTTTTACTCACAGAAGCTTAGCTTACAAAAGACAGAGATGTCAAACTATTACATTTTTTTTCTCCTTTTGAGTGAAACCCTCATTCACAGTTAGTCTTATTTCTTCATATATCTTTGGCTAGCTCTTTCCATATATTGTGTTAAGATTGTCCATTCTTTTTTGTCATTAGGATGTTTGCCGCCAGAAGGAAATATTTCCTTTTTTTATTCACTGCTTCTTGGCAAGTAGAATTCATCAATATAAAAAATAGCACTCAGCAACAGTATGGCTTATGTGCCTGCTAGACTGTATTATCCCCTTATCAATGATGTTGTTTAAAAAAAAGAGAACATTCAGAACACTTTCTGATGCATATTCTGTGAATGCATCAGAAATTTTCTTAATGATTAACAATATGCAAAAAGCAAAGAATGTTCAGCAGTTAACCTTACATTTTTTTCTTAATATAATTTCAGAGTTCTAAATATATATGTGAATCATCCTACTAAAGAAAAAACGTCAATAAAATGTTGAAAAGCAATTATGCTAGGAATTGAATGCAAAAGGGGAAAATCAGAGTTCGATGGATCATTTTAATTTACTACTGCAAGACACATAAAGCTAACAAATGAGAAGATACCATAGTCGTGCTGAACTGTGCAGTAAATATGACAGTGCATCATAGAAAATATTCATGATATAATTCACTTAAAGCTTGTTCAAATTAATATACTGCTTGTTGAAAATGTGTAGGAGTTGTTAAGTTTATTTTAAGGAAATATATTGGCTTTAAGAAAGGAACAGTCACTGTGGCAGACATTAAAACACTTCACTGAATTAAGGAAAATTATACTGAATGTACAGCAAATGAAGGCATGATATCTCTGGAAGGGTTTTACAGTTTGAGCAATCTTTGATGAGGCATTTGAACTGCACGGGAGAACAGTCTCCATAGCCTTCGGAACATGACTACAAAGAAGATATTGATCTGTAGATGTGATCCGATCGTACTCCAGATTAAAAGATGACAAAATCTTCAGGAGGTAACTGAGAAGATTAACCTGTCAAGGAGATATCCCTTAATGAGATTATCTCAAAGTGAGACTTTTCACAAAGGGGGGAGATTATTAGAGGGAGAAACAGTGTTAAAAGGGATTTTTGTTGTGAGCTGGTTTTTGTGCATGTGTATGTGTACCTGGATGTCTGTGCATGCGTCTGACAGTCAAGGTTGAAATGCATAAAGGAAAAACACTGATCTGTGTGACAGGACATACAGAGATGAAGCTCGGAGAGTGCTTCTCTTTTTAAGGTTCATTATGAAGCCTACTATTCGCTCTCACTATGACCCCAAACTCCCCACTCCTATAGTAAGCAAAATATATCTTACAACCCCTGAGAGCATTTCTGAGGAATAACCAGCTCCGCGCTTTCATGACCAGCTAYAGGGGCTACAGGTCAGGAGACTACTACTACCCCTCCTACTTGACTAGTCATTTAGATTGATGGGAAATATGTAGTTTTAATGTATTTTATATAAACGTGCATACACACAAAAGTTTCCACACATATATACACATGCACCAGCAATTCTTGTTTTGGGGTGATTTGTCAGCCTGTTCCCTGATGTCTTCATCTGTCAGAATATTTGCTATTCATATTTACTGCACATGTAGATTTTGCTCCGCAAACTTGATCTTGCAAACTCCTGTGCAGATGCTTACCTTGTATTAGATTTTTAGACTGATGATAGTAAATACAACAGAATAGGTTCTGCCTAGTCAGCCCCTTTGATCCAGGCAGGAGCAACTACACCTAATTAGTTGCATTTTAATGATTGCCATTAAAAAGTTACCAGTCATTAAATTCAAACCAAATGTTGCCTTCTGCGTTATTGAGTAGCATGGTATCAGTCTGTTGATAAAGGGTGATAAGCTGATTAGCCAAGTGCATTTTCCTAGCATGTCCGGATTTTTTGTCATCTTGAATCATTGCTTTCTAAGGATGAGCTTATAACACAGATTG
Source organism: Rhea americana (assembly GCF_003343005.1). Taxonomy (NCBI): domain Eukaryota; kingdom Metazoa; phylum Chordata; class Aves; order Rheiformes; family Rheidae; genus Rhea; species Rhea americana. The sequence goes on along the minus strand of NW_028186357.1, from coordinate 2,269,429 downwards.
CTCAGCTTTCCTGATGTCTGTGTAGCATGGTAGCTGTTCAAATGTTTATGGTGGGAACAGCATGAAGGTGCTGAGGAAAGACAGTATGGTTTTTGAAACCAGAGCATGTCAAGGAAGTTACATCAAGGATTAATCAGAGCTCTCTGCTGATTTGTTGCACTGTAATGAAGCAATACAGCACTGAGTTAACTCTGAAGTTGGAATGATTACCACTCCATATCTGCCCTCTTGCTCCTGACCATCATTTATACTCTCAAGGCTGAAGTCTATAATTCACACACTGAACAATTTTGTGCTGTCTCGGGAGTCCTGACTGCTCGTAGATGGCAGTGCTTCCAAAGACACTGCTGCAAAGCTAGACCTGGAGCAAATCCAGGAGCTTATTAATTGATTCTCTCTTGTCAAAAGATTATGTCCTATCTCTGTTCCCCTGTGAAAACCCTGCATTTCTGCTGGAGGAAGCTCAGAACATCCAATAGCATCAAAGAATAAAGATGCTCCAGTCTAAACTATATAGATGCAAAAAAGGCCTGTCAATCTCAAGAGCTACCTCAAACATCTGATGAGCTCATGAGATAACAGGTCCTTCTGCTTTAGATCTCTTCAGAAGAAGATGGGAAGGCCAGCATTTTTTGTGGCATCTTGACAAAGGTTCAGCTAGTGAAGTGATGAGATTCTTTTCAAATCATCTTTAAAATTCTCCTTTTGAAAATCTGCTCAGCTTTGGGTGCCATGTCACATTTTCTTTCATTTAATCTGTTACAGCACTGTTTATCGTCCCTTCACCTCTCCCTGGGAAAATGCAGCAAAGCAAATAGCTTCTCTCTAAATATTGGGAACCCTTCTAGCTTCTACTCTGTTTTTTTTTTTTTTTTNTTTTTTTTTTTTTTTTTTTCTTTCTTTCCCCAATAATAAGGTGCCACCATTCCCACCATCTGCTATCTTCAAATAGAATTAAGGGCTTCCCTGCAGGGCAATCGCTGTGCCACGCAGCTGAATGCAGGGCTTGCAGCAGTTGTCCTCCTCGCTCCCATGAGTAATGTGTGTGAAACTGCTGAGTACATTAGCGAATTAGCAGACAGAGGTGAAGTAGATATAAATTATGCAAATTTAAAAGCCATACCACACAAAAGATTAATCTACAAAGTCAGTGTACCTAGTAAATGGGAAGAACTATTCAATTGGCTCCAAAAAGGCTGCTTAGTGACAAGAAATGTTAGGCAATGTTTCAAAAGGGTAAGTAAGGCAACAGGATAGGTCCCATCCAGGATGATTTAGGGACTACTTTTTCTATTTACATATGTAAACTTGGCAGCAGGGGTATTTTCAAAAGAGAATAAATTTATTGGTATCAGGAAAGAAGGGTAAAAAATGTGATGGAACAAACTCAACAAATTAAAAATAATTTGAAGAAATTAATTAGGCTTATATGCAGGCAAATGCGTTACACAAATACATGACACAAATGTGTCCCCACTTTCAAGTGGGGAAGCAAAAGGTAATGCTGCAGGGGCAGAAAATAATCCCCAGTGTGTCTTAAGAGACAGTGATCATAGCAAGGACTTAAAACTGATTGTAGATAATATACTAAAATATTGTGTTATTTATCAGAGTAGAGGAAACCCAGGAACATTTTCAAGAAAATATTGACTGAAACATGTGAAATGTAAAAGGTGAAAAGGAAAGTAGGCTGGTGCTCATTTATTAATATTGATTTGCATTACAGTAAGCAACTTTATATACCAGTCAAGTTCAGGATCCCATTCTACTATGCACCTTATTAACATGCAGTAAGAGGCATTTTATAATCTAAGTAGACAGGAGAAACAAAAAGATAGGAGAAAAGAATTATAGTCCCAAATGACAGACAGGCAACTGAGGCATAGAGATGGTAAAGCTTGAGTTGTTTAGAAAATGTGACCTTTTAATTAAAAATACTGCCGAAAATGAAAAATATTTAAATTTTGTCATAAATCTCATGGGAAATTTTGAGTTGCAGTTAAAAAGCCCCAGTATTTTGGGTTACCACAAAAAAAACAGAAAAAACTAAAAAAAGAAAAAAAAAAAAAAATAAAAAAAGAATTAAAATGAAGGACAAAAAAAAAAAAAAAAAAAAAAAAAAATATTCCTGCATGTCTATTTTTCTGCTCTGCCCAACCAAGAAAAGATTTTTCAAAGAAAGCACATGCATGCATTCATTAATATGCACATTAGTTTTAATGCAAACCAAGCTTCCCAATTTATAGAAACACTAATTTGAAACAAAATTTTGAACCAGCTTACATGAAGTTATTTAGTGATCACTCAACAGGAAGTACAATGAGGACTTGGACACAGCTCTCTTTTGCACAAGTATAATTGCAAGGAAATCCTTTTTAGAGACAGGAAAAAGGCCGCTTAAGAATATAGGGCTTCTCTAATACAGGAAGTGGTGAGCTATTATGCTTTTTCTTTGCCCTACTTACTACTTTCTAAAGCCCCACATATGTTTAGTTCACAGTGGCTTACTCCACTTTGAATAGCGGAATAAGTCATCCAGTACTCAGTGTGCCCTAAAAATGTCTATGTGAGAAGTAAAGAGCTATAAATTCAAACCTGTGCACTAGTCTCTCTGGGTAGACAAGCCCACAGAACATTACAGCTACGGTAGCATTATGGGGAAACAAGGTAGACACTATTAACATTTTATGAGTAATTTTGGTCCTTGAAATTTAAGACACTCTTAGCAGAGATTGAATTGGTACAGCTGCAGCAACAACAAATATAAAGGTTCAAGGTTTGGGGAATGAGAGTCAAAAGGAAAGATTAGCTAATCATGGGGGATTATTGTACAAAAGAGAGACAAACTCTTGACATAGGTGATGGATTCAGGCCAATAAGTTATCTGTACTACTAAATAATTCAAAAGAGAGAGGGCATGGGCTGAAGCTAAGGGAGATACTCATCCAGAAGCAGTTTCAGAATGGTCTCGTGCAAACCTTTAGCTGCCCAAAGTTAGCACCAGAACTGTGAAAGGAAACTGGACCCCAGCTGTCCTGCAGAAGGTATTGGGAGGTTGGAGAAAAACTGCATCAAGGAAGGCCTAGCTGGTAAGAGAGGCAAGATGGCACAAGAACACTGTTAGATGGTAATTCATATAATGCTTCTCTCAATTCAGCCACAGTTCACCTGAAATAAATGAGAAGCATAACAACCTGCAAGCTAACAAGAGGATTCAGCTGTGCAACTTTCTTGTTCAGTCAGTGTATAACAGAAAATGATTCCAGTTCGCCAATGCACCAGTTTCCTGTGGTAAGGGCAAACTGGACGAATAGGGTCGCATTACTGCGAACATTTGACTGATGTACAGCTGAGCTGGGTTTATAGCTGAAGAACAGGTAAAATACCTGGTGAGATCCAGGTTATTTATTGACTTTTCCAAGGACYGGGAGATGACTGTAGCTGCAAGGGTTACTCTAACCTATTTATTTCCAAAGGGAACCCCAAATGTCATTAACATGGCACTTACAGCTGGCAATAGACTGTCATTACGAAAGCTGCTGGGATTCTGTTCATAATTTATCATAAGCCTACTTTGCAACCTGGCAAATTGTTTCATCTCTCTGTTCCTCTATGAAACAGAGAATCTAATAAATGATATTGTAACTTTTTAAAAGCTCCTGGAGACTTAGGATTGAAAGGTGCACTATAAAAAGCTCCATGTTAGCACAAGAGCATCCTCAGAGAAGAAGGAAGTAAGACCTAAGGGTTTCATTGAGTAGTTACAGTATTCTGACAATACCACCAAATCAGATGTCACCCTTTGTTTAAAAACATCCAGATAACATATGCCCTTTTGTAACAATAAAATGCAGTTAATTATTTCATGTCATACCAATGCACTGACTTTCTTTCTTGTAAGCTCTTGATCAATGTGAAAATACTACAGGAAATATTTTGCTTCTCCTTTTCAGATACAGTATTCTATTCTGGAAAAAAAAATCCATCAAAGGGATATTATTTTTATGAAGGGATATATCAGAAAGCACAATCAGTGGAACTTGTGGTTGAATTATTCCTTCGCCTTTCAAAGATGTTTTAGTAACATCTATCAGTGTCTGTCAAATGCTAATAACACTTTAGAGGAAACAACTTTAAATTGAACCTACCCTTCAATAAACTTTTGACTTTCAGTATATCGTTTATAAGCCCAAGAAACTCAGTCTATGATATGTTTCTATCTATGGCTACACCGATACCCTCTTTTTTAAGGGCTTAGGACAGGACAAGAAAACTACAAAGAATAACCTGCTCTTTGCTCCTTTACTTCTTTCAACATTTAGAATTAGGTTCTTTAAAAAACAGCAAAAATGATTTAAAATTTAAATTTAAATGATTTAAAATTTAAAGATCACAAAAATAAAATGAGCAGTAATTGAGGTCCCTTTTTTCAAACTTAACGAGCTGAATTCCTACACAGTCATCTCTCCATGCAAATAGTCATTTCCTTAACACCCAACCTAGTTACTATGTGCAGAAACTGGGATATAAAGAAAGAACATCTGAAAAAGAAGTTTGAATTGATGAGAAGAATTATACTGCAACATTGTTAAGAACTGCTCCAGAGTTAAGTGATTATAGAAATATAAGGGGTTACATTAGCACTCACTGCAAGAAGCATTAGATGTTAACACCTTCCATGAATCACTGGAACAAGGCATTGACATGCCTGCGCATGCCGAGGGCACCGCGCAGCCTGTGCAGCAGCCTGGCTACACTTCAGTGTGCTGGATTTTTAGAGCTCTCTGTACTAGCTTCTTAACATACACAGTTTGCTGCCCTGATATTCAAAGCAGTAATACCTGTGAGGCTGCYTCCTCAAACCATCAGCATGGTCAGGATTTCCAAGGATATTAATATGCTACATAAAAATGACAGAAAACACAATGAGTTTCACAAGTGGATGGAATAAGACGCTCTCGGGAACTGGATCCTGTGTCTGTTCAAATATTTAAAGTATCTAAAGATGCAAGCTGATTCAGAAGGCAGATTTTCAAAAGACTTCCAACAAAAAAAGATAAAAATGGCAGCAGAAATAAGCACTGCAGCAGTGCTACCCTTGTCTTGTGCTCTCTGCGTGAAGACTAGCTTTTGGCTGTGTATTTGTATTTCAATATCCCCACACTGTGTACTGTGGTGACACTATGAATAAGTTTTGGGGAGGTAGGTAATATGATGGGCTGGTGGTTTTTATGCACAAGTACTTGCTGTACTTACTCTTAAAATCTTGCCAGTTGTTAAAGAGAATCAAATAATGCTTATGCTTTTATTGCATTTATTCCCTATAGCAAAATGTGGGATATGCTGCAAAACACTTCTGTGTCAGATCTCACTCTTAGCTCAACAAATAAATAATACATATTTACACCTACAGATTAATCCTCCTGTGTATTAAGGAAAGGAACATGAGGGATAGGAGCACACACGGGACCAGAAAAAAATGGTTTCCTGAATTTATTCCTCTGCTTGCACCAATTGTTTCGATGCAATAAGTCACCCCGAAATTTCTCTCTCTGTATTCAAAATGATGTTTCATGGATCCCAAACAAGATGTCAAGAGCTCACCAGAGGATGACATTATGGGACCAAAACAAAGTTTTGTCTCCTTGAAGAGATCTTCTCCATCTGTGCAAGCATTGTTCTGTCTGCCTTCCTCAGCGAAAGAGGGAGCCTGTACTGCCCCAAAGACTATTACAGTCTGCATGGCTTAAATCCTCAGAGGATGTAAGGATGTGCAAAGCTTCCTGCACACACACACCCCCTCCCTGTGACAGTCATACAGAGCACAGTAAACCACAACCAGTCTCTGGAACYGGTATTTCAGAAGAATGTGGAAGAAGCTCTGTTCCCCAAGAAACAGCACATCAGAATGAAAGGCCAATCACAAGCAAAGCATTTTAAGTTCCATAGCGTGGTAAGGTCAATTTGTGAAACTGCTGGCTTATTTTTATCACCATATAATGAACTTGGCTACAGCTGACAAGCACAAGGATTAGTAGTTCTTTTTTATTTTGATTTGAAAAAATGTTTGGCATTCAGTCAATAGTTCCCTTATCCCAAGCTCTGGACACATCCAATTTATATCCTCATTTGAAAAATCATACATATAGTAGGATAGCAGATTGTTCACTCTTCATGAATAAATAAAAGTAGTGCATGTTATATTACAGTAAAAGTCTCAGCTCCTGCAGGCTGCTGCAACTTACTACATACACAATAAGGCAAAAGGACAAAACTTAACAACAGAAGACAGGTCAAAATGCCTTCTTTACAGCTTTGAGACATACCTAAATGGAAACTCTTCTGCAACAAGGTTGTCCCTTCATATGCATCCTTCAACAAGCCTGAATACAGAAAGGCACACATGAAGAGACCATCTCYAGGCAGCATATAACCACTCACTGTTGTCAGTGAAGAATTCAAGGCACAGCACCAAAATCACCTCCAAGCTGACTTGAGTGGAGAAATRGAAATCTTATGGGATCCAGGTACAGCAGAAAAATGCATTAATGATATCATTCGGACTCCTGAGACATACAATGACCCTGTAATTACTGGCTTCACTCTCTAGTGACTTCTCATAAGCTCCGGGACTACTACTTAAACTCCCAAACAGCTTTAGCTCTGCAGTAACTTTTATTGTACCTGAATATTCCATTTTTTTGTTAGAAAAAGATAAACACAGCTGCAGTCACAGCAAGTTGAATCTTTCTCTTCAGTATTTCTTCYGCAACTCTTTTTTAAATGATAAACAAACACATAAATATGCAAAGAAGCTCTTTGACTATTTTGTGCTTCTCCAGTGCTCTACAAATAATTTTCAGTCTTTCCTGTTTCTGAAGATAGACTGTTATCTAAACACCAACTTATTGCCTAGATATTGTCTCTAACCACATGTAATCTTCATTCATAGTAGAAAACTAGTTTTAGGGTAGCGGAGTAGCTACAGAAGGCCAGGAGGGAAAGACACAGAGCTGAAAGACATGGAAGATCTATTAAATTCATCAAGGATATCATTACTGGTGATGATCAGAAGAAATTAGTCTTGAAATTATTTTACCATTATTTGTGACTGCAACATTGTCTCCCAGAGACCCCACAAAGGAACATTCCCAGGGCTGTCCCTTCTATCCAAAAGTTGCAGATTAATTTATGGAAAATCATCTTCTGCATAACTAGGTTGCAATAAAAATATAAATATGATCCAATTCACCAGAACTGAGCAAGTGCAAAATACTTTACTGTTTGATACTAGCTATGCATATTCTTATTTGGCTTGGGTCAATTTTTGAACATTTTGGATAAATGTTGGAATCTGCTAGAATAGGTTTGGAAAAATCACACAAGCTCCCCAAGTCCATTTGGATTCCTTTTCTGAAATCATTTCATGCAGCATGAAAATYGCTCACAAATGGAGGTGACTGGCTCTTTAAATTAAAATAATTTCTTCGTGAATCTCGTTATTTTCTAGAAGTACGTATATTCCTATTTTTCTTACTGTAAYGGATCTTGCCTCTGGGAATTGGGGTAACAGTAAGATTATTGGGAGTCACCAGATGGTGCTGTTGTACATTGTCTGTCTAAATCTGTTCATCTGGATATCCAGGGAATCTCCTCTCATGAAATGGCAAGCATAAATGTGGTGTGGTTGATGTGGTGCAGTTTCTACCAATAAAGCTTGTTTCTTGTCTGAACTTCCCTGATGAAGAATTATTTTCATTAGTGTGAAATACGCGAGCCCTTTTGGTTTCCATGTAAAAGGAAATAAAATATTTCACAAAGCCAGAAGGTCTGCAGAAAAGCATCCTCACACAAGTAACGGTCAACGTTATGAATTGACCAGTTATGCTGAAGTTCTGAATTGCCTAAAAAAAAACTGAGAAAGTATGGAAGAATTTCTATAGAAGAGCTAGCTGTAGACAAATAGCACCTATTAGAGATCTCTGGTGGAAAATAAAAATACTACTGCCTGCTAGTCCAGGAGGAGGTAATGATATGATGTTTAGATCTTTATAGTTCTGTCAACTGAAGCAGTTGTGTATACATCGTAAAAGGACTGAAAAACTTATCAATCTAAAAAGCAACCTGGTGTTTGCATGCTACCCATTTCCCTGTAAAGAATAAGGAAGGAGACAACCTGTAGTCTGTGACAGCATTATATTTTCTGACTAAGGCTAATTTATTTCTTGATGTGGAAGAAATGGTTTGGGATAAATTCCCTACAAATGGRAAGGGAAAGCAGCTAAGCTTGATTCAACTCCGTACTGTTAAAACCCATGCAACCACACCATCTCAGGCAAAATTCATGTTCAGCAGTAGGTGTTTGAAGCAGCAGTGCCTCACCAGGCTCTTGGGTAACCACAGAACCATAAAATCAGACATATGCCAAAACAAAACCTAGCATAAATACGTAACAGCACGGATTTCTTTAACCAACATCCTCAGGAGGTATTGTACATTAACACTCTCCCTCCTTACTCCTCCAAGTTTAATCAATAGAAATRCAGTTTCTAGACACGGCAAGTGTCACCAGCAGGCACAGTTAGACTTGCAAGGCCCCTTCCGAAGTGTAAAAGTCATTTTTTTTTCTATTCATGTTACTAGGTTTATGTTCTGCAAAAGTTTTGCATGAAAGCAGAGACTGTCAGAGGCTGGTTCACCTTCTGCTGCAGATTTGGATTAGGTGGGATTCTTGAGATAGAGTGGGGAGGAGAGACTCCTGAAGGAAGGGGAGGATATGGATCTGTTAGATCAGCTCACACAGGAATGAGTGGATTACTGTGCATAGAAAATGTTATACCTTGCTTTCTTCTTCACTGGGAAATTCACTCCCGAATCCCCCAGGATTTTAAAACCGTCCAAAGCACCAGCAATATTAGGTGAGAACTGAATGTCACATTTGAAAGAGGCTAGTATTACATTGCACATTTTCCTGCTTCTGTTTTTGCATCATCATCCAAGTAATAACAGTGCAGAAGAGTTCACAGTGAGGCAGGGTTTGTAGGGAGACATCTTAGGTTTTTTTTTTACCAAACCAAAACATACTGTTAGAAAAAAATGGGCTTTAAGGAGCTCAACCTGTTCTTTTGGTTCAGTTCTACTTTCACTACAGTCTTTGGTCAGCACTTAACTCTCTCTTTCCTTTAAACTCCAAGCAACAAAAAGCCTGGGTCAAGTCCAGAGTTAGTTGGCTATATAAAGGCGCAAAGACAACACCTATTTAAAGTTGCCTGGAAGTTAATGATGAGCGAAAAACCTTCTGTTTACTCCCGTTTATTACATTAAAAAAATAGCACAAAAAATAGTATGTTGCTTTTCTGTTAATAGTTATCCAGTACCCTGTCATGGTAGAATAGGGCTCCTACTTTACATGGTGACATCCTTTGAACTAAGTATAAAGCTGAAACTTAGCAGCAATTCCTTGCAACTGTTTTTCATTATTTTCTTCCTTCTTAAACTGATCAATGATTAAAACCATCTGTTCTTAGCTTTCCATGCTGAGAAGCTGTTTTTTAGCAAGTTCTTCAGCAGCTATTGTTTTCTACTCTAAGGCTGACAGTGCTCTGGCACTATTGTAACTACTATAACTAATTCTTTGAAAAGGTGTTATGTAGAGATATAAAGAAGTTTCCAAAAGAGCATACAATCTGATTCCWTACTTCAGATAGTAGCTTTCATCACTTTTGAGTTAGCCAATTCAGTTAYTTAGTAAGCTCCATTAAATCTTGGCATGTGTAGATATCTTGAAGATTTGTTCTGCCGAGTTTACTGGCTCCTTTTGCATCTGTTTTGATTTCAATCTAATCATAAATAAATTTTCTTGTTATCATTGAAGCTTGATTGTATATGATTATTTGTTAGGGCACTTGGCATGTTTAGTAATATTGGATGACTATTACTTTATCCTTTGCTTTCAGGAATCAAGAGATTGAAAGAGTTAATTACCTTACTTGCTTCCATTAAACTGTCTTTCGTTTTTTCTGTGCACACCCTTCCCACTGGCTAAGAAACTCATTCAGTGCCCTTTCAGTTCAGTGTATCTCACTTAACTACTTAAATTCTGATCTCAAAGTAAGGCTAATCTGAGAAGCACTGATTTTAATAGCTGAAGTCAGTGTTCCCATAAGCACTCTTCTAAAAATAAAGCCGTATTTTAGTTTGTACATTCTGGTCTGGAGTTTTATTTTAATGCCTCTTTACTTTTAAAGRGAAAAAAATACAAAATGCTTGAAAAACACCTTAATCTTTTGCCATGGCACAAAATCTTAGCACCTCTCTTAGGTAGGCTGGGTTTCAGGCAAGGAGCCAATAATATAAGCTGCATGTTTTAATATGAAATGTTGTCCTTTTTGCAGCATCTGGTATGTGCTGAGCTCCCAGGAAGGATGAGACAGAATTCACAAATGCTTCACTCTTTGTCTTTCACAGAGATGTTTAGACCTCATGAAGAGACCCAAGAGTTGTCCCCACACTGCTCTATCCACCCTGGCCATTCCAATATGTGTACTAGGACTCAAGATATTTTTGCCTGAGCTTTCTACTAAGAGCACTTGTTGCCCCAATGCTACTGAATCTCTTTGAGACCCTCCAAAAAGTGAAAAACTGTCATCTTTCAGTGTCTAATTTTTTTTGCTACATACTTAAAACATGAGTCATAGAAACAACCYCTGTGCTCAGGCTAGAGAGTACAGYGACGCAGGAAGTAGGTTCTGGGAGCTCATGTTGGCTGTGTTTTATAACCAGACATTGATCGCTATGAGAAAGCTCTCAGAAAGTGGCTTTGGTGTCACCAGATTTAGACTGCTGTCAGAAAGAGTTTGTTTTATTCTCTACATATGGAAAAAATATTTCTTAGCAAATACTTCTTTCTTTTTTTTTTTTTTT
>NW_028186357.1:2197956-2258155 GCF_003343005.1 Rhea americana | reverse complement strand
TCCTTCCCAAAATGAGATAACAACCTCCACCAACACCCTGACTGATACTGCAGGAACCATCTCACTTCTTTTGTTGTGCCCCCTCACCTTCTTAAGTAGATCTTTTAAGTTTGTTAGGAATTAATTACACTTATGTGTCAGAGGATATCAACAGCAACAATGGCCATAAACAGATGCCTACAAAAAAAAAGCATGAACAAGCTACTCTCATATGATCTTTCCCCTGAGTGCTTTTCCAGCTTCCAACTATTTGCAACTCAGGGATTTCCTGATCTCATGTTGTTAACCGCAGCATAAGGAAAAAATGATATTGTGGAGCTGACTGTGGCTTCTTTGATCTATTGGCTTGTCTGTGCTGGGTTCAGCTTAAAGCAGAACATGCCCATATACTAGAGCAGAAAAGCTGCTCTAATACATGCTGGTTGATTGCAGCTCCAAGGAGACTGTCGACCTGCTGAGATGGCTGCATGGCATGCTGGAGAATGTGCAGTGTTAGTTTTTAGCAAGCATGTCCAGTAGGATTTCCTAGATTCACTGAAGTCCTATTTTGATTTAAGACTTAGGAAAAAATAGAGGATTAAATACTCGGATGTGGGTCATTCTCACAGCATTCCATTCCTCAAAGTTAAGTGCTTTCTTCCTGCATCAATGAAAGCAAATTTCCAATCCACAATCTACCACGTGAGCGGTTGACATGGGACCTCAGAGCAAGAGCTTTGTGATGCTTTGCTATGACCCACTGTGATCTGATTTTGCCTCCTTGGAAATGCCTACTGAGTAAACAAACATACAATTTTAGGGACACAACCTGACCAAGGCAACATAACATGAGTATATTCTGTTATTGTACTACAGGATCCAATGCCATTAATTCAAATGAAATTGTTTTACTTCAGGACTGAACCTAGCAAAAAGGTATAGAATGCCCCTTTCTTAGAAAACTGCACGCAATAGAAACTAAGCCCAAGAGAGAGATTACGACAGAGCATGAGGAAAGGTAACCTTCTACAGTCCCAAGGGAAAAAGTAAAAGAAAGAGTTTTCTTCCTCATATTTACACAGTCTTAATGAATTTTACATAAGAAAGATACAAAATTGAAGACAAACAATGAAATACGAAGAGATCTCAAGATACATGACGAACCAAGAATTCATGCATAATATACGATATTTCAAAGGTAGGTAAAAAAGCAATGTAAGAATCAGAGGGTTTTGGTATGTACAGTATAGTTTGTTAGAAAAGTATTCCACCATAGGGAGCCAGAAGGTGAAGGTGCATCAGGGCACACTGGACTTTCTGGCTCTGATGGGACAGAAGGGATCCAGTGGTTTGCAGGGCGGAGGGGGGTTCTGTGTCACCGTGCATTCTTCAAGATTATTTAAATAGTTTGCTCATGATTTTCTCTAGAAATACTTGMATACATTGTTACAATGGAATGCTTAGCTAATTTAAAAATAATTAATGTCCTMGTAAAATTAGGCCTAGCTGAATTTAGCTGTGCTTTCAGATGTCATGAACTTGGATCTAAAGTAACTGCATAGTAGTATAGTGCTATTTCTTATCCCTCTGTTCATCACACTTTTTTAGATTGATTGAAGGACCAGGTTATTCTTGTAATAAAAAAAAAGAAAAAAAAAAAAGAAAAACTGGTTGAAAGTCATTTAGGGAACATTGAATTTTCAAATGTTATTTTTCTCTCTTATATCAAAAGCACTTTATTTCCTAAGTCATGCCTAGATCTGCAAAGACAAATTTCTTCTTAGGCTACATAGTATCAGACATCTTTGTTACAAAAAGTTTGACAGTTCTAGAAAACTCTGAGAGAAAGCRAAATCCAGGAAAATTCCTCCTGTAATTCCTACTTTTCACGATTGAGTAAACTTATTATTGAGGAGGATATCATTATTTGAACCAGTAGATCTACCAATGATACAGAGACATATCCTGAAATTAATTTTTGAAATCAAACATGTAAGACTAATCACTTTATTTCCATGCTTAACAGGTGCTAATACCAGAGGGAAAATACTAAATAGCGTATGATACCCTTGAGAAGCATATAAGATATTTATCTGCCCAAAATCCATGACAGTTGCATAGAGAAAAGGTTGTGAATATAAATGGGGGAAAAAAAGCGTAAGGATGGAGGGTGAAATCCTGATGCTGCTCACATATATAGCATCTTGAGCTCTGTGGGACAAGGATGCTGCACCACATGCCCTTAGCTTGCCTCCATAACAGAGCACAAGATGCGCATGCTGTTCTTCTAGGTCAGGGTCCTCATGAACCTTTTCATTTTATAAGGGAGGTTTTGCTCAGGTCTTTTCTCCTACAACTCTATCTTCCTGCTGTAGTGGCTACTAGGACACACACCCCTGGAATTTATCCCTGTTTTTACCCCAAGTCAGCTTGCATGCTGCCATGCCTGGGACAGATACAATTCTGGGTCTGGTGGAAGAGCTTTGCAGCCATGTCAGTATGATTACGGTATGTGAAAAATGGAGCTGCACTAGGCAGTGCAAACAGAGTAGCTGAAAATAACAGGAAACAGAGCTGTGTGCAACCCTGCAACGCGTACAGTGCATCTGGGTATGTCCAAAGTCGGGAGGTTTAACTGCTCTGGCTGTATGTGTCAGCTGAAGTCTTGTGCATATAGATATTCAAACACTGAGACATTCTCCCTCAACTATTTTATTCACCCTAAAATATACTTATGCATCTGCTGTTCCTCTGTGAAAAGATGAAAGATTAAGCTGGCTTCTGGCTGGATAAGAATGGTGAAATGTGCTACCCATAAGTAAGCTCTATATTCATGGCAGAATATTTAAAATGACCCTTATATCATAAGAAGGGATTTTAAAAAAAATCCGTAACYGTAGGAATTAAGAGCATATCTCTCACATTTGAATTTCCTAGCTGATACTTGGTTGGCTTGAGGAACTGTCACGCAGTAAATCCATTAAAATTCTGTGCTTAATTTATTTCTACAGTATTAACTTTTCCATAACTCATGATGAATGTCTTGAGTTTGGATACTTCTTACACAAACTTCTGACAATGATAACTTGCTTTTTCTCATGTATTTCCTGTGGAAATGTTATTTTCTTAATGTATAGAAGAAAAAGAGTAACTTTTAAAATAAACTTGCATAGTGAATCTTTAAATAGTGACTTYGACTTACTACAGTTGCAACCAGAATAGGGAATGATCAACTCTTTTTTGCATTTATTTGATTAATTATTCTRATTTGTATTTCTGGGCAGAATTCAGTAAAATAGAACCTTGGAAAATACACATCTCTTTGCCAAAACAAATTTTCTCACTCCTAGATCCATTTATTTCCTAGACAATAGGTGAGGTCAGAAGGGAAACAAGGAGTCATTCCCTTAATACTGGCAAACTACTAATGAGCTACCATGCATCATATTCTGCTCCAATGGAGCTATAATTGCTTCCAAAACACCTGTATTTTGGCCAGATACAATTATGCTTATGGGGGGAGAGTAAAGGACTGGTGGTGTTAAAATGAGATAGGAGGGACACATGTGGGGAACGGAAACAGCTAGAACAGCCAATGAAGACTTTTTACATTAAACTGCGTTTCAGCTTCAGTTTTGTACAATAACAGAGGAAGCTCCCAGGTTCCCCAGGAAGGCTGACTGGTTCTTTCAATAGACGGAAGGGCCAGAGCCTAAGGCAATTTTTAGCTCTGTACTTGACCACCTTTATGATCTTAAACAGATCGCGTTGCTTCCCTATACCTCAGTTTTCCTAGTTTTCCTTCTGTAACACTGCAGAATTATTTCAGCTGTACAGCTATATCCCTGTGMTTTGGCAGGACAAATACACTAATGAGCACGAGGTAACTTCATATTACTAAAATGTGGGTAAAAAGAGGGCCRGAATTCAATTACCTGTCCATGGTTGTATGATTGAAAGTGATTGAATTAGTGTGGACTACCACTAAAGSAAAGTGCCTGGGAGCTTCATGGATGGGGCGAGCTCACAGTGCAAGCTGATTGAATTGCTATCATTCAACTGACGGGCAAGAGGACCTTAGCCTGTGTGGGAAAACACCTACCTCCACTCTGAAAASAGTGCTAGATGCTGGAAGTCAGCTGAGGAGCAAGACTTTGTTCCACACAGGTGGCAGCTTGGAGAAGGGGGTGGAAACAACCCCATTTTCATGAAGTAGACCCTGTGGAGCACCCCAGCCATCACAAAGCAGGGCTCTTCTCACTCCTTCCCTAGCTTATTTCATATGAAATGTGAATTACAGAACAGCTTGCTTCCAGGCAAAATAACGATTAGAATAGGTGTTYATTTATTTAAAATATATTTTTTAAATAATTATTTTTTGTCTAGGACTGAGTAAAAGAAGAGAAGCCTGCAGGGTGATAAGCTGAAGGGTTTGGGGTATATAACTGTATCCTGAAGTAAGTARTAATCATTTGCAGTTGCTGTAGATAATACAGAACTGTGTGGGTGTTCCCTATCAGCTGACCATGTTAGAGATCTTATTAACAGATATTAATCAGTAATCTACCAGCTGGTTAGGTAGTAGTTCAGGTAGTACTTACTACTAAATTTGGATTCTAGAGGAAAAAAAATAAATATATAAGCAGATAAAGTCTATAAGCACATACAGGCATACAACTGCTATAGGGAATAGTGATCTAGTACTCTTAAAAATATGGCATTAGAACACAGCATTRTGAGTTGCTACTCAATGCTTTAGAGTAACTCATTTTTACAAGTAAAATGCATTTTATTAGTGCTTAAAGGGCTCAGGGATGCAGAAAGAAACAGTAATATGGCTTTCTGTTTTAGGAGAAATGGCTCCTATGACTAGYATAAGCAGGGATTATTTTTTCTTACTGGAAAGAAAAGGGTATGATGGTTTCTTAAGGACTTTTCTAAAATGTAAAATTCCTGTTTGACTCACCACTCACTCACTGTTTTCAGTCCTCTCTTGATTATGACATGCTCCCTATTTCTTTTCATTGAAGTATCAGTCTGTTCTAGTTGCCTGTGACTTGCCTGTTAGCAAGTACGAAAACAAAACTGGTTTACTATCATGGAGTTTGGGCTGGCATGAAGGGAAACGCTAGCAGACAAAGCATTCAGCAACCATCTGGAATAAAAAAAACTCACAGGTTTTAAAGAAAGCTGCGTCAATGCTAAACTTTGTTGTCAATAACCCCTTGTGTAAGAAACAGTGATCGGAGTTTGAGGTGTTACAGAAGTTCTGGGTTGGATACATAATAAAAATCTTACTTTGAAACTGCAAAACTCTTCTCTTGGTGTTCTTGTGAAACCTTTTCCAAGGCACTTCAGCTGTGTTAAGACAGAGGATCCCTACTCRAGCCTATTTTGGCAGAGCTGCCAAGCACAGAACCAGAGTGCTTGGAAACGCATGCTTTTAACTCTTCACTAATCCAGCTCCCCCGCACTCCTCTGAGTCTCTGCCCTCYGGAATAATACGTAATTCAGCCAGTTGCTTTGTCTCCTCCTGCTAGAGAGCCCCAGGAGGGAGGATTGGATTTCACTCCGGCTATGGACTCCAGCTCTAACCACACACATTTCCTACAACCTTTTGGCCTCAAGAGCTGGTGGCGGCTCTGCTGGGGTATTGCAGGAGGGTAACTTGCCAAACCTAATGGCACRGCAGGTCAGGCTTGCTTTCTTCTGTTCTCTGGCAGTTCTTGGAGGAAATGCAGTAGGCTCCCAGAAAACACTAACCAGCCTGTTGTTTCCAAATAACAAGGGCAATGGCAAACACACTGCAGCTAAGCTTGTGCTTTGAATCACTTTGCATGCCTGAATTTCTATTCCAGCATGTACTTGGCCCACCTGCCTAAAAGAAATTCAGCTATGGCCATCTTCAGGGGCAGATACTGCTCTGATAACTATGGGGATCTCTGAGCCWTCTTGGAGGTTGTGCACTTCTTGCCCTGTCTGTCCTGGTTAAGACGTGCCACTCAAGCTTACGCGCACTGGGTTACTGCCCACTACTGAGGCTTTTATCCACGTTTGAAGGAGTTGCAGAAAAGGTGCAGCGCAGCATAGCAGTCAGGAAGCACATAGACTGCCAGGACCACAGGAGGGGGAGCGCAAAACCTGGGTGCACGCTCATGAGAGGGACTCATGTCGTTCCCTTTAACATGAAATTAAACTTCCCTCGCTCTTGCGATAGATTCACRGCAGCTAACCCTCAGCCTTTATTAAAGGGTCAGGACAAGTCTTCAGGAGGTATCGCTGGCAGTRTAAAGGGGTACTGCCACTCGCAGACACCCCCCAGGCTGGCCCATCTGTGAAAACACCTGATGCATTACAGGCAATTAACGGCWTTAATAACAGAGCCTCAGTGCAGGCTGCTCTTGCTCTAGTACATCAGGGAGAGAGAAGTGACCTGAGGTGCTAGGTTGTTTAAGGGTTTTATAAGCAAAACCAARGGTATCTAAAGCCTGCAGAGCACACTACACACAGCGGTGAACTTACAGTCTGCAAAACCAACCTCCAGGAGGTCCTAGCAGGAGCTTTCTTGGCTTGTAGCCCAAAACCCACTAAACTAAACTTACTATGAATCAAGTCTAAACTTACTATGAATCTTACATCAGTCAGTACCTACCCCCCCCCCCAAAAAACAAAACAAAACAAAACAAAACAAAACCACCCCTACCCAAAGAGGCAAAGCACACCTTGCCCTAGAAGCAGAGGCCTTGCCTGGCCTCCCTCCTCTGGCCGTGCCCTGAGGACTATGCTGTTTTTTGTTAGGGGCATTTAAAGGCTTGAACTTACCCAAGACAGACACAAGCACCAAGTCTTATTTTCTTATTACTTAACAGCCTACTGACACTTTATAACAATATAACTTTTACAACAAATACTACTCCACCAGTACTGACCTCCAGACCACCCCAGCAGGCTTCAGGGGGGCACCTGCAGCCCAGCCCCTGTGAAGGGTTAGCACTAGAGGGTGCTAATTAACCCTCCAGGTGMTGYTAATYAMCCYYCMRGKKSYKKTWAWTMWCCCTCCAGGTGCTGTTACTCACCCGTCCCAGGGCCCATAAGGAGCCGCTGTGGCCAAGGGCTCTGGTACGATGTGGAGAGTGCTGGGTGGAGGTGGCAAGCTGGTGAGTTATTTGGCTTTTTACCACAGAAGTGTGTTATTTGGGGGTGGCTGGAGATGAGGGGCTGTGGCGTGAGGCTCTCTTTGCCGTTTTGGCTGTGGGTGCCTGAGCTGGATGGGCTCTACAAGGAGGTTGGTGCTGGTGGGGGCTGAGGCCCCTCAGCCCCCCTGGGTGCTGCTTGCCCCAGTGCTCGCGCGGTGCTGGGGGTGCCCTGGGGTGCACTGGCCTGCTMCAGCCAAGCACCTCCCTTGGGGGCCCCTAATCCCCCACCAGAGCGGGGTGGGAGTGTGAGGCTGCTGTTCCCCGCTGGCAGGGCCCTGGGGTGTTTGGTGGTGCCACCGGTCCTGAGCGGCCGCTGGCGACCTGCTGCCGGCCGCGGTTCCCGGCCGCGGTGCGGCCTGCTGCGAGGAGACCAGGCCGTGGGGGAGCGCGGCTGGCGTGGCAGCTAAGCGTTAACGGGGGCTTCAGCCTTGTGCTACTGCAAGCGTTACTTGGAGGTGAGTTGTGTACCCACATGGCTTGTTTTATTGTTATTTGTATTTYTTATTAATCCCCTTTCCTGTGAAACAGGGTGTGTGTACATTCTTGCTTCTTTTAGCCACCACCTAGTTCTGGTCTGTTTGGGAACTTGCTCTGCTCATCAGCACTAGTTGATGAGGGTTAAGAGATGACCCAAATCCCAATGCTCTCGCATCAAGACTGCCTGTGCTCTGGCATGCCTGGCGTTGTCCCCTGCGAGCACTGCCTCACGCAGACCCCCTGTTCCCCTTGGAGCTCCTGGGGCGCTTCCCTGGAGGCTGGTGGAAAACCTGGACCTTGAAGGAGGGGTGGGAGGGGGACACTTACTATTTTTAGTATATAGGTCTCTAAGATTTGTTTTAACTCCTGTTTTGTAAGATGGCTTCCTGCCTGAGAAAGTAGGTAAGAGAGAAAAGCAACCTAAATTTAATGTGCATGTGGAGAACCTCTTACAGTTCACGGAGAGCATTATAACTGCTGCTGGAAGTTCCTGCTGGTTTTGGTTTGAATTCTGAACTATCTGGAGTATTAATTCATCCCTATCCCTGATTAAAGTACTGGAGCAGAGTTGTTGCTACAAACTTAAGGATAGTGTTTTTCTTTGGGTTTTTGGCTGGTCTGTAAATGCAGGAAGATGTGAGCTGAGAGCAGAAGACTAGCAGGGGTTGGAAAAGCTATCAAATAACATCCTTCAGGGTGGAAAGCTGATGCTGAGGACCTCAGAAAGTGGTAGGCRACTCCTTTGAGTGCATCTCTCTTCTGCTTGCCTTCCCCTCCCTGCTCCTCCACTTGGCTTCCCTTGTGCTGGGGCAGGGCAGAGGCAGCAGCCCTGCCAGATAAACCTGCAGGGGATAAATGGCAGCTGCCAGAGCTGAGGAAACTTGTGAACCTCCTGAATACAGGGGAAGGGTAGTGCTAAATATGGTGACTGCAAGAAAGTCTTGTCAAAAGAGGACTGGACTGTTGTGATAAYGGGGAGTGGCAGGAGAGGTGGAGCTGGAAATGCAGATGGAGGGGGGGGATTTCATTTGCAATTGGTGGTCCATCTGCTGGGTATTACTTGCCTGGATATAACTGATCCAGAGAAAGCAGATTCCTGAAATGCTAGGTCCCCTCTTTCAAAGAAGAAAAGTTTTGGTAATTGAAGGGCACGCATGTTATAAACTTTGTCCTAGATTCAAGTTCATTGAATCAAAAGCCAGCTCTGCCATTACCTGAGCAGTTAATAAAATCTATTGCCTTGTGATGGATTTTTTCTGCAGGCTAGAATTGATCTATCTTTGTTGTGATTTGTGAGATTGAGGAGGAAAAGCACAAAATAAAATCTGTATTTCTGCTGTACAGAATTTTCACTGTGGTGTTCTCCTAAGGCTTGGAAGTAACTAAAACTGCAGTGGTTACTCTTCTGATGTATTGAAAATAAAATACACCTTCTTAATGTTTTAATAAAGAGAATCTCTTTGCGCTGGTGCTCAGAGTTGCTCTTATTTCTTTCTGTGCAATTTTATTTTCTAAAAGGGAAAAATACTATTAAAAGCTGTAAGGCATGATTTGTTAGACTGAAACTAAGCGCACATACACCAAAGCAAAATGCATTCTAAGGTGCTGTGTTTGTGAGAGGTGCTTGCCCAATATGTGTGATGCAAAATGGGGATGCTTTGTGAAGAAATCATCCTTGTAAAGCCATTGGTTCTGGTCATCAGACTCTATCCAATGCTTTAGTGATGATGCTGCTGATCTATTTGGGAAGTTGGCTGGCTCTCAAGGCAGAGTCTCTTCTCAAAGGCTGTTTCACAGTGAAAATATGCTCAGTGCAGCCGAGTGCATGAATGAAAAAGCCTCTGGTACCTTCTAGTCTGGCAAAATGCAGCACAAAACTCAACTTGTTCTGTCCTTTCTACTGTCCCAGGTAAGAAATGTGTGGGTTTTTTTCCTTGCTTTCTTTCATCTTCCTTCTCTGATGTGCTTTTTTGGGGTTTGGAAGTATTTGTAATTCAGGTCTGATTTCTTAATAATTATGCATTGCTTGAATTACTGCTGAAAGATGCAAGATCTCTGCTATAAGGCTGTTGCTAGGAATGTAGCCTCTTACAGCTTTCTGATTTACAATTACAACAAATTTGCTGTGTTATAGTATTCCCCCCTCCTTCAGSGAGGGTGATTGGGGGAATCTTTCAAGTGTCTCGGCAGCAGCTGCAGCAGCAATATTTTCTGTCATATCAAATGCTGCAACTTTGATTTGCCTTTTTCCTCCAGCTTTTGCCAGGTAGTAGGCTTACAGGCTGTTATAGGCAGCTCATGTTATTTATTTCCTTTTTTTTCTCCTTAAAAAAAAAGGGGGGGGAGTATAGAGGAAAAATAAAATCAGACCTTGCAAAAGGTTCCTTTCCCCGCACGCTCTTTTGATAGATGTGTAATACTCTGTTAGTGACTTGCTRTGTAGTCTTTCTCTTATTAAATGTAATAGATCCCCCTCTGCCAGAAAGCAGAGGGAAAAACAAGCCAGCCTTAAAAACACAGAGCTGCTAAAGCCCCGCTGCTGCTGTCAGTCAGGGGAAGCGACTTGCCGGGCTCTGACTTCTCAATTTCTCCTGGTTGCTCTTTTCCTCCTGCTACTATTGCAGGGCTCACTTTTTGAAAGCACTGGGAGAGGTCTGAGGCTCCTTTGCTGTGCAGCATAAATGCATCTTTTCTTGTCTTAGGAGCCCTGTGAACTCTTGCATTTAGTGACTGTGGTACTGGCATCCTGTGCCCTGAGTAGAGTGTGTGTGTGTGTGGTTTTTTTTAAGTTAATTCTTTCACTTGGGATTGAGTGGTTTTGTTAACCCTTAGGGGGTTGGTAGGTGTTTGAGCGCCAGACTTGTGCTTGGGACACTGAGCCTGTGCACTTGTGTTTGTGTGAACAGCGATCTCTARAAGGAATTTGGTCTGCTTTTTCAAAATGGGATGGTATTCAAAAGGAGAAAATAGTGAGGTTTTGCTATTGGGAGAGCTTTACTGCTGAAGGGAGACATGCCAAGAGCCTGTAAGTAGGAGGCAGCTGGATGAGCTGAAGGCATAAATGCTGCAGATCAAAGCATGGATGTTTGGGTCCTAGCTCAGCTGGCTGAGGGTAGAAAGCATGCCCCGGGTGCCAGAAGTTATGGGACAGTGGGTGATGGTGACAGGGAGTTCATATGAGCAAGCCCCACTTCAGGGAGCATAATAAATGGGATTATGCTGAGGGCTTGGCTCTTCCCATAGCTAGGATGTGTGCAGCTGTGCAGGGTCACAGGTGCRGAGCCATGATGTGCTGGTGAAGGACATGGCTGAGGTGTGGAGCAGCCTGTGCCAGGGCTGTACGCAGGGTATCTAGTGGGGGGGCTTTGCCAGTGGCTTGGGCTGAAGCTGGYGGATGGCGCAGGAGAGCTCCGTGGCGGGAGGGGATGCTGCTATTCCTGGTGAGGGCTGGTGGTTTTAGCARGCTGGGAATGCCTGACGGTGCTGGAAGGAGAAGTTGTGAAAGTGGGCTGAGACCCAAGCGTGGGCTGGGGGAGCGCGGGTGCCCAAGCAGAGGGTGCAGCAGCAGCTGTGAAGGCAGCCTGGGGCTAGGCCACCCCAGTGCCCTGACCTCAGGCTTGAAACCTGTTCTCTGTACTGCAACCTGCTTGGCTTTCTCCATGAGTTTGGGTCCTTTCTGCCTGCCTTTGCTAGCATGCCATACTGAACTGATAGGCTTGAGYTTGGGTTTTCTTTAGCAGTCCCTTATTGTAAAAGCAGTATTGACAGATGTCTAAGGCCTATTAAACCATGTAGCTTCTGTTCTTTAATCAGTAATTCCCTGCAATTTTATAAGGTGCTGTACACCTGATTCTGAAAGCMACTTGAATGTACTTATTCTTAACTTGCAGCAGTAAGTCAGAGTGTAAGTTCTGACTTGTTGGGCTGAGATGAGCTTGTAGTGCTTTAATACAGCTCTGTAGTGAAGTGTTGAATTTGCACTCTGCTGTCTTCATTAGCATATGTAGCTTTATTTGGCAATGTCTCTACCTGGTGATTTTTACACATTCCTTAGTTGACTTCCTACATTGTGTCAAAGTTGATTTATTAAGAGATCAATTTGACTTGTAATAAGGAAGGATACACAAATCTGGTCTCAGGAATGAGATGGCTTAATATTGCTGTGTTAAGGTATGAATTATAGGTGATAGCATGTTGGGGAAGAAAAGAATTATTATATGCTGTTTAGTTTTTCTTTGACACAACCCATGCACAACTTGCATGTGACAGGAAAAGTAAACAGAAGAATGTGAGAAACAACATATTAAACAAATGCAGCCATCTGGCAGTGTAGTGGTTGTAACACATTTTGTTAGGATTTTTTTTAAGTGTTTTTTCTCCTTGTTTTCCCTCTGTCAGCAGTAGCAATAATGGCTCCCATAATACAATGCCAGTGGAACTAGTGAAGCTCAATTTTGATAAAATGATGTCTAAGCAATAGCAATTCAGTATTGTAATACTTTCTGTAGAAGTAGAGGAAAGGAAGATCTCCATTTCAAACTAATGATGGCAAAAACTTAGTGTAGAAAGTCTGAGAAAACTGCTGGGCCTGTGAGAATATCAAGTGACCAAAAATTAAAATATTGCATACCTTTTTACTGAAAAGGTCACTTATAAAACTGGTTATTGCTTTTCTTGGTCTGCATTTGAGCCTGTTAAGGATGGAAAAGCCTCCTTTTGAGGCATTAGAAGGCTGATGTTAATGGGAAGCTTCACACAAACATTCCTCATGAGCTGCTTTCTTGATGAAGGTTATATTAAGCAGGTGGGTGATAAATGTTTTTTTTCTCTTCTRCAAAGATCTGGTCTGCCCTGCTACTGATTGTTCTGTTCCCACTGAGGGGAAAATTGAATGTTACTTTAACTGGAGCAGCTGAAGACGATCTTTGAAGGAACGCTTTAATTCACAATCACCTTTAAAACTACAAAACATATCTATAAGATTCGTATCTGTAATATAATCATTGATCTGAAGTTGACAATAAAAGCTGAGTGTAATCTAGTACCTTGAATTGCACAGTTCACTAGAAAATATACAGTTAGCAGTAAATACCTACAGATTTTTAAATCAAATAGATTCTTTCAGGCTTTTCCCAAAGGATATTTTTCTAAAGCTTATGGACAAAGTATTTATTCTAAAACAGAAGTTGTTAAAAGGACTGCTTTTGTATGTTAATGCACTTCATGCAGATAGACGAATCTAGCAAAATTTGAGTAAAGCATACAAGACAAGGGAAGAAAAATCTCTGCTGGATAGCTCAAACAACTCAAGTTCCCCAGAGGGAAACTATATGAATCAGAAAACTATAGATTTTTTTTCTTTACAAGTTTATCAATACAGTGAATAAAGAGAATTAGTTCTAGAACAGTTTCCCAAATACATAGCTTAAGAATGCAACAATGTGGGCTTTTATTTTTCAAATTTCTCCAGAAGAGGGCTCCATGCACAGCTCAAAAGTCAACACCAATATGTAAAAAGCAAGGGAAATTTATCAGCTTCCAGAAAAGGAAAAAATCTTGCTCTCACAAACTTTGCTGGAATAACATTAAAGGATTATGTTCAAGTTTTCCTCCAAATGTCCAAATTATGTCCAAATGTTTCCCTCTTGTTTCTTTGTGGTGTTCTGTTTATGATTCTTTCTTTCAGAAGAAAGAGTTCTGTATCTCTGAGCATTTTCAAAGAAAAAAGTTAAACTCCACTACCAATTATTATGTAGAGTTACCTGTATTGATGAACACTTTGTGATCCAGGTAATGCTCTTAATTCTGACTGTTTCAGGCCATCTTTTTTTGATGCAAAAAGACCTTCTTACATCTTTTGAATGAGATATGCATCTACCAAAACACAGAGCTGTTCTAGCAGTCATGCTATGCTATTTGTCAAATCCTGCCTTGGAGGGAAGTATGACTTCTGGCAGTAACTCTAACCTTTTTAAGCTGTGCTTACCTGGGACATGACCAGACTTCTTACTGATAAGGAAGGGAGACTTGATACAGTAAATGAGTGGAAATAGGTCATGAAAATGCTGTTGGAGTTATGGCATTACAATTAAAACCACTTTGCTACTTGCAGTGCTAGCTTTCTATTCAAGATACAGCTTGGGACATGTGTTGGGGCACAGGTTCTGTTTCTGATGATCAGAAACTGGACAAGCTTATTTTGTCAGATATAATACTTGTGCCCCAGACCTTGGGGAATGCTGACTTGATTCTCAGTGACTTGTCAGGTAAGAAACAAGCCTTTCTAAAAGGCATCTCTGTACAGCCTAGTGCAACAGGAACTCTGTAGAAATGGTGATGATGGCTATTCAAGGAAGCATGGAGCTCTGCCTTTTGCATTCTTCCTAGTAGTGACTAAGTAAGTAGGCTTTTCCTGTTCCCCTTATATGTAAGGGCAAGCTAGATAACTGTTTCAGTTATACTCTCTGCTCATAGCTGAAGTCTTTGGCTGCAGGATTGTACCCATGTATCAGGATTTTGGCTCAARTTTTGGATTTCCTAGACCAGTTTAAAAACCTGGAGGAGAGGGGAGCCTTGAAGCAGGAATGAGGCTAATGGGATTGTTTGAATAGTTTCAGGGAAATTGCTACTTTATTCTGCTTGATAGATACTGGTGCCAAGTGTGTGTGTGTATATATATTTTTTTTGCCACTAGCATTCTAGCTGGCRGTTTCCTTGGTGTAGACAAAGAATCAACACATCTCCTCTGAGGAGGAGAGACAAGGTATTTACTGTAATTAGGAGATTAAGTGGGCTATAGCTTTTCCTCTCGTCTGGATGATGATAGTGGGTTCTTGACTGTGGCTCTATAGTTGCCCTGTGCCCTGTCCTAATCATGGGACCGGTGGGTCCAGCCCAGATGGGAGACTGCTTGGCTGTCACTTGCGATGTTCTGCAGCTAGTGCAATGTTTAGCATATAYAAATCAGTAGGCTATTAAATGCCAGATAAAGGAGTAGAAAAACAAGTCTGTGCTCTGTTAACCAAGGCTTCATTACTCAAGGGTCTCAGATTTGCCTGCTGCTTGTTTGTTAGTGTTGACCTGTTATGTGGACAGTGTTCCCTGTCAACAGGGTTCTTGAAAAGCTGTACTGTTTTGTGTGAAGGGAACTCGTATCTCCTACTAGCTTATCCAATATTTTTGCACCATTAATTTTCTTGCCTGAAGAAAAAGGAGGAATTTAAGACTTGATTTGATGGAGTTAGGCTGTTCTTAGAACAGTTTTAACCAAAATGAACATGAGCTATTGAGTGGGGTGTAAAAGAATCTCTTCAGCACATGGCAGTTCGTCAGTGTCTCTAACCACTTGGAAAAGCTGATTAAGCTGTTTAAATAACTTCTGGTATCTGTGATAGCCCATTTATGGGTGGCTAATTGTTATCTAAATGGGTCTTGTTTTTAGCAGAGGTTTTGAGGAGTCTCAAAACTGGGCAGTTCTCTGGAATCTTTAACAGCTTTTATTCCCTCAGCATTCTTGGGCTCTGCTTGATAAAGGTGCTGTTACCAAAATTATCAGTTTTGGTGGTGGTGTTTTTAAACTAATAATAGCTTTCTCTTTTAGTCTGACCTCCTTTGTTCTGTTGCCATCAAGGACTGGTGTTTAATTCCATATCAGTAACCTGCAGTCTGGTGTGTTAGGAAGAGCAAGTAACTTTTCTGTATTTGAAACTTATGGGCTAATAGGAGTACAGACAAACCGTTTCCAAAAATTTTTAAGTTTTTTGGCAAATGAGTACTCATGGCAGATGGACATCAYAGTACTTGTCTGTAACAAGGACTCAAAATGCTGCAAAGTACAGTTACTAGGCCATCAAGCTGTCACAGCACTGTTCTAGCTGCATGCAAAGAAATATGTATCAAGGTTGGAACAAATTATAGGATTACATCTTGGATTTAGGATGTAAAAGATGCTCTCTTGCGAACATCTATACTTGTAAATTGTGCTGTTCTGAGCTATTACTTACTACTTGCACAAATGGTGTGCTAAAGTTTGCTGTTGCCCCTTATTTGCTCTGCTGCAAAGTTGGCAAAGATGAGCTGGAAATGCCACTGAAGGACTACTGATGGTGTACATCAATGGTGCTCCTCTGTATGGATTGTAACAGTCTGTCAGAGGTAGAGATAAATAACTTCTCATACTGTGTCAGATCAATTCACAATCTTTGCTAGTAGATGGGTTTTGTTTGAATTGCTACAGAGCAAAAAGCATGTTAGAACATACTTAAYGTGCTGATAATTGGCTCATCTACTTACAGACTTTTAATAGATTTCTTTTTGGTGTCCTGGTGTAACTTGGAATTGTAAGAAGAATCTSTTCAAACTGCCTTTAAAGATAATGCTCCTGAGCAGAGTCACCTGCAGGTGGGTTTTCTAACCTCCTCGGTAAAAGCAAAGGCCATCAGCCTTTATATAGTCCCAGTATGTAGGCAGAAGGYCTAAGCTGCTCTAAACTCATTTAGATCAAATAGGGAGCTAATCCAGCTTCCATAAATTAGGAATATGATCATAGCTTGTACAAGATGAGAAAAATATCACAACATTGTCCCCTCCCCAGCCTATTTTAATTTTCTTGATATAAGATGGTCTTTAAAGTGTGATAGGCCCATTCCCTCTTTGAGCCAACTACCAGTAATGGCTTGGAGAAACAAACAGAACCCTGGGAACAGTTTATCCAAACTCTCCCATCTTTCCCTGACAAACTTGCTGGTTTTGAGCACCATATAAGGTGTTTGTAGTCATGCCTCTAGAGTCAGCCTTCCGTTCTCCCTGAGTGACCACTCCTTATCAAATAAACTACTACATTAAAATAAGAGCTGAACATATAGCTGCTGTATGGTTGACAAAGCAGGAAATCCAAAGCACCTGGTGCTTTGCTACCTAAGGGAAAGGAGATGGAAAAGCCCATTAAAATTCCAACAGCTAATTCCTCCCAGTTAAACCCATTGTTTTCTCAGCTCTATCGGAGGAAGCTGAGTAACTGGGACTGTTCCACATRGTAGGAATGGTTATCTTGGTGGCAGATTTGAGGAGCTTAGTACAGTTGGGTAACTCTGGCCAAATTAAAACACATTCAGTTTGGCTTTTTGCCAAGATAACTGGTCTTAAGTGCCAGAAAGTCACAGATCTTATATAGCATCCTTATTCAGGTGGAATGCAAGTGGGGGGGTGGGGGAGGGAGCCTGGATAAAGATAAATGAGAATGAAGTTAAATAAAATGGTGCATGAAATTTAGTTTACACTATAGGATTTTTATTGGCCTGCTTCCTGAAGACTGGATTTGTTGTCAGTCCAGGTAGTTTTATTCTTTTCCATGTCTTCTGTTTTCATAATTGATGATCTGATTGAGCTAACTGAGGCTTTGAACTCTGTATGAATTTTGACTTGTGAATATCAATCTCATTCTACTGATACAAAGCTCTGACCTGAGTACTAAAATAGGCCACTATTTGACCACTTTTTGTTAATGCATGATAATATCATTGCAGAAAATATTACTCAGTGGGATGAAGATGCAAGGAGTGCAAGCTGGGGTGAGTGCAAGGATAGCGTCTAAAGTCTAGCATAAGTACACCTTTTTGTACCCACCTGCAGTACTATTGTTCTGAAATAGATAATGGACCGACATTTGCTTCTATGTTGGGGATCATTATTTTGTTCTGTTCTCCTTAATTAAAAAGTTCTCATTCAAAAATGACTGAGCAGAGTACAATCTCTATTTCAAATAAGTCATTGGTACTTTCCCYTGATTGCAGTTGCTCTGCACTGCAGTTTGGCTATCAGTGCAGAAAGGTTGCATTCTGTGCAGTGCTGGTACTGATTATTGCAATCTAGCAAAGCRGCAGCTTTTTAAATCACTTCAGATACAGCATGTTACCTTGAAATGAGATAAGGATGTACTGCTATGCTGGCAATAAAGTATGATACTCTTGTGTCTTGTGGAAGTGACTTCTGGTCTTGCATATCTCAAATACAGTTTTCTGAGTGTGCAGTAGCRAAATACTATTGCTTGTACTGACGGGGGACAGGTCCTCAGCTGGCATGGATTGATTGCATTGCCCTGCTTAGTATTAGCTAGGTGAAGGATGGTATCAGTGCCATGTGTATTTCTACAGTGTGCATACTGGAAGGTTTACATGGCTTCTATTACTATTATAATCTGAGCACCTTACAAATGGTAATGAATTTATCCGTGCTTCCCTAAAATAAATGCTAAGTTACGACAGGAACATTATTCTGAAATGGGAGACAGCCTCCAACATGTGCCTGTTCCGATGACTTTAGTTCTATTATGTTGAGTAATGATGTAGGCTGCTGTCACTTTTGCTGATATATATTGATTCAGTAGTGACAGTTCATTGTACTATCCAAAGATTAATTGTGATTGGTGGGAGCCCAGAATAAATTTGGTCTTCAAGCCAATCACACTGGTGTACATATTAATAATTTTGCTGAACTCTCAAGGCTGTAGTTATGATTTGTCAGAGAACTACAAAGCACTGTTCAGCTGATAAGTTTTTATTTCCATATAGTAGAAACTTTTGTTACCTAGAAGAATTCTGTACAGTTATTGTTATAAGGGAAATGGAGTGTGCTTAGCTGAGGTGTAKATGATGGCTGCTGAGGAGGATGGGGCTGGTGGTGCAGTATACTCAGTGTCTGGAGCCAAAGCAGACAGCAGTRGGTGGTGTATAACTAGATATGCTTCCAGTGTTCAGGTAGGGGAGAAGTGTCAGATAACTTGTGCCCCTAACTTGAGAYCTACTCCCAACAGTGTGTTGTTCCTCCACCGTGTCTGTTTGCTGCTAAATGTTCACGTTCCTCAGTGTAGAGGAGGCAGAGGAAGGGCTACTTAAAGCCTAGGCTGATCTGGTAGATGAGCTGCCTGGTGGTGACTGCTCCAGTCTTGCGTCAAGCTCCTGGAAGTGCGATGTTGCTGTCAGAAAACAGTTATTAGCAGGAGGCACCTAAATGCTGAAACTCCTTTTTGGAATTGCTGTTGGAGTGTGGAAAGGCAGCCCAAAACATAAGAATCTGTGGACTCATATGGATTATTAAAAGCTAATGCCTGACTTTGGAACAGCTGCCTCCCCCCAGTTGTTGATGTCCCTCAGAGATGAGAATCATCATCTTGCACTTGTTCTTCAGAACATTATTTTCAATGCTTTTGTTCCTTTGTGAGTTAAAGGCATGCGAGTGTAGCACCTTCTGTTTTGTGTGTGGGAACCAGGCAAYGGTTATGGATGGCTGAATGAATCTGGATAAAATAGCAACTAACTTGGTTTTCTGCCAGAACACATACTGAACCTGAACGGAGCCTTTTTTCCAGCTTGTTCTTGACTTCTGATTTTCTATATGCTCTGTGTTTGTGGAGTCTAGCTGGGATGTGAAGCAAGCAAATGTGATCATGCACAATGCGAGCAGTCCTCCCTTCCCTACCTCCAGACTGACTGGAAGCATCAGAATATCTGTAATTTTCGTGTTCAAATTACTCTTCTCTGTTCCACTTCATCTGCTCCAACAATTTCAGATAGTCTCAATGCTTCTGAATCTTTCTGTTCAGACTTTCTTCATGAGCTTCTAGTTACTGAAAGAAAATGGCCACTTYAGAGGATGAATTATTTTTTACTACTGTGTTCTAACTTGTCTCTGAGATGGACTTCACTAAGCCCTTTTTGGAGTTAGTGGAAAGTATATCCCTGTTCTTTTTCTTGGTGTTTATAATGTTTGTTGGATGTATTTCTTTTGCTGATAAATGAGAAAATGGAGGGGGCTTTCCTGCTGAACAAAGGGAAAACATGCTCCTAAGGAAAGCTGCRTTCCTAGAGCACTTTGTGTAGGTCCTGGTTATTTTCACTAGGCAACCTGCAGATTGTCTGGATTTAAYTAAGGGTAAGAGCTTAGCCCTGAAGTAATGTGGTAGGCAAATAGGAGCTTTTTATTATTATTACTTGTGTATCTGGGCCAAAAATGCCTTGTGTGTTTTTTTTTTTTGTTGTCTGCATATTAACTAAAATTGCAGCTGAAAAGTTTTAACACCAGCATTAAGAACACTTCAAGAAGAAAGCCGAGTGGGTTTGGTGGGCATACCTTTGTCCTCACGGGAAGTAGAGATATTAGTCAAAGAACTCCAGTTTCATATGCCCTGGGACTCTGGTCTCTTAGGACCTGGTTCCATTCTTCTAAGGCAGTCTAGTTTTAGCTGTGTGCATGGACAGGATGATTTAACTTAGAGCTAAGTTTCCTGACTGCCCTATTAATGGTTTAAAGCTGTTTAGCTCTTAAAAAGCCAGAAGTACCAGTACAGGTACCTAGTGATGAACTTGCTGACATAGCTGCTCGATTTCTTGTCCCTTTCCCTTATGCTGACAAAGGAATGTGAGAAAGAAGATCAAACTTTAACACACCAAACTGGAAGGGAAAATGGAACAAGGGAAGAGAAAGCTAAATAGAATTCAGTGCCTTGCAATTTTTTTGTAGCTGCTAGGACTCCAGAAATAGCCTTTCATAGTTYTGCTTTGTTTAATGGATATATACCAGAATAAAGCTCAGTCTGACTCTATATGCTTCTGAATACGTGGAAATCTAGGAATCTTGTCTGTGAGCTTAGGCTGACACTGATGTCTAGAGCTTGTTCTCATACCCAGATCTGAACATGTCACTGTTAAGAAACAGCAGTACCTGAYTCCAATTTCATAGCATGCTGGTGTATGAGATGCAGGCGACTTAATCCTTTGTGAACTCTGTATTGGTTCCCAGGCTCCAAGYGTTCATTAGCTGACCAACCACAGAATGTGCTTCTCTTCTACATGTTATGTTTTGGTGGGACTTTTTGCTCTATGTCTTAATGATATTTATCTATATGCTGCTTTGACACGGTGTTCGTGGTCATGAAATCCATTGTACTGATGCTTTGGGATGCTTGTTACAGGCACAGATGAAGTAAAACTTGAGAGATGCCTTTCCTCTGATGGGTTGAATGAGGAAGGAATGGGAAAGGAAAGAGGACAGGACAACCTAGGGGATAAGATGTGAGGTTAAACCAGATATTGCAGGAGAGTGCCTTGCAGTCTCTTTTGAAACTGCATGCCACTAATATATATCTCTACATACACTTTTTTTAACCCATCTGCAGTGTAACATAGCATACTTAGCTGTGTACCACCAAAAGTGAAYGTGTCCCACAGAAAATGGAAAGTAAGAAAGGGCCAGAGACCTCTAAGGAAAGGACAGAGCTGTTYCTTCTGGCAGTAGGTATGAAGAGAGTCAGATCTTGGGAAAAGCTGAGAGTAGGTGGTATTTTGTGGAATGAGTTTTATAGRCCAGCTGTTACATGCTCCAAAGGTTTTTAAGTTCTGTTCAGGCACTGTGTGGGGGTTTTCTGTATCCTCTCTGTACCCTCCCCCCCACTAATATATCATTCATAAGGGGACTTGACCCCTTCTCTTCTTTTCTAACATCTCAAGCCAGTGGAAGAGCAAAGATTAGAGGGAAGAGAACTTGACTTCAGGCAGGTTTGCAGGCTCGCTGTAAGCTTTCTGCAGGTTTTCTGTGCAGGAAGCAGAAACAACCCTCCTGACAACTGAGCATACAATTCGCATACAATGCATCTACTTTAGTACTGTAKTTCTGTGGTATTTGCATGACTCATTCATCTGGCAGTGCTAGCATTTAAGTACTGATAAAGAGGAGAACAGTGTGAATATATCTGGCCTTAAAAAAAAAAAAAACACTGTAAAGAAATAGAACAACAGGAAAGTTACATGTACAAGAAACTGCAAAGATTGCAGACTAGCATTYTTCCTTGTTTCTGCTTTGGGTCATGCAGGGGCTTCTAGACCTGAGATCCACTATTTTGCACCTGCTATTGCCATAGAAATGTGTGCAGGTTGTTCTTATAAGCCATATTAGAGCAGAAGTTCAATTCARCTTTTCTTCTGTTTGGGAGTGGCCCTGTAGTTCAGATAAGCCACATCCTGAAGTTCTTACTGTTTGAGTTATACTCGCATAATCAGCATGCTGGGTCTTGATTCACTTGCCTGATGTGCAAGAGTATATTGCAAGTGTAAAGTATCACTGCAAGCGTCCCTTTAAATCAGCGGTGCTGGTAGTTTTCTCCCAAGTTTCTGGGCTGAGGTTACCTCTATACTGCATAGTAAAGGGTGGTGCAGAGGCCTCGATCTGGCACTGACTCAGAGAGCTATAAAGCTGGAAAACTTGTGCTGCTCCCAGGCTAGCCAGCAGGCTTTATTAGCAGTGCCTCTTAAGGCTGCGTTGAGCAGGTTTAAGAAGCCAGTGATTCCATGGGTGCTGTACCAACTAAGTGTACCTGTGCAGTTAGTGCTGTTGCGGGCTCACTGCAGAGTTTAGCCTTGCCCTGAACTAACCTCTCCTAGAAGGGATTTTTTTTTTTTAAATAGCACAGAGACTGAGTCAGGGCATGCCAGGCAGGCTATGCTTCTGCTCCCCAGGTCGTGACTAGTCCTATGCAACATGCAGTATTCCGAGTGTGGCTCAAGCGATGGCGAGAACTGAAGTTTGCTTGCCTTTTCCTCATAAAACTATTGTTGATCTGTGAGCACATTCCTTTGCTTTAAAAGCAGAGGAAGTACACTCAGTGCCTCTCTCCTAGCCTGCGAGTAAGATGTACAGGGTGTGCCGGGTTTTGTGCCAAGCTCTGGGAGTGCAGTTGGGTTTTCAGCAAAGCAAGTGGAATAAATTTCTCTTTAGCCCCTTTGGGAAGGGAAGGAAGGCTGTGCAACAGCTGGGATAGAATGTCTTCAGTGTTTTACAAATACTTCTGCAGTTAGTACACTGGAAGTAACTTCAGATCCAAAAAATCTTAACTGAAAACAATAGCATTTTTATTCAAAGTATCCTGTTCATCAAGATGTGCTGGTCAAGTCCAGTGCAGGAAGGAGAAACATTTTCCCCTTCCTGTTCCCCATACTTCCTGGTTCCTTATGTAGTCCCTTTCTGTGGCTGTGGTGACATGGATTTCATTAAAAGATGTGCTGATTATTTAAGCAGGTTACTCCAGATTTGTTACTAACTTTCCCTTCTGTACATTTTGTTCTTCAGATGATAGTTCACTGATTCACAGCTTGCTATGTTAGCCCCTGCAAAACAAAGCACTAGCACACAGAACTCTTGGTCTTCCCCAGACAAGGTCTTTTATCTGTCTGCAAAGTTAAGCTCCTTTTTTGCTCAGTCTCCTGGCCCAAAGTGMTTTGTGTGGCAGCTAGCTTTGGCTGGGCAAGAGCAGGACTGAGATTTCTTAAGAGGAAATAGTTGCAGGTTCAAATGTCCCCTTGTTGAGGGTCTCAGCCCTGGGTCTTCACCTTCCTGGGAGTGTACTGCCCCAGAAAAGTATCTGTAGACTTTTTCAGATCCCCTTCCATCAGACTGTGTCTTTAACAATCTGAACCGCAAAGCAACATCTCTTACTGCCAGCCACATGCATAAAATTCTCTTGGCTTAGATAAGTTTGGTGGCAACCTTGTCTTATTACCAAATATAGCATAAGTACTGACAAGGCTTCCGGGCARCTGTGGCTTCAGTGATCTAGGCAGTAAATGTCTGAGATGGTGACAAAGTTGCTTCTGATTTCAGTTCTTAGTACTGAAGCAGATGCACAAATGGACCTAGGAGGAGAGGGTGGCTTGTGCTGTTTCCTGCGCCATTTGTCAGGACTCCCTCCCTTGAGCTGCATGTTGTCTTGAARCTGCTGGCTAGTATTCCCATGGGATGGGAGCCTGCACCTGGCATGGGGGATTGCTGCTGGCACAGGGTAGGGATAATTGTGCTCAYGGTGCTTGGAGCTCTGCTTTTTTCTTAACAGCCTCATCCTTTTTGAGCATCTTGATTTTAAGTATCTGTTGAAGCACTGTAAACAGATTTCCTTATGTTCTGCAGCACTATGTGCTCTGCTACAATATATTTTGTATACTTTAAAGCTGCTAGTGATTCATTAGTTTACAGTTYCAAAAACCAATTCCAAAGGGATCACTCATCTCCCTAGAGTGGTGAAGATATTTTCAGGCTGGCTACACACTGTTATGGCARTGTCTTTGAAACTTGCCTGGTTCAAATCATGTGGCAGTGATAYTACTGAAGGCTGCCAATTCAATGGAGAATTGCAGGCGAATTCCATGGGTGGGAACTTGCAATATTAGACATAAGCTAATAATAGTTCCTCTTGACTTCTGAAATGTCAGAATGGTCTTATGAGTAACTGCATTTTAGAAAGATTAACCTTTTGTTTGCTGCCAAGAGCAGTCTCTGATACTTGGCATTACAGCACACCAATAATGCATGGAAGTAGTGTGGAAACTAGGAGTCTTCTCTTGTGAATGGAATAGCTTTGAGATCTCGGKGCTGCAAGCTGTCTGGGATTGCATGATTTTGTCCTGTGTTTGTCTGACGACTAGAAAGGTAGAAATTCTGGATAGCAGAAGCTTAAGATCTAATGAGCATGCCTCTGCCTCATTTTCCCCCAACCACAAATGGTTTGGAAACCTAACAGAGAAGTCTCTCTACAGTACTGTTAAAGTTGCTAACACAAAGAAGCAACTCTGCCTTTTTGTAGAGGGGTCGGTTATTCCCTGACAGGCTGTCCCAGAGTCGGGTCTGCAGGGTTTCCCAGGCTTCTAGCAAACCTGCTAGGCAGACTGCTCTGGAGCAGGGACTTCTTGCAGAGGACAGTAACTCCAATTTGTAGAGAACTCGGAGTTTTRGTTTACTCTATGAAGCAAATAAAACTAAAGTCTCTAAATGTTCTGCTGGCACTAGTTTAATACTCTTTCCTACACTAGTCACTGATTTCTTTCGTGTCTAGCACATCCAGTGAGGTACCAGCAGTATGTCTGCAGCTGCAGGGTTTGTTGTAAGATCCCTATGGACTGCTGGAGACYGGTCAGTGGTTATGATATGTTGGCTTCAGAGTGGCAGAAAACTGGTAAGTCAGAGAACTACAAAAGAATTTTGTAGTCAAACATTGAGGGTGTAACAGCACAGCTCTCGGATGGATGAGCTGAGTTTCAAGAGATCCTAGATGCTTGTCTTCTGCAATTAATCTTCTGCAATTTAACTAAAGTTGGGCACTTGTTTCCTCTGTAAACAGTCACATYGAGCTCGTACAGAGCTGGGCAATGAGCAGGATAGCAATGCAAATACAGAGGAAAGGTAGATGATGTATTCAGAGTGCTTCTTCTGAACTGACTTTTATTCTTTTAGTTAAGAATGTGACATGCATCTTCCAAGGCAGRATTGCATCATTTCATGTCATGAATAACCTTAATGATAGGACATCCCTTTATATATACCACTGTATTTATTCATTTTTGGGGGGAAGCTAAAGCACAAAGCAAGAAGTAGCTTGTGCAAAGTCCTATAGAAAGCTCCAGACAGATAGGATGCAGTCATGGCCCAGGAAAACCAAATCACCCGTCAGTACATGTCCCTGATGCTGAGAACCCAGACAAACATGCCTTGTGGTGAAGTCTTGGAGAGAGTCTCATGTTCCTACTATTTATTAGGCCTGACTAAGGCTTTAATTGCAGTAACTAGTTTGTATCTTAATAAAAGTCCATCCATCTACTTTTTCTGCAGTGCATCCAGCTGCCAGCGTTTAATCCCCATCTTAAAGATGCATTGTAGTCATCTTGTGACAATGAAGGTATATTTTTAGTGTGCTTGGGGATTTGTGGTTAACAATGATTTCACGCAAGGGGGAAGCTGTATTGTTACCATTTTCTTGTTCAATAAACCTGAAATACATCATTGATGTTAATGCATTATTAAAAGTAAAGTAAGATGGAAATCAATGGTTTTTAAGAATAACTTTTTCCCACCTGAGTTTCTATATTTCAGGAATATGCTTTCATTTTCTTTGCTCTGCAGATGAATTTAAATTGTATTTGTAAGTATTTTAAGYAAGTTGCGTGTTCCTAAATTTGAGAATAAAAGTATGAAAGATGAGTGTCCTCAGTGGAATATTAGCTACTTGGCATCATATGGATCTGTGCATCGAGGCTCATTTAAGTCTCATGTTAAATAACTTGCAGCAAATTACTGTGAAAAGATCTTTGTTTTTTAACAGCAACAGTTGTTTGACTGTTAATCAGAAGTTAATCCTAACAGTTAAGAATTAGGCAATTAAATATTCAATCAAACTCCTGAGAGAAACTCTCAAAGTAATATTGGCCAATGTTAGAGGTGTAATTTAAATACAAGTTTTCATTTACGGCCACTATATCTACTTGTTAGCTCAATACTAGTATCTTTTGACTTCTATGTATTAGGTGGCATGCAATGTTGACTGAAGACCCTGGGAAACAATGTTTATTTTTGATCTTTGTCATCATTTTGGCTTCATACTTGCGTGATGGCTGATATAACTTAAAAATCCAAATTATGCATTTGTGTAAAGACAGTAAAGCATTTTGTGTATATTTTCTGCTTTTAATATCTATGGTATTAGCAAGAGACAACAATCAGCTCTTTGTTCTCTGAGGAATCTTTGCAACTAAATTGAGTTAGCATTTTTGTAAACAAAACTAATTTGGAAGAGGGCGAGCCTCCCGGAGCTTTCGGGAGGTRTGCGTGCGTCTCAATGACCTTGCTATTTTCATAATTCTGAGATGATAAGGTGTAAGCCTGTTCTCAATGTTATCTGAGCACTGGCAGCATACTCGGCATTAGTACAATGCATTTAGAAAAAGCCTTTTCTGCAGTCTTTACTCAAGGACAAAAAACCCAATTAGCTGACCTGCCTGAAACATACTGTTGTGTTTCTGTTAAATAAGGTACAAAAATTGCAGAATTTAAATTTGGGTTTTGGAATCTGAAAGCAATTTGGGGAGAGAATTTTTGCAATAGATAAGCAAAATGAAATGTAAACATTAGTTACCCTATTTAAGAGTGTACTCTATAAATGCATATGAGGATGTATTCAAATATGTGATGGTATTATATACATAAATGTAGGTCAGGTGAAATCAAGAGTTAAGCTTTGTGGGCTTTGTGTTGCACTGCACTGGCTGCTTTTACTCCCAAAGGTTATACTTGGTTTGTAACTCATTATTCTCAACTTACGCTCAGGCCTTAAGAGTAAAGCTTCTGAACTGTTCAAAATGAGTTTGGACTCGGTTAGGCCTTCACTTCCACAAGACTACAGTCTGAGCTTTTTGCATAAAAATACACCTGGAACAGTAGTCTATGTTTTGAAACTATTTATACTTCTGAACACATTCAAGCTATCACCTTGGTATTAAAGGAAGCGAACACATGAGCTGTTTTGAAGAATAAGTGATGGAGTGTCTTCAAAGTAACCTTGTCTAGCTGTGTAGCAGACTTGTAAGAATTTAACAAATATAAATGCATGATGAAAGCAGTACAGGAAAAAACACAGCAATATAAATCGGGTATGTGCGTGGGGCAGTTTGAAGGACTGGAGTTTTAGAAGCATGAATGCAAATCAGCAGGTTTGATAGCTTTTGAGATGCCTGGGTATTATCCAARAAGAGCACTGCTCTGGATTACATGTTCTTCTCCCTTCCTACTCCCCAGTAAAAGGATGTAGATCTGATGATCCTTAATTCCCTGAGTGGTCCCTGCTCAGGCATGCAGCCTCACAGAGGAGTTTGATTTGAACAAGTGTGACTTATGTGAACTATAGCCAAAAGGATCTAGGTCTGCAGAAACCATAGCAGTGTCACTAAAATTCTGGAAATACTCCTTCCCTAGAGAATACTGATCAGATGATATTCTGAAAAGAGACTGAAAGCGAAGCATTRAAGTATTTACAGATCTTGGATTCATTGGATGCAACTATATGCAGAGCAATAGAGTAGACTACAAAAAGGTATTTTCTTTTCCCCTGTGGTGAGATGTAGCAGAGAATTGTATATAAAGGAAGAAATAGAACATGTTTCCATTTTCCCCTGCTTTTAAATACAGTGACATGTCCTAATTTAGACCTAATTTTAATTCCTGTAACATTACTTGTAATAATGTCTAAAGTCCTCARAATTAATTTGACTGGAAAAATTCCAGAAGGACTTTCAATTTTTCTCATTAAAAACATTATAGATGTCTTAATTAGGCACTGTTATTAATGGTAATATTACTCAATTTAGAGCTACACACTTAAGATGTGGTTACCCCTAGCGTGATTAGTCAGAGAAGCTCTGCTACGCAAGGATGCACACTAGAATCTTGAACAGTTAAATATTTAGAGCCAGATGCTCAGCTGGGTAAATTGTGGCTACTGCGGCCTTGGCAGAGCTAGACCAGTGCGTATTAACTGAGAGTTTGATACCTAAGGCTATAAATAATAGTTTTTGGCTGATCTCCCTCATTCTTTCTCCTTTTCTGTTCTGTTCTTGTACTTGGTTTGCCCCCTCCCCCCCCCAAATTTATATATATACAGTAGAATAAACTTATGAAGCAATACAAGCATTCTTGACTTAACTATAACCTGTTTAACTACTAAAATCAGGTTGGAGCACCTCTGCTTGTATTKTGCTCATTCCCCATGTTATCCCAGGAGAATTTCACTGACTTAAGTGAAGTTGCTTGTGATTTAGATTGCACTTCAAGGACCTTTTCACAGTGCCTTTGACTCCAATGGGCTCTCTCAAGCTTCACATTGTGGTAATTTGCTTTACTTAGTGAGGTCCTTCTGCTATGTCTGAGTGTAGAATTAGGTAGAATATTTTATTTGCTTGCCTAGAGGCAGATTTATACAAACTTTTAAAGTACTCTTCTGTAGCAGTTAATGTGTGTATTTTCCTGTTAAAAGATTGAAAGGAGCTATTTGGATTTACTATATCTGTGCCAGGCTTTGTTAGTACATAAGAATCCATGGCAGCTTTCAGTTTATAATTACTGGCTGCCAGCCCCATCCGATGGCACTTATGTTTGCTGTGGTTGTGGATGGGGACTGTTTGCTGCATTGGCTATTGCGTGCTGCTCTGTGGCTATAACTGGGGAGCTTAAGCAAAATAAAATGTTGTTTATGGTTATGATCAGTGTATAAGACTTCATTGTTTAAAAAAACTCAGTATTTTAAGTGAAGTGTGAGGTGTCTAAATGGAATTGAATATAACAGCAAACTTTTGTGTACTGTTACTTAATCAACCCAGCATTCAGATTTTATTTTTTTGAAGAATTTTCAGTGCATACAATATTGCCTTAGCTGTGTGCAAGCTCATTTGAATGGCAGGAAAGAAGATCCTGATACGAGTTGTCTGACTCCTGGAGTTGTCATCTTGCAGGTAGTCTAACCATGAAATGAACAGTTGCTCTGCATTTGGGTTAAGATGGACAGATGTGTGTAAGGCTGGTAGAGCGAAAGGCATCTGGATATATAATTAGTATRTGGGGTGGTACTGAAATCTCAAAATGGTACAGACATTTGCATCTGTTTGCTGATGTATATAATGACAAGTTATTTGGGGTAGTAGGGTGTGAAGCTTAAAAGAAACTTAATGGCTTTTCCTGTAATAAATCATTGACTACAGCAGTGCCATCTTTTATTAGCTTTTGATTTTGTAAAAGCTGAAATTGAGCATAATGTTGCATTTAATTTCAGAACATCTGGTAGCAATATCTAGTAGCAGCTGTTTAATACCTGAAATATAAACAAAACATGATTTTATCCA
This sequence comes from Rhea americana, assembly GCF_003343005.1. NCBI lineage: Eukaryota > Metazoa > Chordata > Aves > Rheiformes > Rheidae > Rhea > Rhea americana. The sequence goes on along the minus strand of NW_028186357.1, from coordinate 2,228,802 downwards.
TAGTTGTCATAGTTAATTTTCTTGGGAGTGCTGGTTTTAGAAGAGGTGCATTAGGAAATAGGTCTGGTCAGGAGAAAGTGGGAGGAAGACTGTACATTGTTCAAAATCTGAACAAATAGAGCAGAGGAGTGCATAAGACTATTGGACTAAACAGGGGTGCATTTATAAAATCTTTACCAAAATATCACCTCAAATCTAGAAGAAATGCTAAGACAAATCTTGGTCCTTAAATATACTAGTGTTCTGGTACTGAAGTACATCCTATTAACATAACTTTGAACAGACCAACTTTCATACTTTTCATTCTCTGGTTCTGTATGAGAAATTTTCCAGTGCTTTGACTGTGTCAATGTGATATATAATTGCATTTCCTCTGAGCACTGGAAGGAAGAATAAGAAGGAAAAAGAGTGAGGCAGCAGCTGTGTGGGTATCTTCCCCTCTAGTTCACTTGCTGCTGTTGCTCTGCCCTTGTTTGGAGGGAAGCTGGTTGGCTGTGTCATCATGTGAACCAGAGCAGCTCGCCTGAAAAGAAAGAGAAAATGTGCCTTTTTCACTGCCTTTTTGCTTCTAGATCTTGGAGATGGTTAGAGGTGTCCTTGGGTTGCTGTAATTTGGCTCAGTATGTGTAATGTCACTCAGACCCATTCTGAGGGTTCCTGTTTTGGGCTTTTCCCTCTGTTCTGGGGCACCAGTTAGACTACTTAACTGAGGGCAAATAGATGGTGCAGCACTGCTGCATCTGCTGAGGATTTCCTTCTGACATGGATGTTCACAAATACTCATCCCAGTGCTTCAGGCACCCACGAAGAACAGTGGTGAGTGGTAGAGCATGTTCACATAGCTGCTGCTTGATGTGTCTGTATAAACTTCTTTTACCTCCCTCTGTAAGGAGCAGAGAGAGTAACAGAATAATCTGACTGGGTTTGGTATTGCTTGGGGCACGTCCTGACTCCTCTGAGCCAAGGGTGGAATCCATAAAGGAGCAGAATCAGACCCCTGACGTGTTGCAGGGCGCTGAAGAAGTACCCGTGGGAATTGCCATCTYTGCCTTCCCTTCTGCACTGCTTTCCTGACCCCTCTGGGGGTGAGTTCTGTTCTAGGCACCAATATTCTGGCAATCTAGTCACCCACTCATGTTTAAACTGTGCTTGTACTGAGCAAGATCACTTCCATGACRGAATAATGTTGTTGGTTTTTTGACACATGAATAGAATAGACTTTCTTGCTCTGTATTTGTGATAAGGATCCCTGACAAGAGCAAACAGCTCTGATACTGCCTGTCTCTTCTCTTTTCACTTCCTAGTAAGGACACAAGAGGACTCCTTAAGAACACGAGCACAATGAATTTTATTTCTATCTGGGGCATTGGTTTTCTTTTGATGTTTATTTCCAGCAGTGATTAAAAGTCACCCTTCCAGCATCTTGATCTGTGCCTAGCACGAGCCTGAATGCATTTGTTGCAAAGCGAGGGGATCTGCGGCTGTGTAGGCACAGCTTCTGATTTATTAGGCACACTTAACTAGAAATTTCCTTTTTATTTTCTGTTACAGTGAAATGACACTTTTGATGGATGATCCAGATGCTTTATCTATAAGTTGATTTGAAAGTGTTATGCAGTATGGATGTTTAAGTGCAAATAGTTTATAATCATAGCCTCATGCTGGAGGATGTTAAATATCTGTAACTTTGTATTATAATTCATTATGGATGACATTCTGGCTCCTAGTGGGCTGACTGTAAAATTTCCTTGGCCTCAGTACTGCTGGAATTTCACCATGTTTTAACTTAAAATTGAGATTTCATCACTTTAATATGAATTAGATTAAGTAAAAATAATCTAATTGCATAGCAACTTTGTCTGGCATCTTTTATGCTGAAGACTGAAATGCACCACAGACTGACCTAAATCCTTCAGTCTGTCATCCATGAAATACAAAGTTCTTGTGCATATATAGAATACTTGTGTTAATTTCTAAGTAGTTACAGGATTCTGGCTTGACTGTGTGTACAGCGTGTTCCCTTGCTACTGCACCTTAGCTGTTGCTGAGTGGAATATAATGTGTGTGAGGTTTTTATTAATAGTGAATATTCACTCACTAGGCTTTAGGAACTACAACTTTAACAGGAGAATTTCGTAGCTTTAACCAGCTAAGGTGGTCTCCTAGGAAAGAAGAAAAATGGTTTTGAATTTCTTTTGGGTGGAGGAGGAAATGGAACGAGTGAATGCTCTGTCAATTAGACAAGTAAATGAGGAGGATGTGAAATCATTACCTTTTCATCTTCCTCTGTCACTTGAAGACACTTATTTGAATGAAAAGCAATGGTTACAGTAGAAGGAAATTAAGCCATCTATATCCCAAATAAAGTAGCCTCTTCCTGTGACTCTCGAGGCTCAGGGCTGTGACCTAGCAAGGAGGGCCAGGTATTTTGTTGTAGCCCCAGTCTGTACTATTGCATTGCCCTTCCTCACAAAATAGCATGTCTGCCTGCAGAATGCCTGTTGGAAATGGTTCCTGCCCTGTACTAATTCCCAGTGTGCTGGGGAATTATTAGGGCAAGTGCTAGCCGGGACAGACCAAAAGCTTCTGTGTGGTACTAGCCACCTCCAAGCACATGCACACTGCACAGGCGTTTTACTTCCTCGTGTCTGTTCTGGGCCTCCAGGGCTGAAGCTGTGCCTGATGCTCCCAGTGCCAAGACTATGGAGTGCAAACGTCCTCAGGCTTCTGAGTTCTGGGACTGCAAGTCTGTAGAAGATAGTGGGACTCCAACTGTTCAAGTTACTTAGAGCCAAAAGACTGTAATAGGCAATAGTTGTTTCACATTCTGTTAATCTCAAACCTGCAGGAGAAGCCGGTTAAGAAGGCAAAGGTCTGCTTCCTGTAGAGAATACCACTGTGTCAAAAACTTTCTACAGCCAATTTCTGATCTACTTTAGCCAAAGGCAAACCTTTCCTTGGGAGACTGTAAATCACTTCATTTGGGAGAGCTTTGAAGGTATTACAGAACTGGTATGGTAAAAGCATGGGGAGGTTCTGGAGACTCTTCTGACCTCAAGTGGATGAGGCCCTGAGCAACCTGGTCTRACTTTGCAGTCAGCGCTGCTTTGAGCAGGAGGTAGGACTAAATGACCTTGARAGGTCCCTTTCAACCTCAAGTTGGTAATCTTTCTATTTGTATTACTCCTCCTTGCAAAATGCTCCTTTCTCTTTATGGACATATTTATTTTACAAACACTAACATTGTTTCATGGTTTTATCACACTTTAAAAATGAGAAGAATAAAAACTATATATTGCAAGGGAGCTGACTTCCTAGTAAAGCTGCAAACTGAGAACAGTTCTTTAATATAGTCTGAAGAGAGGAAACTTCTAATGTACTCGGCATTTCTCCTCGTCTTTCATGCCCAATAATTCATTCTGGTTCTGGTTCTTTGATGGTAAATTGTATCAACTTCAATTTCAATAATTTCCCAAGTGCTGTTGTAGCTTRTGTGGCGATGTATTACCAACTTACAGTTGATAGGTTTTGAATTTGTCTTTTGTTCCCTAGCAAGCTAACATAGGTTTTCTTATTTTGCTCTGTTTGTGCTACAGTAAGTGAGTTAGTATTGTGGAGAACACTGCAGTTTGTTTCCATACCCCTTTCCTTAAAGGAAAGGGTAAGCTGTTTCAATGGTTCAGTGTAGCGGTGAAGGGGCTTGTTCAACCTCCTCATTAAACAAATTCTAGACTACTTAGTTATGACTGTAGCRGGTGACTGAAATGTGGGTTGTACTTGCTTGCCTTTTGAAGGGGTTCAGTGGTGTTTGGAAGCTTTAATATCACCACGTCAGGTTTGGGATCCTAGAATTCCAGCTCTTGGCTCCCCCCTGCTACCTTGTTGCTGTAGAAGCTAGAAATTTTATACCTAATGCCCTGAGTCCCTGGTATATTGTTCACTTTACTCCCCGTAAGGGGTACAAGAGCTATTTTAAAAGGGGAGTAAAATAAAACTTTGTGTAAGTACTATTGAGTGTAGCATCCTTTTCAGCTTTTTAGCTGCCCTTAATCTATCTGTTGCTTGTAGGAAAAATCAGTTTTGAAGAGATTTGGACTTTGGACTAGGTAACATAGTGTCTTGGGAATTTTCTTCTGCTCCCTTCTCAGAAGGAGTAGCACCAATCCTCACTGAACCTGGACACTTCTAAGGCCCTTTATGGCCTGTCTGCTCAGGCTCATTGAAATGTCAGCTGTCTCTTCTACCAGCAATGCAAACACAAATACAAATATTCATGGTGCCCCTCTTGCTAAGGATTTGCTATCTGCAAGCATTTGCAAGACTGCTTTGTAGTCCTCGTTCAGTAGTTCTTTAAAACTTCTCTGCTGTAATGCATTCATAACTGGCTCAGTTACTCATCTGCAAATAACACTAATTGCTACTGGTGTATTTTATATATAAATATTCCTTTACATATGTATAAGTCAGAGGAATATTACATTCTTACTGTTGTRTTCTGAACTGAAAGCCTGAGGCCTATGGGATTTTTGCTCTGTGTTGTGCAGTGTCCCTGACCCAGGAGTCCTAGTGCTAGGTGTATAAATAACAAACACTWACACAAGGCCCAGAGAGCTTGTTGAGGCATTAGATTGGTTTGAGTAAGTTCGGTATGAAACATTCATGATGTTGACTCTGCACCTGAATCTCTTGAACAAACTTGTGACACTACTTGTATTAATTCACAGGCAGATTTACTAATGGTGTTTCCTGTTTTGCGCCCTTCTGGCACATACCAATTAGCAAGTAAAGGGCAGCTCTGAGAGCAACACAGAGGAAGGAGGTATATTCATGCCTTCCAGATCTAAGAGCCTAAGCTAGACACCTAGGCTTTCTGGTGGTAACTGAGCRTGTAGTAGGCAAATCATCTAAATTAGGAGCCTGCTTCTCTACTGGCGATATCAAAGCTGCGTGCCTAGCTTTGGCATGTTCTGTACTGTGAATGCTCTAAGCTAGTTTGTCTCTTTTCTATGGCTTTGAGCCTGCAAAGGGGGAATAGAGCTGTAGAGACCTTTGAACTCCCTCTTCACCTGGGGGCCAAGTGTCCCCTCTCCATGTGTGGCCTTGAAAAGCGAAGGGATCGTTCCCTGGTGCAAGACCCCAGATGTTGCTGTGCTGGATGAGAAAGCTATAAGGCGGATACCCTCTGCAGTCTTTTAGTTTCCACTTCTGTTAGTACTAGGCAAGCATCCAACTGAAATAATGTAGCTTATGATTAGGAAATAAATATCTTTCAAACTGCCTTGCTATGTTTTGTAAGCATCTTAACCGTCTGAGGAGAGACAAATGAGTATGAGCTGATCAACGCTTCCTCCTTGCTGTAGTTCTTACAAAAATGTTCTATATGCTTTCATGATTTCACCACATGTACTTTTCCAGCTTTTTCCTATTAGACCTTGTGCTGTCTCTGTTATGGCAGAAAAATTTCTGTTGCAAGTGTCTAAATCTGGTGTGAAAATGTAATGTCTTTTCCTCAATTTGTATGTCTTTCCAAGTGCTATAGCATGATGTGACCCTTTATTTTATGACATGAGATGCATCTGTGGCTAGTATACTGGGATCAAGACTGCTTTTTAATGCTGTCAGCCTCCCTTAACTTACAACTTATGAATATGACCAAGTTAGAGACAGCATACAAATAAACACTCTTGGGTGGAAAAATGACATATTTCTCAGCCTGTCTACTGCAGGTTGCAGTCTATTAATTGCATCCAGGTTTGTTATACAGTAACAACTATATACTTAGACAAGAAAAGTGAAGAAAACTGCTGTTCYCCATTCTTTGGGGAGTTTTTAATAAAAGACTTATTGCCATAATTTTTACAAAAACATTAAACTGTCAGCATTTGCAGTTCTGGTTCTGACAATAACATCTGAGTTTTACACCTCAGATACAAGGATAAGACATGTTTATTTTGAAGAAAATGAGGTTTTCATTTTTAGAAGTGGAGAAACTGAAACCAAGAGATGAAACAACTGGCATCAATGGCCATGAATTTACTGAGAGCCAGGAAGAAAACATATGTCTTAAATATCAAGTCACTGAATTTTTCTACTAGATCATTGCTCTGTCTTCCCCTTTGCTGAGCACAGATGCTATATAACTCATTGGCAGCTCTTCAGGAAATTTTCAGTGTTCAAGTGGTGCTTGTTGGGAAGGAGCTGCTGAAATGCGTAAGGTGAAACAAGCTGTGGATGAGCTGGTCAAAGCCTGAAGGTAGGCATCAACCTTAATGCTATGTTTGGCTTGGGTCGTCAACTTAAATGCTTATATTTGCCAGCACTGTGATCTGGTAACTTCTGCTTAGGTGAATCGCTTTATCTGTGCAGGGACCTGCTAAGGGAAGTGTGTCCATTTCTGCCCTTAGTGCAGCAGTGCTTCTCACTATCTTCCGTTATAAAAGAAGGCACAGCAATATGCTTTAGAGTATAACCTGTGAAAGGGTCTTGTTTCCTCAAAACAATTCARTTTTAATGGTCAAAGCTCTGTTCCTCCCTCCACAATGTGTAAGATCTTAGTATATGCTGGAAGAGGCTTTTTGGACTAAAATAATTTTCTTGATCTGTGCTTTGCCATGGCAGCATCTGTTGTAACAGCAGGAAGAAAACTAATGCTTGCACCTGGAAAATAATGGGCTAGCCAAAGTTGCAGAACCTTTGGGATGTATTTGAAGCTTTGGCAGATGCTGCAGGGAGGTTTGGTATGAGATGTGAGCCTATGTCAGAAGGTGTGTACCAAAGGAGCGAGATCCCAGCACTTAGGGAGTGCTTCTATCATAAATACTGAGTTGGCTGTCACAGGTGCTGTGTTGCTCTGAGAGCTCCAGGGGGGCTCTAAAATCATACAACATGCATAAATGAACATGATCTCTCAGCATGATTGGGCATTTGATCTACTTCCTCTATAAACTAAAGTTTTTCAAGAGACCAAGGCTTATTAAGTGACTACTTTGAGTGGGAAAGAATAGTTTTTCCCAGTCAGTTGTGGTGGTTAGGCTAAGCATTGTAGGCTGCAATGCAGTGATAGAGGATAATGATGTGTTCAGGCATGTGTGCAGGCTGTAAGTAGCACCTGTAGATAAATACCAGGTTCACTGAGTAAAGTGGCTTCAGTTATCACCAAAGCTACCTGTGACGGTGACTAAATATGCAAAGCTGTCAGATTTGTTCCTGCAGATCAGACTGGATTTTGGACTTTCTAACTGGCCATGCTCATGTTTTCTTCACTGAAAAGTCTACCTGCTAAATGAAAGAAATCAGTAACTAYATGATCTGCAAATGGATTTTATCGATACCTTAGGTCTCCCAAGATTGCAGGATACTAGTCATAGCCATGTTACCCCACAGGCTTTAGCTTACCTGCCTCTTCAAGTAAGTGGGGTTTTACAGTCCTGGGACCATCTTTTGGTTACTTTGATTTGAGAAGCAACCTTTCTCAAGGGYTGCTTTTAAACTTGTCCCACTGTATTTCCTAGTGCCAAGGTAGAGATGCATTTAGAAAAGTTGCTTGAACCTTCAGGAGGAGAAGTGTGAAGGGGGGGGGAGGGAGGAGAGGACCAAGGGGAGGAAGACATGTATGCAATAAAAATATATATATCCTTTTTGCTAAAAAGGAAACCTATGCAGCAAAAGCAGGCTACTGCTGAAATGTATGAAGACTTAGGGACAGGTCTTGGTTTGTTCTCATACTTCCCTACAATACAAAAGTTAACATGCTGATCTTGGCCTTATCTGCTCCAGTGGGCTGGCCGGTGTGCTGAGCACAGAGGCAGCCCATTCTGTTTTTACATCACCTGCCTGGTCCAGTAAAATGGTCAGCCCAGCTTCCTGGGACAAGCTKCAGGGTCCCCAGATGCAGGTTTAAAGCACTGCTGTCCTGAGTGCAGGAAGTCACCTCACCAGTGTGGCTGCACACTTGTGCCTCGGCGACTTGCCTAGCTGTGGTGGTAACYGTGTGGCCTCTAACAAATGTTGACAAACCACCTGTCTTGCAAATCTTTTTACAGCCTTGCTTCTGATGCTCACCCTAGGAATGCTCTGCTCTGCTCTGCTCCCATCAGCAAGGACTTTAATAGGCTTTTTCCCCCTGTCGAACTGTTCGTTTGACAATTTATCTCAATGGTTTCTGGCATCTTTGCTCAGTGTTTGCTCACGTGCCAAATCAACTAATACCTGCTCAGACTTGGCTTTTGACCTTGCTGCCACAAACTCCCCATCTATGAATGACTGATTGAAAGCTGGGTACCAGGTGTGAAAACGTGTCAGTGTATGCTATGGTGACTCTGTGGCAGTCAGGCTGGTGTAATTTTACTTGTCATGGATGGAAAAGTAAGGAAGYGTGGCAGCTAGGGAGAATAGATTGCTGGTCTGTTTTGTTTGCTTGAATGACATGAAGCAAGATGTTGCTGATAGAAATCAGGTAAAAAGAACCAGAATGCCTATTCTGTGGCATAAGCTTCAGTTTTTAAATGCTTTGAAAGAGAAGATCATTCCTTTATTTGCTTTTACCCCAAAGCTGTAGTAAATTGTCTCCAGAAGGTGGTATAACCTGGTGTAAAATGCTGTGTCAAGAGTTGGGGCTGGCCATCTCAATTAGCTTGTTGGCTAATATTGCCTGTTTCAAGATGTGAGAAATGACACTTGATGTCTCTATAAACAAYACCAAGATTTAGCAATGCACTATTAAAGCTTTATATAAGAGCTAGCTATTACTGCTTTACAACCTAACTTGTAAAACAAAACACCTGGATTGTAAGTGCTATTAGGATGGATGACAGGGTAATAGTTGCTCTCAAATTAGTTAACTATTTACATTGCTTTACTGTGAAAAGTCAAGCTCTACAATTGGAAGCACCTGGAAAAATCAGAAAAATCAGTTATGAAAACTTTTTTTTTTTAAAAAAAACCCCACACCCTACAAATTCATTGGCCTAACCACTGTGCTATGGTAGAGATGTGGGAATCAGTGTTCCACATAACTTCAAAATGCTTCCTCTCTGGGCTGGGAGACTTTTGAATTCTGACAAATAAATTTCAAGTCTGTTCCTCATCCTGGATTTTACCTGCAATGTCACCAGTGAATGATTAATTTGGTAATGGCTTCTAACAGATGCTAACAGCTGGAATCAGCACAGCTAAGGATCAATCCTTTTGTCCCTCAGTTTTGTAAAACTTGTAACAAGCTTACTTTCTCCTGTCTCTTTGCATGAAACTGATGTTTTTCTGCATGTTCTTCATGGTTTCGCCTCTGAAAAATATCTTTGTTTTAATGAGCAGAAGGGAATTTGAAGGCTAGATCAGCAGTAGTGCTCTCARTGACTAAAGTGACTGTAGAAAGCCTTGACAGAAGGATTCATTGATCTGGTTATGAGACTTTCTTCAATATTGGGCCATTAGTCTGACTTGTATGTTCTTGGTTCAAGCAGTTTGTTCTCATCCCATTATCTAATATTACTCCTTTAATAACTTCATGCTTTGTGGAAACCGTGGTTCATTTCTTCTTAAAACTGTGTACACATTACAACTTTCTAAGCTGTTGGAAGGCTTGGTCTGCTAGCTTTTGTTCACTTGTCTAGATTCRTACAATTCTCTTGCAGTCATAAGTAGACTTCTTGGTGTAATTACTTGTAATGAAGTCATAGACCTTTCTCCAGAAATCCGTAAACATGAGTGTGCTCTGTTACATTTGTCCATCAGGAGCCAGGGAAGGAAGGATTCCTATTGATTTCAATGGTCTGAAAGTGAGGTCCTAAGAATGAGTATGCTCAGTTGCTTCAGATGAGCAAATTTGATATATCAACTCTGTAACTGAGAAAYTGTCATGGTCTAAGTGGTGCTTTGACAACTATTTTTTTTTTCCTCTTCCCAACCTAAAATACCCTACCACTCTTTAGATATGTTTAACTTCTCTATATCTRTAGATATCTAAGCATAGGCAAAACCTATGTAAATGTAATAATTGTAGCAGTATCCTCTATCAAATATTGTCATTGGACTAGTGTACCTGGAAATGGAAATGTAAAAATTTTTGGAGCCTGTAGGGAAAGGGGAAGAGCAAGATGTGGAGGTAGGCCAACTTTATTTACTATGAGTTGAGACACAGCAGTTCCCTCCCCCCCACCTGCTTATGTGACTTATGTTCCACCTTGTTTGAAGAACCTGTTTCTCTCTAYGCCTAGCTAGCTTTTGGGGGGCAGAGTCAGGACTTTACTGTTTCYTTACTGTCTGTATGCTTATGATGAAATGCTGAGCAAATTGACTAATCCCTGTTACAGATGTACTTGTAGCAGGGCAAAGGTGGGAGCAAGAACGGTGGTGTCTTTTGTTTCTTGTAGCTGTGGCACTAATCCTAGCTGTTTGCTTAACTRACAAAGTTTAGTTATCAAATTTCTTAATATGAGGAGATGGAGAGAATGATTGAAATAGGATGCTGTGCGTAGGAAGAGTGTGTGCAGCCAGATAAAGTGGATGTCCTRAACTCCTTTTATGGGTGACTTAGAGTGATGATGCTCAAAAAATGAGAAAAGAGGGATTAGAGAAATACACCTGTGCACTGTCATGCCTCAGGTCTTCATGATGCTATACCTACTGTTGATGCAAATTTACCARTGTTAAGTACCTGAAAGATGCCTTGCTCTACTCTCCTGGCTGCCTTTTGGTGAAAGAGCTTGTAGGAAGCTTGTTATGTATTCACATGGCTTATCGTATCCCAGAATCCAATATGAGATGTCTTTTAAGGGTTTGACTAGCAATAGGTTAATATCCTGCTCAGCTTTTGAAAAGAGGGGGTCAAAATATGCTTGGGTGAATTGAACAAGTAATGAAAATACRTGGAACTTTTTAAAGGATTATTTGATGAATAATTTAGAAGCTAAACAAGAAACAAGTAAAGAAATTGCCTAACAAGAGACTCCCTTAACAAATAGGCCATCAGAGACTTTACAAACAAAAACAAATTCCCTTGCTCTGTGCAAGCAGATGTGAGACAGGCAGCTGGGGGTTCTGAAATGGCAATTAAAGGAGAAGAATCCTAGGATTTTAGATCTGTCCTAATTAGGTAAGTGTTTAGGGAATATCTGACCACATTCTTACCTTGTGCAAGTCATTAGCTCCACTGATGCTGATGGGAATTGCTGATTTCTTTTTCTTTTTTAATCAGCTAGGGTAGGTCTGATAAGCTCTAGTATTTGGAAACACCTAAACTTTTAAGGCTGCCCATCTTTAGCTCTTCTGAGAATGAAACTATTAAAGAGCATGGTCGAAGAACTAGACTTTGCTTGAAAAAAAACTAGTGACTCTTAACTGATTACAGTATTATAGCTCAGGTCACGTGGGKTCAGAAACTAATATGCTGCTGTCAAAAGGCAGAAAAGAAGTTATCTTTGCTTCTCCTGATTTTAATTTTCTCTTATTTTGAGAGAGAGCTGGTTGAGGATTGTTCAGGATGCTGCGTTTTGCAGTTTTCCTTTCCTATTCTGCCCTATGCAGAGCATCTGGTTATATACTGAGAAAGGCTTCCCTTTTTGTGGCATGAAAATGAAATTTCAATGTCTGCTATTATAAAAAATGCAGCTACAGCTGTGAATTYAATACTGTTGGTATGAAGTGATAGGAAGTTCTTCAGTTCTGATGTGCTCAGAGCATCAGATGGAATTAATTAAAATAAGTTTACCTCATATTCCCCAAGAGCTGCCTTATCAGCTATGCAGTGCTTTTGTAGTTCCTGTAGAACTGAGGTGAGATGAGATTCATGTAACTGTTTAATAGTAGTAATATAATACTTTGAGGATTTTTCAAATATTGTAGCAATATTATGAAATTCAGTCTTTTGGTCAGCAGGGAAATATAGCACTTTCTACAACAGGAACTTGAAAGACCATGTCAAATCCTGTTTTGACTGTTTCTGACTCAAACCCCAGCAATGGAGTCACTCATGATATTCATGGTGTGGGCCAGTTTGGCTTAGGGAATTRTTTATAGTCTTTGTCTTGGCATATATACTAGTATTTGTGAAAGAATTAGGATTAAACTAGACTACTCCAACTGGAAAAAAAAAATTAACTTAGGCTGCAATTGCATAGTTCATCAACCATGATAAACAAATATCTATTTCTGATATATCAAGTTTCAAAAAGAAAGCGTGTYGTTATACAATGTTGAAGTAACTGAAAGTACCAGAGATGATTTGGAAAGGCTCCTTTAACTGGAGCGTGCCTGCCTCATGGAAGATTTACTAAAGCAAGTTTGATCAAGCACTTGGTGTGCCTGAATATACCCAGTCACTGCTAGGATTAGTGCCTTTTGTAGTTGCTTACAACTATGTGGTTGATACTTTATCCAACAGCTGTTTTGAATGATTCGATTGAAATGTGATGTCTAATTGCCTGTAAAATGATCGCTTTCACAACCCATAGGTTATGAGCAGCARTGTTTCAAGTATGGGCAAGTCTTATGGCTGCAGTCTGAAAGCTCCAGGAACATGAAGTATAGTTGGAATAAATGAATGCCGAGTGGGCTACAGGATGAGTAAGAGTACAGGATTGTCAGGGACACTAGAATATAAATCATACAGTCATCTGTCATGACTTAATGTACTCTATGCAAATAAGGAGATCTATTAGATGAATACAATGTTGGCACTTCAAAGGCCTATACGTGTATTTGCCATATCATTAACTGAAGATATAGACTGCTATGGGTGTTGAGTCTCTATTTGCATTTAGAGAATTAGACTGTTTATTTTACTACACTTAGCCTTTAAGTGCACTTGAACTGGTTTTTCCAACAGAGCTGAACTTATTCAGTGCTGATTTTTTTGATTGACATGGCAAGAAAAACACACAAACACAGTTTTAGGACCTTGAGGTAGATGGTTTCATTTGTGACCTTGTAATGTGTAGTGGAAACTAGTGCAAATTGCAATCTATAATTTTTTTCTTCAAAACCACTAGAGATTCCAAGGAGAAAACAAATATATGTAGATAAGGATCAAAATTTGAGCAGACTAAGTTTTTTATTTTTTTTTCCTGTTAATTTTATCCTACCTTAACACTTGGTGTACACAACTTCTTTTCATCATGCTCTCGTGTTAGGCGGCAGGTTCTGTTTCCAGAGATGTTAATGGAAGCTTCTGTATTGACTTTTAGAGGACTTTAGATCAGGCTCTAAATAGCAAAGAATAAGCCTCAAATATTTATACATACTTATGAATTGAATGAAAACTTGTTAATGAAATGTTTATACACAACTTATTCTAGGCTAGCTGTACATTAATTTTTTTTAAAAAAGCCCATAAGTGCTTTTCTTCTAGTGTTCTGTTGTCAAATGCTGACCAAAAAGTCGATGGGATTTTGCTTGAATGAGGCATTTGGGATTTGGTCAGCATTCATGTACATTAATCCTTAATAGTTATTGCAAAGGAGGGGTGCTTACATTTTTAAGCAAGCGTAATATGCATGGAGAAAAAGGTATTTACCTGGTAGGTTGATTAAAGCAATGCTGCCAGTTACCAGTGTCAAACCCCAACCAATTTCAACTATGGCCCTCTACAGGCAACTGTTTTCCAGTGTCCAAGGATACCCATTTTTACTTTAAACCTCTCAATTTCTTATGTAACTTAAAAGGTATTTGGCTCTGTCAGTTCAACAACAGGCAGCTTGGTTTATGCTAATTCAAGCTCTAGCATGTGGGAATGTATTGTGGGACAGCTAAATCCTTGCACWCTCAGAGGCTACATCTTCCAGGTGAGTAACTGCTATTGGGATATATCAGTTTTGGTGCTGAAATACCTTGATGGTGCCCTCTTAACTATCTCTTTCAGAAGCAAAAATTCCATTTGATATGATAACTGGATTTTTTTGTGGAAAGGCTAGTGTACTTTAGCCTATGCAAGTATAGTTTATTCATCTGTGTGATACTTGATGACAAAGGATTATGAATTTCCCCCTTCACCTGATGTGGAAACATGAGTTTTTTCTCCTTTCTTGTCCTTCTCAAATTGCTCACTGAGCACTTAAACTACATGTACCTGAAGTCACCCCTCTAACCTCCAGGAGTGCTTTGAAGAACACTTGGCATCAAGGCTTGACCGTTTTTCCCTCTCCTCCCCCTGCCCTGTCTGAGGGTTTTTGTCTGCAGTGTTTGCTGAAACAAACATCTACATCCTTACTTCAGTAGATGGGAAGATATCTTCATGTGAAGATGATTTAGACTGATTAGGATGGAGGGGGTTACTTTACCTTGCCATTGCAAGAGGTAGATCTTGCCCAAGTGATTGGAGTACCTAGCTGCAGAGTTCACTATAGCATTAGCAAATTACTTCTARAAACAGATAGGCAATCACTCTCAGAGATGGTAGGTTAGTTCCTTCTGTGTGCATATTTCATCATGCCTGGACTGCGTACTGATGTCATTCCTAATTTGAGCCTGATTTGAAATCAAGGAGATGTGTGTGATTATGCTGAGGATTAGAGACTGCTGAAGCAAGGTTAAGAGTTGGAGCCTTTTGGGCATCATAGCAGGGCACTCACCTGAGAAATGGTTACTATTAACTTCTCAATATAATTTTTTAATATATTAAACTTAGTTAATTGGTTGGATGTAATTTTTTGGAGAGTTATCTCTGCTAATCCTCAGTTAAATACAGTCTCTCTAAAATGTACTGTTCCTTCCTACTGATGGGAAGGAAAAGCCRCTTGGATTTAGCATGTAAGACAACTTATCTGAACCACCGTTACCTACCTAGGCTGAGAGTGGTTTTGTTCATAGCATCTAATATTTCTTGTGTGCCAACACTGGTATTTTTGTAGCTTGAGTAGGTTTTGTGCCTTCAGTATAAGGATTGGTGGGAAGGGTGACTTCCCTAATAGTTATTGAGCTATTCTAATGGCTTCCAGATAGATGAAGCAGGTGCTTGTTCATGCATCAAATCTATTTTACCAGTCAAATGTGCAATTAAGAACATGATTTTTTGGAAGGATGAGTGAAAATAGTTGCCTGTGGCTGTGAACCCTAAGCACCTTGCAACAGATACCTTATTTTCTTACAGGAGTGGATACTCTGTTTAAATATAAGCTGTTTTCCTCCCTTTGCATCTACAAACTGGTCTTGAATTCAAGTGCAACAGACCTGAGAAATGACAAAGGTATCCCTAACCCTGAACAGCCATTTATTCTGCTGTCACAGAGGAAAGAGCTCATGAGAAGGATGATGGGTTTTATGGCCTAGTATCTTCCTTTGTGCTGTTGCACTGTGCCAGTCCTCCCACACAAATAAGCAGATTGCACCTTTGGGCCTATGCAGTTACATGCCTGCAGGACTGGTTTTATCCAAGCTGAGTGTTAGTCCTTTCCCCATGAGCAGATCCAGTCTTCTGGAGACCCTGCTGGACTCCTGTGTAAAGACRTGGTGAAAATTCAAAGGAATATAACAAGAAGAATCCTAAAACTATTTGTCATGGTTGCAGTACGAGTGCACGTGAGGTCTCGTTTAAGCATTGGGAAATCAACTTTGAGTGGCTTTCCTTTAAAAGCTCACTTGAGTTGAAATACTGAAGCCTAATAGCAATTGCAATAGGCATGTAACACCTGAACAGGTTCTCCCTCTAGGTGGAGGGTGATAGAGCTTCCCCATCTCYGTTCCAGGTGGCTGAATGCAAAAATTACTTGTGTCCCTTGAACTAGACAYGAGTTGCTTTTGATTTGGCCATTGCTGTCTAGATCCATAGTTTGCTTTGGGCTCATTATTAAAGTGTATATTCAGCAGTCAGTCATACCGGGACCACCAGCATATAGAGCAGTGTTTGCCACTTTGGCAGTGCACTGAACCTGTTAAAAATGCAGAGGTATAGTCAATCTCAGAAGGTTATCCCTGCCATTACAACAGCATAGCAGGACATGAGGACATGTGCTGTGGGATGATTAATAGAAATGTGAGTAGCACCATGTGATTTATTGTGACATCTACATTATCTTGCTAGAAAATTGCCTTTTCTTCATGTAGAAGGGCAATGTTTTCCCTGCTTAATTTATAACTATTATAAACAACTGTTCCTGTCTCTGCTATAATGTCCTCCTGTCTCTTGCCTTGTTTTAATCCCTTCTGGTAACAGGTAATGTGAACTTGTTTTTTGTAGAGCCTTATTTGGAGTATTTGCAGGATTCCTGGGCTCCTGCCACAGCTGAGCTAAGCTCTGAGTGCCATGTTGGAGCTTTGCACAGATGYGGAGTCCCTGTCACACTCATCCAATTTCAGTCTTGGCAGAGTTCTACTTTTTCTGGCCACCCTTATTTAAGATGCTAATATATCTCGAGTATGAAGGGAAATAGGAGCAAAAGCACCTTTGTTTTTAAAGACAGCTGTGCCTGGAGAGCTGAAGTTCAGTGTGTGAACTCAATTTGAAGCAATCAGACTCTGCACTCTGGTACTCTATACTATTAATTGCAGTGGAGTTTGTGTGTGTACTATAGTGCTTTTGAAAAACCCTAACAAAGCTACAAAACATAGTTACTTTAAACATTAATCTCAGCTGAGGTGTTGAATTATTGTTAATAATGCTRTCTCATTTTGGAGTCCAGATACATTGGAAATACTTGGCTGCCTCTTTTGGGAAGGGGGGGAGGCAGGAGGAGGAATAACATGGCTTTTTTCCTTTGCAATTTYGTTGATTCTCATATTTGAACCAGGCTGGATGGCTTGCTGAACAGCTGAGTAGGAAAAAAGCAATTGATGTTACATACATAAAGCTTCTATTTGCAACCCCCTTTACTCCCATTCTCCACTGTTTAGTGGATGCATTGGGGTTAAAGCAGACTTCCAGTTTTCTTACTATGCTCTGCCTCARGCCTTATTTCTGCTCTCCATAAGGTCTGCTTGCCTGCCTGCATCAGGGGATGACTTGTGCTAGTGCTAATGGGAGCTGGAACATGTAAATTCAGTTAGTGCTGATGGGAGTTAGCCCTGTGAACTTCCTGTGCATTAATACAGTTTTTGACCCTTATGAATTGTGGCTCCCCTTCAGCTAGATTTCTTAATTCCCCTTTCATACAGTGTTGCTAGTTTCTCTTTGTACTCTTTCAGCACGTAATCAAACATCTAAGTTTAAAATCAATCAAACATCAGCRTTTAAAATACATCTTACTCTAACAATGGAATATTTATTCTTCTGTCACATGAAGTTAGTGGTATATACCTCAATCACTCGTGAACTACATAAGATATGATAAGAAATGGTTTAAGTTTTGGGGGGAAGAACTCAAATGGAGATTTTTAGTCAACTGCATGACTTACTCCCTTATCCTATGGTAGGGTAGTAAATGCTGCTCTTGACTAAATATAACCTCATTTACTGTGTAGACAGTGTTTTTTCTGTAAAATATTCCTGAAAATTTCATATCACTTTACTATATTCTTTTCAATTAAAAATGGGCATATTGGATATTTAATCCTTTTTTGTGTCAGTATCCTTTATGAAATGTTCTTTGCCTAGGTGCAGTTTTGTCTACTCACTTGTGCAAAACTTTGCACAGTACATTCCACTACCAGCTCAAGACTAATTTTTGAGGAGTTCTACAACAGACAACTGTAGTCCAAAAGGATTTGGTAGATTATTAAAGAAATCCACTTAAGTGAAGCTGCARAAAATGTGGTGACTATTGCCACTGTATATTAAAGGCTGTATAACTGAGTGCTAAATAACTCTGAAGTGAAGAAACACCATGCAAAATAAGTAAAGGTATCTCTGATTTGGGTAGTTGCTTTGTGGTCCCCCCGGATGAGGTGTGACAAGGTGTGCAGCCCTAAGCAGAGCTGGCCTCAGTAAGTAAAGTCAGCAATTCCTTGCAACGACCAGAGGGCAGGCAGTGACAAAATGACCGCACRGAGGAGTGGGTGGCACTCTGCTCCTGTCCCCTCTGGGAGAGGGGACAGGAGACCCGGGTGCTTGAGCAGCGTATGCACTCTGAACTGCCTCTGCCTGCTTTCAGCTGAGCTCCTGTTGCTCCCACAGCTACTGCCCCTGCAAGGCAGGCAGGGAGATGTGCAGTGCTGCCTCACTTTTGGAGGACTGAACTCTTCCTCCTCCTTATTCGACTCCCTCTTTGCTCTGCCTGGAGTAGTGCTAGCAACAACAGTTGCTCAAGAGCTCTTCTCCAGGCTTGTTATTCCAGGTAGGTTGTTGCCACTTCTGGGATGCCAGAAATCAGATCAGCCTATGCTGCTCAGAAGCTTTCAAGTCACTTTGTGTGAAACGGAGTGAGCATCATCTTCCCTCTCTATTTTGTTCTTGGTTTGTCTCTAGACCTTTTGAACTAATATCTGCTTTGCTTTGTATGCTATCTGGGCTGAGTTTCTTAGGTGTTGGTAGGTGAGGGATGAGGTAGTAGGAACCTGTTTGAAATTGCTTTACTGGACTTGAACCTTAAGCAGTCATGGGAAAAATGATTTTCTCACTTTTGAGGTGCACAGAAAATGTAATTTTCCCTACATAAATACACATCTGTACTTGGACAGCTGGAATTAAGATATTATACATCTCTATGAGAATTGAAACAATAACTAATACACAGCTGGAGCAAAGCTATTCTTGAGACCATCAGAATTTCAAAGTAAGATTCAGTTATTGGGAGGATTAGAGATCCTTTAACTGAAATACTTATCTAGAATGTTTAAAAACAAAACAAGACCTACGTCTTCTAAATGGCATTCTGAATACAACTTAGTTTTTTGTATTGCCTGAATCTTTTTGATTTCTGTAGATGTAGATCTAATAATTCATGACTGGTATCACAGACAAAGCTAGCGTGGAAACGTATGTTTTATAGAACAAAATCTATGTAGAAATGGAAGATATATATAACTAACCATAATTTTATTGAGTCCTAATTTTTAATGTGTTCATGGTGCATGTTTAACCTTAAGATTTAAATAAAACGAGCATATTAAGAGCTGCTCATAATGGCCAGCAGTGGAAAATGCAACTTCTCTCACAGTGCAACAAACACTTGACAGATTTGAAAGCTGTGACCAAAGTTTTAACTTAGGGCTGGATGGAGAATATTTTCATCTCCTAAGAAAATGTTCGGACTATAGTAGTTCTTCTTTTGATACTGTTGTGAACCCAAATTTTTCTAAAGCTTTTTAGTCTGGTTTTGTAAGCGATGAATAAAAGCACCCTTGAATATCCAGTAGTAAGAAGTCTGGCAGAGCTTGAATTGAAGTGTTTGAGCTGTTGATTTGGCTGTCTAGGGGAGAGTCTATCTGCACTTGCCTGAAGGTATACAGCTTAGGAATCTTTCTGATAAAACTTCAGTCAAATCACCATATTCCTGCAGGAAGCTTGAGATTTCAACAGCAATAMATCACTCAAAAGGAGATGAAAAATTTCTAAAAGCTTCAAGTGCATGCAATGTGATGGACRTGAGTGGCTGCCCAGCTGGGGGCATGACATGTGGAACCATCCCCAGGATCTTCTCCRTGAGGTCATTCGAGACATGTGTCCTGAAACATTTCATTCCTTTAATTCAGCTGCTACAGAAGAGTGCTGATCTTACTTGACTCATGAGAAATAAGAGCAAACTCAGGCCAAACACGCAACGCTTCCATATTGGAAGCCACTTGGTGTCAGTAGGAATACTGAGATGCTTTTATTTGAGACCTTGCTAATCGACTTCTGCAGAGGGATTTAAATGCAAAAAATCAAAGCGTAAAACTCGAACCCTAATTGGGTGTTTAAACCTTAGATTCTCTGTAGATTTCAGTATTTTGCTGTATGTGAATACATTCAAGTATTATGCTGGCAAATGACAGTGTGAAGCTTTAAAATGCCTCACGGGAATAGATTAAAACCTAGCATAAAACGTATTTCCATACTCAGTGTCCAGTTAATGTCAGTGTGATGGCATTAGCACATAATACCTACTATTAATTCAATTTTAATTTTACCCTGCTGCTCATCCTTGAAGGGACGAACAGAATGACTGCCTGTCGTGAAAATCAAGCAGAGCTCCTATTTGACTACAACTTCTGTCTTTTAACATCAGCTTCGGATGGAGAATATAGCTCCAGGAATTGTTCAGCTATAACAAAATCTAGGTCCTGATTCAAAGGCTATAGAAACTAATACTATGTTAAAACTAGTTTTGCTAAAGCTTTTTGTGTTAGTCAATAGGAAACCGTTCAAGTGGTATTTGAATCCAGGTTGTTTGACATCTCATTGCAAAGCTTGAGGTCAGGRACTTTTTTGGTCATATGACTGCTTAATTTGATTCCCTAAAATTAGGGTAATGGTTACAGCAGAGAGCCATGACCTTACCTATTCTGTGCCTTTTGGGAGAGATTCGTGGCTTGCTCTGTTTCCCAAGAATCCAACTGTGGTATATTCTCCAGAAAAATGAGGGGAAGCTCATTAAAATCGCAAGAGTCACTTTTTGTGTAGTGTTTAAGGTTGCAAACTGTATTTTTGGCACAGGTTGCATCTAACTTGGAATAACGTGGATGAAAATAAATAAAAACATTGCATTGGTAATGAGCAGTGGGTAACCTTAGAGAAACTAATGCATCTTTCAGTCTGTTCAGATTTATACTTCATAAAATTCTGATTAATCTTTATAATAGGACTTGGGTTAGCTGTTACAGTAGGACAAGAGTAGCTGTGAAAACCTAAGCAATTAGTTTCCTTCAACAGGAGCTGCTCTAGTTGCCTTTCAAAGCTGATGTATCAAAGGCTCAATGCCCATCGCAAATCTTGGAAGGATCTGACTGCTTTGCAGTGAGGGAGGCCTGACAATGAAGCGGGAGCGATTTGAATGAATCAGGGTGGCAGTGTTCTGTACCCGTCTCATGAAACGGTGACCTTCATGTGCTCCTTCCTGTGGAGGGGATCACAATCTTAAAGCTGCTTTAGTCTCACAAGCCTATGTTTGGGAGATCAAACAGCTGATCGCTGTCCTCTGCAATCTATTCTGTGTGCTGGTGCTCTCAAAGGCTTTTTTTTTTTGTAAATCTTAGTATCTTTCACAGTAAGTTGGCTGTGAACATCTCAATACAAGTGACAAATAGTAAAAGGGGGAAAAAAATTAGATGCTCTCTGGTTTATAATTATAGTCCTAGACAGCAATAACTGTGAAATAGTAAAACATGCAATAAAAGGAGGCAACCCTGCTTGTTCCTTGGAAGTGCAAAGGCAGAATGCCTCATTTGCAAGGTTTTCTATTTCAGGTCACCTTATAGTTGAGACAGCTTTCAGTTTAAGAAGGCAAATGGAAAGCCCAAAGGAATTCATTTGCTGTTTTAGGGGAGGCAGAACCTTCAGCACTGATGCATGGCACGTTTGAGCTCTGTCCTGCTATGGAGCAGTTCTATAGTTTTGTACCTCGCTACTATTTTATGATACTTTCAAGGGATTAACTTGACAGGGTGAAAAACAGCAAGATGTTTATTTGAGTAGAGATTAAAAACACAGACACAGAGCTTCTATTCTCCTGTCAACAATTTCAAGGTGAAAAGCCCACCAACATGTCAAGTAATGAAAAATGCTTTGCAGTGGTTAGCATAATGTAACCAAAAGCAGAGGAAGAGGAAAAGAGAAATACCTCTTTGGTATGCTTCAAGCATTAGTGCACTTAGGCATGGTCTGAAGATCAATAAAGCAGAACATTCTTTTCATTATATACTAATCCTGTGTGAGCAGCAAACATAGTGAGCGTTAGGATCATGTGGCTGGCTGTCACATATATGTATTTCTCTACTTCATCAAGATGCTRTATTGATTTATGGCATGCAGTTAAAGCTTTCAGATAGTGATGAGGCTTATACACTGCTTTTTTGCAAGAGCTTACAAAAGAACAGAGGGACTTGTTGCATCSCCTTCTGCTGGCAAAGTAACAAGGCTGGAAACAGTCTCCAAAATGAACACTTGTTCTGAGGGGTTACAGATGCATGAGTAGAGGAATTGCTGAGAATAGTTGCACGGAAACAAGTTTCCAAAGTTAAATTACCCTGAGTTTCACGTTTTCATCTCAGCACCAAGTTAGTGTCTTATGGTTGATCTAATTTTTTTTAATAAAACTACTGAACCTTGACTTAAAGACCTCAAATGATGAGGTAGAACCTACCACATCTGTMTGTACTCACTAGCTGACTGTTGGAGGATGCTTAAACTCATTTGGATCTATTTTCCTTTGGAATTAAGCTCTGCTACAAATCTAAAGTGGATTAGAATATACTATTAAATTTGTTTGCATCTCGCCTTTTCGGATGTGCCATTTTGGTTTATTATATAGCAGTTAAGGTTTACACCTTCTAATCATTATCAGCATCAACAAAATAATTCAGACAAATTCCTGGAGCGAGAAACTAGGTAAGGGTATAAATTAATATTTTACTAATACTCAAAAGCAGCTCAGTAATAAAAATAAAATTATCTGTTGGGGGTATTAGGATTAAAAACTATTTTTGCAAAGATTTTTTTTAACATAATGTTGCCATACTAACAAAGTGGATCCTATCTGTAACAAACTGTGCAAGATCAGATATGTACCACTAGTGCAAGATCAGATGATATAACTAGTCATGAATTACAAGTTCATGACTTTGACAGGTGCTTTACATMAAAACTCATTTGTTAGGGTTAGGCACAGCAAAAAGTTACATTCCAGTCATGTTGGAGCTATGAAACTAAGAATTAACCACATAGTTAAGTAGATAATTTGCTGTAATTAAAGCTAGACTGTTTAAATATTTTGATATTCTATGAGAAAACTAGGACCAGAGAAGGGTATTTTGGTAGAGCACTTCATGATAAGCTTGAGCAAAGTATTTTGAGGGCAAGACTCCCCAAAGCATGTATTATTGGTCTTCCTGTGCAACTATTAAAGCCCATAATAAAGCTTCTAAATGTTTCTTTAATAACAGAATTAGGTTAATACTAAATACAAGGTATAGGCTAATGCAGAAYTGCACCCTTATATTAAAGGGCATCCCTTAATATGCTGTTCCTTAACCAGCCTTTCAACTGAAAGGGTCAGTGACAGCCTACATGAAGTTAATGTAGTGCTACATTAGCTACTTACCATGATTTCTATACCACAAGCAGTCATAGGTCTTTTGTCGCGTTTCCCCTACCTGTAAGATAGTCAAAGTTATCTTCTGAGTGACTTAAGGACTGATTAATTCATGTTTGTAAAGCACTTGAAAATTATCAAAAGGAAGGTGCCAGGAAAGAAACAATATTAGTGTAGCTGTAGACTCTTGGCATAGCTTCTAAGATATCAGCTACGTGAAGCTTTGGTGTGCTGTTAGTTTTGTGCATAACACTTTAAATATCACTTACTTGTGTACTGTTACTGCCTGCCCACTAGCCTTCATGTAGGCTTTCCTCCTTTTGAGATGTTTGTGCTCCCATAGTAAACGGTGGCAACACTGAACATCTAAGGAGAATGGTGTTTTTTTTTTTTCCTTCCAGTGAACAAGGAAGGAGTTGAATCAATGTCTTTGCTTTCATTGCAGGGTTTTCCAGAGTAGAATTTACTGTTGCAGTTGAGGACCTTTTCCTGCATTGTATGTCTATTGCTCTGAAAAATATTTCATGTCTCAGTCTTGTGCTGAAACACRTTGTCTTTAAATCAAGATTCACTGTCTACTGATGGTCAATCCATTATGTATCTTGGAAGACTGGGGAGCCGCTCATTTAAAAACTGATCCCATTTCTAGTCAAATATTTCCAGCTTGATATTCTAGCCCATAGATCTTGTTAAGATAACAGATTAAGGGCTTGAACTTGAGCATAGTGGAGCTGAGGGGAATATTTCTATTGTGTTTGACTGACTTTAAATCAGACCTGTACAGAACCTGACAAATTACGCTTGTAAATCTTTGTAGATCAGTACGATTCACTTCTTACCGCCTGTGAATGTCTCCCTCTTTTTCATCTGTAGAACCTGAAGAAGAATTTTTGACCTCTCTTCTCTTGGGTTGTCCTGATAAAGTATATAAGTTTATTAAATCAGTATCTTTCTCACTTCAGACAGTGAAAATAAAGACAGAGAGGGGGAAAAGATTGTGCTACGTTAAGTGCATAGTGTCAGGATGAAAGATCCCTTTAAACTCTTACTTTATAACAACTGGACTTTTATTTGTGAGCATAGTAAATTGAGTGTGATTTATCCCAAAAGTAAAATGGTGAGATGTAAGATATTATGCGTTCTGGAAAATAATACATCTAAAACTGAAAGTGTAAGTGCCACTAATGCATTTGAAAGCTAGTGCTGTACTGATTACATCCTAAGAGATTTTTCTTTTTTCATCTTTAGTGATATCCCCAGTGTTTGAAAATGCTTGGTGTAAATACTCCAGGCAAACTTAAAGCTGGCTCTGCTTTTTAAGCTAAAAGACAAATTTGTAAAGATAAGTTTACTTAGCTGATTTGTTACAGTGATGGACTAAGTGCATATGCATCTTGGATGACTTGGAGTACCTACTCTTAAATGCTGTTCCTAAGTATTTGTGGTTACTTTCTCTGTTAGGCCTGAATTCTCATCTGAAACTAAAATATTCCTCATTTTTCAGCTGGATTTACATCCAACTCAAATTTGGACCTGCTGATTTATTGGTGAATTGCTTCCTAGTCCTTCCTCATATCTTAAGACCCACAGATCTAGCCTAGAGCAAAATACAAGCAGAAGCCAACAAATGTAGTTAGGAGGGCTTTACTCTACCTCACAAAGTGGAATGACAGAGTAGAATGATTTYCTCTTTGGAAAGAGGATTGATAGCACAGTTCAGCAGGGAAGATAAGATCTTGTGTTACACTTGGACCTTGTAGAGCTGGGCTCTTCTAGGGCTTCTTGCTGCATGTTACTTGATTTGCCCAGCCCCATCGTTCCTGGCTGCCCTAAGGAACATAGGAAAGGAGCACATGAGCCAAGCATCCTTGTGACCTCCTCTTGTCCTGTGCTCTCCCAATACTAAGATGCAAACTATGATTTGAGCCTAGTCCTGTGTGCTTGCTAGTGATCTTCCAGCCAAGAATGATCAGTGGGGGAGAAGGAAAATAACTCCAAGATGACCACTAATGTGGTAGTGCAGGTGCTCAGTGAGGAAATGTAAATGAATGCTGAAAGCCTGTGGAGAGTAAGCAGGCTGGGGGAGGAGATGACACTTCCCAGCAGCACGGAGTGTGGTTGGGAAGAAGGGCTGRATCTTTCTAAAGGCACTGTTGATGCTGAGATTGTTTCAATGTGCTGCTATATTGGATCAGCCTCTGAGTCTTATGGTTCAGCTTGCGTGTATTGAGCCCCGACTTGCTGAAAGACACTTTGTGCGCAATAACCACTGTGCACTGGAACCTAAGCGYGGCACCAGGCCCCCACCTTGAACTGTGGGGAGTGCTTCTCCTCACTGTCCTTCCTTATCTTCCTAGGTTTTCTGGATGCTTCCTGTCAGGCTTGGGCTTTTTTATCATCAAGTTCTACACTTCAACTATTTGTGAAATAGAAACAGTGGGATAAGGCTGTTTAAATACGTGCTAATGCCAGTAGAAGTTAAGGTGATTATGCAGCAAATCACAGTGCTGTTGCTTTAGTCCTCGATAACTGCATCCTGCCCATAGTACTGTCTGATAGCTGTAAAGCAGGTGTAATGTTGAAGTCTTCTGTTTGGGTCAAAAATTGCAAATGCATGTCTGTTATCTGGCAGCGTAGTAGACCTCATTTGAAGTACAGGTTTAACTTTTTAATACTGTTTGACTTTAATGTGTTTGGATTTAGTCCCATGGAAATAGCAAGTGTGTGCTTCACTGTGGATGCCCTGAGTGTCCTGCAGAGATGACTCAAGCTGAAAAATGATTGCTTTGCAAGAGTAGCACTTAAATCTTGTAGCAGGGCAGTACGGGCAACCTTCACACTGGCTGGGAGTGTTCKGATGAAAATAGTTACGCATTCATTTTGCAATGTTTACTTTATGTAAGCCTTTCTGGGGGAAGAGAAAAAGCAGTTTTAAAGAACACTAGTGATGGAGCTGGGTAAAACCTTAGGTTATCCTAAAYTGATTATGAAGCCATGTGAAATCCTGGGCTTTTGTGAAATGTTCATATTGGCACATAGTTTGCTTTTTCACTGTTGTATTCTCTTCTGTGTTTTTGAGTATTAGTGTGCTATGAGGCTGACATCACAAAATGATGCAGAAATGAACAAAAATGTTCTGTTGGTGACTCTTCCCTCAACTCCTGCTCGACAAAGTTCTTGGTAACAAACGAGTGTGCAGCCACGGTTTGTCTTGTGGCAGAAGATACCTTTGTTTTTGGATTTAAACATCTTAACCTTTAGAAGCTGCCAGATCTCTAGGCTTCTGGCTAAAGGAAGGGAAAAGTTTATGCTAGCAAAAATGTCTCTTTTTGAGAGCTTAACCACAAAGAGGCCGTACCCGTAGCTGAGTGGCTGCTTGTAACTTGTGTCACCTGAAAGGCGTAAACAGCCGGGGTGGGGTGTGGAACGCGTGCAGCCYGGCGGGCTCCTACGCGACTTCGATCTTTACACGTGTTTACGGTGTGAATCATCACCAGGAACTTCACTGAGGCTCTTCCTGCCCATCCGAGTGCCAGCRAGACCTAGCTAACGTGCAGCATGGCTTGTTCTGTTGAGTGTTGTCCATGGCGGGGAGGGGGTTGCTTTATGGTACTCCTTATTTTTGGGTAATATCACTGGATCAAGCTCTTCGTGTTTTAGTTTCCAGCTTCGCTGTGTACTGAGCGCTTCATGTTGTGTGATAATTCGGGGTGTGCAGAAACTCCCAAGCGTTGTTCCATCTTCGGCGTGTTTCATAGCTCATGATCCTAACTAATGTCTACTAATTTTTTTTTTGCGATGAGCTGAGCTAAGCTAAATAAGTGGATTATTTTAGAATTTTAAGTATATTTTTATTTATTAACAAGTCATATCTTGAACAAAGCAAATACCAAAGTAATTGTGTTTTACTTAGCTACTTGTTAATAACCCSTGATACTCCTATGTCTTAAGCTTAATTCTCTCATTTCAAATATGCAACCCTGCTTAACCTCAAGCTCTTCTCACAGTACCTATGCCAGACTTGCGGCTGGCGTGAATTGGTACAGCTGTCCCACTGATACTGTAGCTATGTTTATTTACAGCAGCTTCTCCTCTCTCAATTTCTACTACTACAGAATGGAATTGAAACTGGMAAAATGCAACTTTAGCAGGCATCCTAGGTGGTCTTTTACAAGTAAATCTTGAAGAACCAAAATATCTGAAGTGAATGTATGAAAAGCTTGTGGTTTTAGGAATATATACAACAAGAGGGTAGAGAGGGCTTTGTGGAGGGAGTATTTTGAGAAATGTGGCTACTTGAACTTCCGTCGTTYGACACAAGTGTCTAGTGCGCAGGCTCTACCTCTTCAGAAATGCAAAACTAACTGTGTCTTAATTTGCATATCAAAGCAAATTACAGCCTAATGAAACATTTGCCTGCCAAACACTACTTTATCTTAATGAACAGAATAAGAATACCTATTACATCCTGATTAAAATGTCTTTGTACTTGTCCAACAGGTTACAGTGTGTGTGCATACGTAAAATATTGTTTCACTGTCTTACTGGCAATGGGAACAAAACAGATTCTAATTTACAGCATAACATTTTAGTGCTTGTATTCATAGATATGATTTTAACTTTAAGCCAAGAAAAGAGAGAAGCTGTGGATTTGCAATGGAAGAAGAGTAATAGTTTAATTCTGAATGGATATTTGTTATACAACTTGRAATACTTGTATAATTTGTATAATAACATGACAGTGCCTAAAATCTGAGATCCTTGGTGCTCATAAATGTGTTACAGTATTATGGGCATATACCATGATATTAAAATATACCTTGTCCAGTAGAGTTTAGGATAATTCAAATGTAAGGCAAGTTTATACTAAAAGCTAAGCCTCTAGAGGGAAAATTCCTTAACCTATGTTATAACTAACTAATGCGGTGTAAACCAAGATTACTGTAACTCTGCTTGTAMATATTTTGCTAGAGGTCTGTTTACTGTGAGCGTTTGTACTGGTAGAAGTGTTTTATTTACTTAATTAAAATGTCTATATCTTCTAGCTGTTTTGGGTTATTCTTGCTCAGTCTTTGGTAATTAACGAAAAGCTGAAATTTACTGAACAGGATTGCTCTTAATACAAATGTTAACTCGCTTCCCCCCCCCCCCGCCAGTGTAATTGTACCTGAATGGATGCAACTCTAACATGAGCTATAAAAGGAGATAAAGCAGCAACATAATGTACAATTTCCTACTGCATAATGGTAACTCTGAATAACACATGCTCCAGGAAGAAAAGTAATTTAAACTATATTACAACAAATGCCATATTTTAAAATGGAAACTATCCATCATAGGCTGAAAAAGTGTTAGCGAACTACAGTAAGTCAAAGGAATGTACTTAAAAATTCTTTTAGGAGTCTATTAAAAATAAATTGATTGACTTAATTTCAGGACACACTGTAATAAATTGTAAGTGACAGTTACATGTGTCCTCTTCCATGTGTAAAGCTAAAAATTGCAAACATATTGGACAGCAATAGTGCAGAATAATCGGAAGTGGCTCTTATACAGAATAAAGCCCTCCTTTTAGGAAATGATTATCACGTTTATAAATCATGTTGGTAAAAATGCCTAATATTTAATTCAGATTTTTATTCCTGAGGGTGTCAGATTTATAGAGGCACAGTAAATTTGATGGTGAAAGCCAGTGCAGAAAGTGGTAGTAGGAAGCTGATATACAGCTAGGCTTCGTGGTGGTTTTCCAAAATAGAAAATGGAAAGTACAATTAACTCCTTTTAACTCATATACATGTATATTTTTGAACTATCTATTTTATATCTTTAAATGAAGACTTACTGAAGGGCAGGAAAACTTTTTTTCCCCCCTAGTGCTTTTTTAATACAAAAYTGTGTGATATCCCGGAGGGAGAGGTCTGTGCGCAGCTGGGGTTGAGTTGGCCCAACACACATTTGCAGAGGAGATGAAAGTTTTAGAAGCCYGCAAAGTGCCCCGGGGGTGTCCCCGTAGGGAAAGGGGCAGCTGTGGAAGGTAAGGGGGTAAAAGGGCTTGTCTCTGTTTAAAATAGGCCTGATATGAGAWTTTTCTTGTTCTCTTTAAATCCAGCTGTCATTCACCATGATTTGGCAAAGTTTTTTTTGGTATTGTTGGATTCTTCCTCTCTTAAACAGTCATTCTCTGCTGCCTTCTCTTACCTGTCAGTTATGTTCAAGCACATCTACAAATTTTGTACTGGATGCTTCAGTCACCCACATGCAGCTTTGACCCATGCAGTAGCAGGCCCCAAGGGGGCAAGTGGCATTTTGTAAGTTTGTTTTAGCCATCTTATTGAGAGTCTATGCATGCCTCTTGCGCTCTTTGGACGCTATGTTCTACATATTTGTGCAGAATGTAGCATCCGAAGTTTGAACTCAGGTTTTTATATTTAAAAAGAAGCAGGATCTGAGCCAAACTCATTTGATTCCCATCAAAATAATGCTCTAACTTCTTGAGTGTGTGTGTGTTTTTTTTTTTTTTTTTCCCTGGAAGCCATTTCTCATTTTATTATGCTGCTTGAGGAACTTTGAAGTTAGGGCCTTCATTCTTTGTATTGCGTAAGAAACATGCTTTTGATAGAGCCTATTGCTGGATGAATTTCTTCAAAAATGTGGAAGAAATGTGCAAGAGGTAATAAACATTTTAGATYGATTTTTCCTTTTGCTAGGATAGTGTTCTGTTAGCAGAAAACCGCCACGTGGGCAGTGCCGAGTTTGGTCGAGGGCATAAACACTGTAAAAGTGACTGCTTCTGTCCAACACAAAAACATGAGGTATTTGGAATAACTGATATGTACAAAACTGAGGAATGGGGCTATGTTGAAGATAGGGAAAAGTTGAAGTAGACTGCACTGATTCCTATTCCTGTAYGTATTGAATGCTGAATCACAGCATTTAGAAAAATGAAGTAGGAAATACTGCAGAACTGCATGCTGTGGTCTGGAGAGGAACTTCAGGGAGGAGTCGCTTCCCCTTAGCCTGGTGGCAGTATTTCTGCTGGAAAAATGCAGGTAGCAGAATTGGATTTCAGTAGGAGTACAAAATATTTCAAGCAAAATGAAGGAAGCCTAATTAAAACGTCAGAATCTATTTACCTTGCATCTTTCTTTTTCCAGCTACTCAGAGTAATACATTTATAATGAGGTTTGTGATATCTTGTATATTTTCATATGTAACAGTAGATTAGGTGGTATGGAGTGTTTTAGGGGAACAGAGAACTTGCTGACCCAGAGAGACTCCTGAACAACAGGGAAGATGGTAGTAAGGGATGCTCTTTTTTTTTTTTTTTCCCTCCAAGCCCTTTATAATTCTAGACTGTATTTGTCATTGCCTATGAATACAATATAAGCAATGCCTACAAATCTGCAAGGGAAAATTGTACTTTGGCTATTTGAGATGACACTTCACATGTGCATTCATTGCTAGGGTTTGAGATTCTGTTTTCATCTTGTCCCTAGCATCACAGAGGAGACTTTCTGCAGAAATGGAGGTTGTGCCTTTGCTCGGGTTGGCTGCCTTTATTCTCTAATCCCTGAAAAGAAGGGCAGAACTTAAACCTTTTGTTCCCCAAAAGTCAATTGAAAAAAAAAAAGGCCCCCCCAAACCAAGTCAACTCATGTGGCACACCTGATGCAAATGCGGGTTTTCTCTTGAAAGTTTGAAGGTGATGGAAAAACATGTGTGTTTTTTTTTTTTTTTTTTTTTTTTTTTTTTT
>NW_028186357.1:2115759-2197951 GCF_003343005.1 Rhea americana | reverse complement strand
GCCAGAAGGAGTTTAGCAAGCTTCCTGGAACTGCAGCTGACTTCTAAATTTTTGAATAAAAATATTTAGGATGTAACTATAACATTTAGATAGAACACTCAACCCTATCATGGATAGGAACTTGCTATTTCCTGATTGTCTGAGTTTACCAGAYGGTGAAGAATATTTATGGAGGCACTAAGAAAAATTGCATCAACATATGACTTAATAGGGGAAGAAAACCCCTTGCAATTAGAACAGAAAGGGCTAAACAAAACCTGATAAATGCAAGATGTTAAGAAACCACAGTCTGAGATGATTTTAAAGTATATGGAATTGTAACCAATGAATAGCTTGGAGAGTTTAAGTATAGGAAAGGAAACTGTTTAGAATCAAATCCTGTGGTTTTAGCAGAATAGCCCATATTTTTGGCAGATGACTGTCAGAGCCTGAAATTTCTGTTCAACTACCTGTGTGTAATGTGCAAAGAATGCAGATGGCATTTCTCACATGGGAATTACACTATACGGGCCTATAAATGGTTACTTTAAAACTCATGCACTGTGTAACATCTTCATCCTTGCCTAAATCTGACAGTGTCTGTTAATCGCCTATGGAGTACGAGGAAGAAGTGGAAGTATAATTCCTTTCAAATACAGGTGTGGAAGTTGAAGCTTCTTCTGTCTTAATGTTTTGAAAGTTTGTGTTAGCTGTGAATTAGCTGACTCCTCTGTCAGCCTGCCCAGACCACAAAGACGTGTTCCTGCCTTCCCCCCCCCCTTCTTTTTAAGCAAAGTATAAAAATGTGCTTCCTGCCTGCACTGAAGTGTCATGGGAACGGAGTCGTAAGTTGAGATGACTTCCAGACTTTGTATCAGTTAAATCACTGCTGAAAAATAAAGATATGAATAAAAAAAGATGGATGGTAATTACTGCAGATGTTAATAATGTATTACTGAAACATGCTCAGGTTGGAACTAATTTAAGATAACTCTTATATCCAGTGGTGTGTTTTGCCCTATCTGTATTGAAAGTTCAAATATGTTTTTACAAAATCTCCTGTTTATTTGGGAAGTCTTTTCATAGGTTGAGTTAAAGATCTCTAATTCCAATTACAGGGGGTGTAAAACCAAACATGCAGGGATTAGGTTTGGCTTTCATTGAGAAATTTTTATCTTCCTACCCCTAAAGCAAGTAGTAATGAGAACATATGTAGAGAACTATGCAAAGTCCAGCAAGTGCTGTACTCTCAGCTCCAGTATGGTAGGGAACAGCCCAGTGTAGCACTGCATGCTAAATTACCATAAAAAACCTCCAAACCCCCAAATCATAATGTGATGAAAATGGTCCTTTGTGCACATGGCTCTGATACTGAGCAGATAAGCTGTACACCAAGATGAAGAGGTAATTCTCTCCACCTGATGTGAAGCACCTCTTTTTTAAAAAAAAAAAAAAAAAAAAACCCACACCCTACAGTTGTGATCTTTCTGCTTTTAAGTGTTGCGAAAAGTGGAGGTCCCTTCTGCATCCCATGCTCCCAAGTTGGAGCATCATCTTATGCCAACAGCTTTTCTTTATAACCTTTCAGTTAATTGCAAGCAGGARGGCTTGCTTTTTGGCAAAGATAACTGCAGCATGGAAAATGAAAGTATGACTTGACTGGAAGAAGGAGCCTCTAATCTCCAGGGTGCTTCTGTCCAGTCATGTTTTTGTGTTCTCATCACAGATCTTATTGCAAAATACAGATGAATGCAAGATGAACTGTGGAGAGCGAGAATGTAGGGCAGGCTTATAAAGTTGCTGAGATGCCTGACAAACAGATTTTAAACAAGCCACATCAAATAAACCAGTGTATAATTTTAAAGAAATATTTTGCTGTACTCAGTATGTGACTTTTGGGGTTTGTGCATGATTCATGATGGGTATATTAAGGAAATACATAAATATTCTGTACTAAAGGGAAAGAGCCTGAAGATTACTGTAAGACATGGGCACTTCCTAAAAACAGCATTTAGGTAATTAAGTCTCCCCCTCCATCCTGCCACATGTACACACAAGTTTTGTGACTAGTTCTCTTTAGTAATGTACATATTTTGTTTTCATGTATGTAAATACTTGGTCATTGCTTGCTTGATGTTTAGTAACATACCTTCTGCTTGTCACCTGCAGTACTGGGGTGGGAACTTCAAGCCCAACCCTTTTGACCTTGCGTGATACAGTTCCTAGTTATTACCTTAGGATTACTTTCCAACTATTGATTTTTAGAAATGGTCACTGGCATGTGTGTGTTAATAATTGGTCATCTTTCTCCTTTGCCTTTCTGTTAACTTTTTTTTTGATTTCTTTGTTGCTTTGACCTCTAGTGTGTGTTTGACTTGCAGACAGGTGCATGAAATTCTGAAGAACTGCAAAGGAATAAACCTACCATTTTTGACATCGATGAATAATCAGCTTCCAGAAAGACTGCAGGGGATGTGATAGCGATCTACAGAGTGAAGCTCGAGGAGTGACTTGTTTCAAAGTTCTTTCCATGTTGCCTTGCTTTATTTTCCAATACTTCTTACCMAGTTTATAAAAGTCAGGAGAAGTTTCTTCAAAGTAACCAGTATCAAGCGTGGGATACATGTATTGTTTGAAGTGTCAGCAGAAATGGCCTCAAGTACTGTGACTGATTAGGGAGGACTGAAAACCAGTGAAAAGTGCTTTGTTTATCAAATGAGTCTTTTTTTGCTCAGATTTGCATGCTTGTAATTGTAAAGTGTCATAATTCAAGTGGTAATTAAGGCAACATGTGCAAATTAGGCAATTGTGCATGCAGCTGGCCAGTTGTGCATGCACAATTACCCAAATTACAAATGCAATCATGGTAATTCCATGCACAAATAAGGCATGCAAATGTGCCCTAGCAGTGCAAAAAATCAGCTTTTATTTTGCATTGGAGGACGGTTTCTGGAAAACTAATGGAGTTGAAGTTGTGATCTTCTTTCTTGTTTAGGAAGTCATTTGATAATGAGAATGTTGCTTAAAACTGTCAGCTCTGGGGTGGTTTTGTGGGCTTTTTGAAAAGGCTGAGATAGAATTCTAGATCAGAACTTCCCTATTATAGTGCAATACAATTCCGCTTTGTTTTCACATATGGAAACCCATTTTATTTAAATATGGGTGGTGCAGGTGGGAGATGTTCTAAGTAAGCTAGATGTTTACTGAATTAATCTGTAAACTATTTATCACTGATTCTGAAAAGTTGTGTGTTTGTCACTCTTGGTACTTCCCAAATTATTGGAAGTCAATGTTCTTTGCTAAGTACGAACATCTTAAGTCTCTTAGTGAAGTAGTTGCTACCTTGAAGTATTTGAAGGTGAGATAACTGAACGCTGCTTTTACTACAACCACAATATAAAATATATATATTTAATTCTTTCTTATATTCCAGTGGTGGAGAACAAAGCTGTAATCACTTTGATTGCAGTTTCATAGCTTAAACATAATAGTTCTATTTTTATGCAAGGTTTGCATTTTTTTAAAAAAAGTTATCTCCCCAAGTGTTCTAAATATAGTAATAGAGGAGGCTGGGAAAGAGCCTTTGGGAGGGGGGAGACTTTTCCTGCAGCAGCATGCGAGGAAGTCCT
The DNA here is from genome assembly GCF_003343005.1 of Rhea americana. NCBI lineage: Eukaryota > Metazoa > Chordata > Aves > Rheiformes > Rheidae > Rhea > Rhea americana. The sequence continues at coordinate 2,194,343 of NW_028186357.1, read as the reverse complement.
AGAAAAAGCTGGAGATCTCCAAGACAAAAAGGTGGCCAGAAGGGAGCCTTATAACTAGCATTTCCAGTGAGAAAATATAATTTCTAGCTACACAGTGCTGGAAGAAATTGAAAGTAGTCAGCTGAGGCCACTATTTCAGCTTGCTTCTCCAACAAAGAATAGTTAGGTTGAGATGAACTTTGTAGTGTGAGAATGTGCGTTTCCTTCTGGCAGTGAGCTGGCCACAACTCACCAATTTTCAGTTACGTACATGTGAAACTTATTTATCTCTACTGTTCTGAATTATTTACATCTATCTCTAGAGTTCCCCTTACAGAAGCAACAGGAAAACACATAGAACAACCTATGCAATTCTATGAATGAGAACTTTTTTTCTTCTTTCAAAGCTCAGTCTAACTGAATTGTATTCTGTGGATAACTAAAACTTGAGTAAAAGAATGAATGAGGTGGCAAATTATTTACTTTTAAAACAGGTGGATCTAGAGCTAGCAAAAACCCATCCCCATTGATGCAGAACGGCTGCAGCTAAGCTATTGGCAGATTTAGTAAGGAGATGGGAGTAGCTGCAGTCAAAGGGATAAACCATGAGGACCTAACCGTGGGGCTGAGGCTGAGCGTCACGATACCCTAATGCCCTGACACTGCTGGCGGGTGTAGCGAGGGGTGCGTGACTAGTGGAGRCGTACTTTCGGGCAAGTCTGGGGAAATGCATCCCAGCTCGCAGAYGTGTAACTCTAGAAACTATCAGCTTGAGCATCTCTGCTAAAAATTAAGTAGCTGAAACAATCGCTGCTACGTGCGCTACTATAGTCCCCTCTGACTATCTGGAGAGCCCCGCGCTGCTAGCGAGGAGAGAAGGCCTTGCAGTTCGCAGTCAGCAGCGCACGCGTCCGTGAGCTCTCCGGGAGTGGGAAACGTAATCTCAAAGATCTGGGGCAGAAGCAAAATGTCCCTCAAGGCTACACTGCCCATTTTACTGGATACATTTGTATCTAGCTCRTTCTTAACACTTCAGGAAATCAAGCTGACTAAAGATTATTTCTTCTAGAAGTTGTTATAACTGATTTGCATTTAGAAAAATTCTGCTTTAGCTCCACCTCAGATGTCAGTCTGGATTATTCTTCTACGCCTGGACAGAGTCTAGCACAGAGTTGCTACCTCCAACATATTTATAAGCCAAATAGTCCTGACTGTTTAAAGGGTACATTTGGTTTAAATAAAAAGTTTATACGTGTGAGACTGAGTGACAGGAAGATGAGATGTCTTTGGTCTTAAGGTACATAAGTAACTATAGAGAGGTGCTTCCTCCCTTAAACTCCTCTTACTCTAGCACCCCAAATGCTCACATCTTCCTTTTCTCAGTTACCCAAAGATGCCTTAAACTATTCTSACGCTTGTAAGGCCTTTGTACAAAGCCAGGGTACTGAGCTTAAGTAAAGGCAGGACAACAAATATGTTCTGCAAGAGGAAAATCTTCATTAGAAACTCAAAGATAAACAGTGGTGGCCTTAAATGCCGAGCAGTGAAATGAGCAATGACRAAGTCTGATAGCTGAGGAGATTAAATTGATCTTCAGAAGGCTGATTTGAACCCATCAGTCTGATGTGCGGGGGGAAACTTCTCATCTTGGCCACGCTTACCAAGACAAGATTTTGAGGGCTTGGTAGATTTAGAATTGATTGCCTCTAAATTGTCGTCGAGTGTTCATAAAAAGGAAATTGCTCCATCTCCTTCTCTTTGGCACCAGATTTAACCTTGTTTCACCTAAAATATGATCCCTTAATGCATGCCATTTTTAAGCAGTTGGGCTAACTATGAAGGCTAAAAATGTATATCAGTGGTAAATGTGATATTAAAAGGTTCTTTAATAGACTCCAAACCACACTTTGTAATGGCCCAAAATTGTCTTCAGCTTGGGGCCTGCTGCTGTGCGGCTTTTACCCTTGACTCTCCTGCAGTGATGCCAAATCCTGATTTGTAAGTCCCTCCAGTAACTTGCTGTCTGAAGGTTGCAGAACCTACATGTGCTTATTTCATTCACCCAGTTAATCTCTTCTAGGCTTATTAAAATGATAGTAGTGCAGGTAATGGCCTGGATCCTAGTAAAATAGTTCACCTGACTCTGCTCCTTCCACAAAGAGAAATAGCTGATATAAGAGAGGGATGCAATGTTACTGATAAAGCAGCCAGTCTCACTTGCACAGTATTGATATGYCCACTAAAGACCTTTTCAATTAATTTGTCAGGTTAAACAGCAAGCAGAGATGTTTTCCCTTCTCGATGGTTTATCACTGTGGCACAGGTGTTTCACCTGACAGCAGGCTCCTCTAAGACCAGCATGCTCTTTTTTTTTCTCCCTTAGTAGGTTATTCACTTTAGAGCAATTTAAACATGATCCAAAAAAAGTAATGCCACTTTATTTTTTTAAATTGGAACTTTTTGGCAATTTCCCTGAACTGAGCAATTCTCTCAGATTAGTTGCTATAAAGAGGCCAATTTACAGCACAATGGCTTGCAAAATTATTGCATTGCTGGTATTTGGCCTTCTAATACTGCTTCATGCTCATGCAGTTTTGTTACCCTTCTGCAGTTTAATGTTAATGGTTACTACTGTAACACTAAAATGGTTACTACTGTACTATGTAACTGCTGTTACTACTACTACAAGCTGTGGACTTGCTGGTATTTTGCTATGTGTCTCCAGGTCTTTGCCAGTGGGTGGTACTTCTGTGAGTGGTCTGCTTGCATGACTGAACAAGTTTTTATGTGCTAAATGTTAGCTCTTTTCCTTTTACTTGTGTGTCCTTAATGCTTTTATGTTAACTGTTAGTTGGATGATCATCAAAGGCCTGAACCTCCCCAAAGAGAGTGTAGTTGCAGGAAATACAAAAGGATTTTTGATCTATGAAAGTAATTGGGGGGAAAAAGGGAAACTTCTACAAATAACAGTGCAGAAAGTTGAAGGTGACTTAAATTTTCATCRCTGAATCCTTGACTGTGTTGTCAGCTGAGAGTTGTTTAATGTGCTCTGTTGCRGTGTCTCCCTTGCTCTTGGGAATCAGTGGTTGTGTAGCAGAAGCGTTTTGCTAAATAAGTGAGAGTAGGCTAAGGCCCTCAGTGCAGAAATGGAATGAGAGAAAGGATCTTCAAAGCTGCTTTTAATGTAACTTTCTCTCTTACTTTACCTTTGAAAATAGAGGGGAAGTAAAAAAATCWATTGTTAATTAGAATAGGCAGGAGTTCCAGTACGTGTGACTTCTGACAGTTGCTTTTCAGCATCTTGGCAAAGAGCTATTAGGGGCTTGCTGTAACCATGTTGAATTAAATTTACTGTTTTTTTTTTTGAAAGCTAAGCTGTCAGTGGCCCATTTAATAGTTGAGGTGTCTACAGTTGATTACTGGAGATGCAAGTTGGTGAGTACCAGCTGAACGTCTGAAATAGCGGGCCCCAAGCCGTGTGAGTTACGTCCGAGGCTGTTGCACGTCAGGAAGGGTCACGAGGTGCTGCCCTGCGACCGCGCTCCTGCAGGGCACCTAGCCGTGTCCCGGCTCCGTGCCGGAGGGACGCGGTTTCCTTCCGTGTGGTTGGCATCCCACCAGGGGACCTGGTGTGGACCCTGAGGAGACCAGGCCTGCAGGGCACCTCACAATCTGTTTCTACTATGTYTCGTAGGTATGCATGGCCCAGGCAATAAATTGGCATTATTTGTCACTAAATTGATGCGACTTTCACAGGAAGTGGCCTAGGTTTGCAGGGAGCTTCCCTAGCGTTTCCAAAAGGCATGTTAGCTAAGCAGGGGAGACAGCCTGGTGCTCTGAATTAGTCAGAGGGTGGGCGTCAATCTCCGCAGGTGAGCACRGAAAATAAAGGCTCCCTCTGGATGTCAAAAAGTAAACGGCATTAGTGAAACCTCTTATGTTTCTGCAGTTTTAAGTAACTGTTACAAACACAATTTCAAAGATAATTTCAGGTGGTTTATCGGATTTGCTTCTGAGGCGGCGTGACATTGCRGAAACAATACAAAACGAAAACAACCCAGTAGAGCCACTTTAATTGCCTTACAGTGTACAGCGTTACCAAAAGTAGAGACATGATTAAAAGGAATTTGTTTCCTTCCCAGTAGTATCTTTTCATTAGTGTTATAATGCTCCCGTGAAAGATTTGATTCTTTCGTTCAGACAGAAACGTTAACTGGCGGTTGATATAATCTTGTTAGGATTCAAGTGACCTGTCACTTCGTAACAAACATGGTTATTTCCTGATTTAGTTGGCTTCTGAAATGACCTCAGATTCACTTCTGCCTGAAAATATCTTGCAGTCCACAAACTGGGGTGTTGCTAGCTAGAGGAAGCAGAAATACTTGGTATAAATGCCTATACAATATTAATTGTATTAATGGTATGCAGAAGAGGTCACGCATAAAAGACACAGATGGCTTCTTTTTTTCACCTGTGCCACTGAATTAGGAAATGTGATAGGAAAGAAGGATGTAAAAATGCTCTTTAGACTGTAGTGGTACAGAAAACAACATAGGCAATGTGAGCTGTCACAGAGGTGTTTGAACAGTGACAGAGTTAGACTGATACAGGCCTGTGAAGAAGGTGCAGGTGCAGCATAGCTGTGTCCTGGTTTTATTACGAGCTAGTTTCAATTGTAGCTCTTCATTTACTTTTTCCTTGCTTAAACTCTCTGAACCTTTGTAGCCTCGCAGAGGAGATGTGYGGAGGGGAGGAAGTTCTTGACTGTAACTACATCCTCCTCCGGTGCCTTGGCTCTTTGGTCTCTTGGGCTCTCAGCTGCCCCGGGCCGGGAAYGTACGTCTCTTCGGATGCTCGTTCTGCTCAAAGCAATGCAGGGCTGGTGTCTGTCAGGGCCGTAGAGGTGTCTGTCAGAGCTGGCAATTGGACAAATGATTACATTGCAGGAACAAATTCTGCATCTAATCTCACCTTTGCACCCGTGCTTAGGTTGCTTGAGAAGAGTTAGGGGCAGAAATTAACCCTTCGTGAGCACTGWCAGGAAGAAAAATAGACTTTTTCTTTTTGCTTAGTATTAAGGTGGCCTTGATGGAAGACTCATATTGCAGGTAGTAATTTTCTTGGTATTTAACCGTAGTGATAGTGATCTGTGCTCTCTTCTATTCCTGATATAGCTTCAAAGATATTCCAGTAACATTTTTTAATATCTTGTGATTTAAGAATATGCTTTTATGCAGTTGAAGCTTTTTTTTTTTTACTACTCATTAAAATGTGATGTGTAAATTCCAGACTAAATATCAGGATCCTCTTGTATTAGGTATGTATTACTTTGATTAAGCATTTCTGCAGTGCAGCTGCTAATACAATTTTTCTTTTAAAGGAAGTCTCTGAGAAAATGTAGATTTACATGCATTGTGCTCCCCTCAGTTGATTAAGGGGTTATTTTTTCCTTCTAGAAACTGATTAAGCTTCCTTGCTGGTAAATCTGAGCCTTCAATCCTATCTCAATCAATAGTTATTTACAGCTGCGGACTGATCTATTTAGATTTAATTCAGAGTCTAAGGAAAGGCTCCTCCCTCCCAGAAACAGGAGTGTACTTGTTTGGAAAGGCAGTCTCTGAAATGGGAGACAAAAAGCCTTATCATTTGAGTCATCTTATTTTTATGGAGTCACTAATTTTTTTAATGGCCCAGATAGGTAAGTAGGAGAAAAAGCCCATTTTTTTTCAAGTAACTCTGTCCTGTAAATCACATGGATACTGCGTAAGCGCAGACTTGTTGGTCAAAGAGTGCCTGGAAGAGTGCGTGTGTAGACTCAGTTGTTCAGGTTATGTGCCTCTGTCACTTTGAAACGTGTAGAATAACTTACTCTGGTGGAGAATCATCCAGATCCTGCACCTCAAACCGGAAAGCTATGGGGCATGCCTTAATTTGAGCACTGTATTGTCACAGACCACCTTTTCCTGTCACCTGCTCTCAACCGTGCTGTGCTCCTGCTTGTAACTAAGTAATCAGCTGGATGGAAAGGGAGGGGAAGCCRAGGCTCTGCAGACTTCAGCACAGTTTCCCTGCAGGAAACTGGGATGGGAAACTGGCACGAGCCAACGAATGTCCCTCAAGCTGCAGCTTCAGGCACGTGGCTCAGTAGGCAGCTCTTGAGCTCACCACTCTGCCCCCCCTGTGGGAAGCTGTGAAGGGGTTTTGTGCTGTCAATTCTACCTGCTGTCTACAGGAGAACTGCATTTGTATCCCTGTTTTATCATTAGCTATGTGCAGTGTAGCTTTTTTGACAGATATTTCACTTCCTCCTTTGGTATGGTGGATTTCTTCTAGTAGAAGATGGTCCTTCTCTGAAGTAAGAAGTATGAAGCCTCTTGAGCTTTTCAARTAACTATTTATACTGGGTGTATCTTAAACCTTCCCTGAGACCCTATGATGCTAAATGTGATGCTAAGCAACCAGAATACTTCCTTTGAGGATTTTCCAAATTAATTGCTCATGAGGAAATTTCCAGTACAGGCTGGCTATAAAGTCCTTGGAGAGACRATGATAGTAAGGATCTCCACTGATTTTACTGCTGTGGTACAAATACAGGTGTATTGGCACTGGAGTCTACTGCTGTAATGTTTGTGTGCTAGTGGGCGCACTCAGAATTTCTCTAGATGAAACCATGTGCTGGTCTGTCTTTTTTTTTTAAGTGACAAAACTAAGTCTTTTTTAGCATTGAAATCCTACTGTTGCAAATTCTTTTCTTTCCTCAGTCTCCTTACTCTTCCATTGCTGCCCCCTCCTTTTTGAACAAAAGATTGAGTTACACTACAAGCTCCCTATGGCAGACACCCTCTGCCACATGTATTTAGTTCAAATCTGAGTTAGTACAATGAATGCAAATTCATTTTTTAGGATTTTTCATGGATTTTTTAGTCAAAAGCATAAATAACTCTAGGTTTTGATAGAAGATGGAACACTTGGGCAAAGTAATAAGAATATTCTTAAGTTAAATGTTCTCTTTCCTTTGAAACCAGCCTGCAGTAATGAGGAATGGATTTCACTATTAATSTTGAATGTTGGTTTCATTGTCTCCTGTTGCAGCATCAGCATTATTTAAATTCAGTGGGAAAAGGCTTTCGTTTAATATTTGAGCACCAACATGCAAATTAAGCGCCTAGATGTACTTTTCTCCCTTGTCTAATTCTTGAGAGAAATAGAAATACTGTAGATGCTGGGCGATRATGTGTAGATGCTTTGCTGTCATGTCTTCTGACATTGCTTCTCTATTCTCACTTGCAGGGTGTGTGATTTGGCTGTGTGCTACTGTATAAAAAGCAATTCATTCGTAGGAAAGTAGTTTGGCATAGTCCTCCTCTGATGCTAACAGTGAAACTGTTCATTTTTCATTAGGTGGAATTATGTGCAGTTGCAGAACTATTTGAAGCAGGCTTTTTAATGAACTCCTTAGTAATCAGCCAGTGCTAGACAAATGTCTCCAATCTCCCATGTTCTGGAACAGTAGAAAACATAGCGAGGCAGATCCCCCCCCCCARACACGGGGATGAAGTTGCCTTGCTTATCTCAGACTTCAGCATATGCAAGTTTGTGATCTGGCAATCAAAGCAAAAAGCCTCTGTATGCTTGCAGCATGTGATTTAGGAGCAGTGGTGTTTTGAGGCACAAGYTGTGGTGTAACTGGGCACAGATGTCTGTCATGAGTGTTTTGTGAGAGCAATTAGGTGGCTTCTAGCCTCTGAATATGCTGAAAGTACACACTATTTATTTTGGGTGGGACTCCATCCTTCTGAGATGAGTCACTGGCACTTCTGCCAAGCCCCAGCATGCTGGCAGAATTAGTTGCATTGTTTTGAATGGTAGGGGGCATGTTCTCAGATTTTAAAGGATAAATGATAATGTGCAGCAGTAATCAGTTGTTGCAAACATTATTCTAAATCAGACTGATTAATGATTACATTTTGATGGGTTCTATTTGGACACAAAGCTGGATGTTATGATTTTGGCAGCTGAGCAAAGACCTTGTGTTTTGACTGCTTGCTTTGGTTCAGCAATCGCATGCTCTCTTCTGCTCAGCTCCTGTCTTTGTGGGAGCTCCTGTCAGGAGACCTGACTTTGCTTTCTAACTTGGCATGAATTAGTGCAAAAAAAATGCACAGCAGCATTTTATTATATGATCTAGTTAAGAAAATTGACSAAACCTGTATTTTATACAACATGTCCTGGTGTGTGAATACCCTAGTGATGCTGCAGGGGAGGTGTTTCAGCTCTTCTATCTGGATCTTATTTTCTTGGAAGGGCTTCTCCAGGTACTGGCCCACAGTGGCTAAGAGCAAGCGTTCGTGTGCARCCTGGACGCAGTAAGGTGGCTGACTCATTTTCTTATACTCCGTGCAATTCTGGTTTAGTCCCCTGGGCGCTAGGGAGCTGACAAAGCAAAAGTGAAACGTAAAACAACCTTCTGAATTTCTTTGCTACTGAGCAAGGAAAAGCTTTTTGTACTTCTTGGATTGTGGGCAAGTGATGCGTGTCTGCAAACACAGCAGACTGAAGCATGGGTCTAAAGGGCTGATGTACCTGGTAGTGTTTTTGTGCTATACAGCTCATGAACTGGGCGATTTCATGTGATCTCAGGTGATCTGGGAAAAATGGATATGTAACTTGCCTAGCTTCAGTTGTGCAAATGAGTAATCACTCTTCTGCACTCCTGTGCAGATGAACCTTCCTTTTAATCCGGTGGAACCAAGCGMTGTGTGGGGAGGGAAGATTATGTTCCCCTGCGTTCTCTGTTCGTGCCTGGCATCCCTTTACTCAAAGCTCCTGGGGACACGGTGAGGGCAGGAGTCTGACAAGGCTCTTCCGTGGAGCCCTCCCATGTTACACGTGTGTTGGCAGCGTGTACACTCATTAGAGAGGCTTCCTGGTGTGAGGAGGGACTTTCAGCTAAAAAGGATGGGTAGCCAGTTGTTGGTTACTCCTGTTTCTGCTGAAAATTTTGGCAAATGTATCCAAGCATATTGTTACACTAAATCGGTAAAACTTGAATGTTTGGCCAAAATTGCATGTGCGGTTGTAACCTGAGAAAAACAAAGGTGCARAACTTGGTAGCTTGCTGATGGTACTTATTCACTGGATCATGCTTGTGTAGTGTTTGGCAACAGTCTTGAGGTTGGATCTATTTATAGATATTTTTGTTGTCTGGAAACCTTGAACAAAGAAATTCCAAAGAATTTTTTGCAAATCTTAAACTGTGTTCAAGGTACAGTTCTCAGATCATATTAGCATGTGTTGAGAGCACGATGCACCTGATGCCCACAGCAGGCATTTGCAACAGCAGTGGAGAGAAGAGTAGGGTAAATCACTCAGTAAGTGACTAATTAATCATACTCCAGATTCTGATAACTTAYCCTGTCTTTGAAGTCCACGTCCTTAGTTTTACATTCTGTTCTGGACTTTGGGAAATAAGGAAGCCTCTCATTCCCTGTGGATTGACTTTTTACCCCCCCCCCCAAAAAAAAACAAAAAAAACCACCTTGTTAGAGAACACTTGATTATGGAACAATTTGCTATGCTTCTCTTGCTTCTCTTGGATTGATTCTGAGGAATGTGGACAACTGTAAACTACCTTTTTCTTGACCCAAATATAGACTTGCATCTCATACACTTATGCACTGGTAATTAATGAACAGTTTCATCAGCTTTCSAGCAGTGCCTTTTTGACTATGTTGTTGCTAGAAATAAAGCATTAAAGATACCGGTTGGATTTTGTTATGGCTTTTCAGTAAATAGGAAGGGGGGGGGAAAATGTACCTCTTAAAAACAATTGAATATAGTTCTATGGCTGTATTGGGAATTCAGGAAAGATTTCCCTACAATGAAAGGAAAGTTGTTTTTGTATTAACCGTGGCAGCAACTGGATCAGGTTAAGCATACACATGTAGAAAGTGAGACTAGATTTTCAATAGTAGTCCTCCTTTGGGTACTGTTTCATATGACTTGTCTTATTTTAGACTTTTGCTATGTTTATGGCTGTATCTCATCTAATTGTCTTAGCTTTTTAATAGTCAAAGATCAGGTGTTTTTTGATTATGGTTCATTTTCACCTGGAAATGAAGGATTGCTTTTCTTTCCACGGATCAGAATAACTTCCACACAAATGGATGAGTCCCATCGTTGAATCTGAGTTTTGGGAAAACTGATGAATAACTGAAGAGCAAACTGATGTTTGGCATTGATTCAGCACGTACGAAGATGAAGTCCTGCAAAGCAGCAGTGCTTGACAGAAGCTCTTCACCCCTTTGCATACTGAATGTGTTCCCGCTTTCAACCCAGTAGTAAGTCTGTAAAGGTGCATCGCTTTACCACTGTGTGGTGGCGATCTCCAGTGCAGCAACACCGTTTCTGCCAAGCACCACAGCTTTAATATTTAAAAAAAGTGCTAGACCAAAGCCATTTCTGAAGATATTCAGGCCTTATTTCCTGGTTATCTTTTTTTTTGAAGACAACAAGAATTCTACCCATTAGAAATAGAATGCTTATAAATCAAAGGGATGAGGAATTCTCATTAGCAGATTTTTCTATACTTATTCAAGAAACAAGCTKCTTTGGCTCCCCCTGAAGAAAAATCTTAAGCTGAAGTTTTTCATTTGTTTTAACAGACAACTGCTGACCATGCTCATCTCATTACAGTTCTTTCTGAAAATATTTTAGTCTTTAGACAGATTGTAGTTGGGTTAAATTCTCTAATGAACTATTCAGCTGTGCATGGCAGCACAGCTGTTAATCCAGAAACTTTCAGTAATTAATCAGGATTATTTCTCTTACCTAAATGTGACTGTAAGATATATCCAGCTCAATGAATCRAAGTGACCCCTAAAAACACTCTGCAGCATTTGGAAAGTCTAGGCAAATATATAAACGTGCCTTCTAATCTCCTTGTGCATGAGTAGTTTCACCTTCAGAAGAAATCTGTAAATGTGTATTCTTAAGTATTTTTCCAAGGAAAATTAGATGGTATGTGGTGGAAATGATCTGCCCCCTCCCCCCAGGTTTGCCTGCATTAGCAAATGTATTTATTTTTTCTTAAATGTAGAACATTATCTGTTACACYAGGAAGTAAAAATAAGTTAAGGGAAAGGAACTCCTGGTTAAAACTGGAACCTAACAATTAGCTTTCACTTGGAGGGGAGGAGGAAGGGGGAATTATGAAGCACAATGTAAAGTACGCTTTAGTGAACAGAATAACGAGACTTGCTTATGAAAAATACAATCGTTTTAGAAAACCTTATATAGAGTGAGTAATAATCAATTCTCCATGGCATTAACCAGAAGGAGCACTTAAATTTGTTGACATCCCTAATCCTGGAGCCTGGGGAACACTACAGAACATTTGCATTAAATTACTCCTCATTTTCCCAGCCCTGTCTGCCCCTTCCATAGGCTTTGCTGCCAACACTTGTGGATTTGGCAGAAACCTACAGGTTTTATAGCTAATATTGTCATCTCCTGCCAGGAACATCAGTGTAAGGTGTATTACATATACTGCATGACAATTAAGGATTGGGAGAAATCATGCCAGTCTTGGATGTGGCACCCAGGTGTTGTCATTTGTATGAAATCAGTGAAACTCTATAAAAGGGGGCACTTGTGTGCATCACTCCTGATGGCCTGTGTGTCTCCATCAAGAGCTCAGGAGAGCCCTTGATAAGGAGGCGAGCCTGTGAGCAGTGAGACCCGCAGTGGTGGGAGGGCCGGAGCAGTTGTCCGGCCTGCAGGACGCGTGCGAGTGCCTGTGCCCTGGGCTGCTTTCCCTTTCCCTTGCGCGTGTACGGCGGTGTCTGGGCTCCCTGCAAGCTGGTCTGCGTATAGGGGTGTGTGTGTGTGGTTTTAAACTCATGTAATCATGCTGAGTAGAAACTGATGTGGTCAGTGGTGAAAACCCTTAGTTAATTCCTAGTTAATTTTGGAGAATCTATTAAATATATTAAAAAAATGCATTGCATGGTGGGTGAAGATATTGTGCATATAAGTTGATTATAAGAATGCCAGCATCTTTAGAGCGGGTGGGGGGTTGTTTCTGAAAAACCCTAGGTCACCTGAGAAGAGTGCAACCAAACTGAGCTGAGCCAGAAGCAGCGGGTGTGTTTAGAAGGTTTGTGAGAGACTCATGACCAAAGCTTGTTTTGCCAGCCAGGGTGCTGCAAGCCAGGAACCTTCCCCTGTTTATTGAATTAACAGAGGTAATACAATGTTTCTTTTCAGGGTTACCATTAGAGATGATGCCCCTAGGAAACAGTGAAGTTTGGAACATCTGGGCTGGGATTTCTGAGATTGAGAGAAACAATTTCAATTAAGCAAGTGGATTGGATTAGCAATCCACTGGGAAATAGCATTGATATTCTGAGTAAAAGAAAAACACTTCAAGAAAATTGTTCAGATTTCCCTGGATTTCCCTGTTCAGAGGGCCAGGGTAAAAATTGTTGCTCTGGAGCTTGAATGCCAAAATGAACATAACCTGTGTTTCAGTACTGTGAAAATGCTGTATTTTAATTTTAAAAAATAAATACTTTGGTSTTATGTAACTCAGTATTATGCAAGACAAATATTACTACTTTTTTGGCATTATTGAAATCAAATTGCAACAAATGCATGCTCCCCTGATGAAACTTCATGAAACTGCCTTTTCTGATAGCAGCTGTTCTGTTTGTGAGGATTGTCCTATTTGTGTATTACTAGTTCTCCCCCAGATTCTCCTACTAGATGTGATTTCCACTTCTGATCTGCAGAGTGGGTAAAGGTACTTAAGTGTGCTGTGGTTTGACAGCTGGGAAAATGACTGTTATCCACTCTGGGCTCTGTTGCTTCCTCCATTGGTACAGTTATGTCAGCTGCTTGTGTGTGTATGTATATGTACACACATAAATATACACACAAAATGTGCATATAGGTTTATTCTTCAAACAGAGTACTTGATGAAACTACTGTATGGGCTCTTTCTGCAYTATTGTGGGCCATTACTTGCAGCCCCAAGCCATGGGAAGTGCTGCTGGGCTGCGTTAGCGGACAGTCTTGTCTTCCAGTGTGTAGGTGGGAAGGAAGTGTAAATATTTCAGCAGTTGCCTGGGGCTTTTGCTGGCTGTGCTCTATTTTTAGGGTTTTGATCAAATGAGGACATTGATCTAATACTCTTACATCCCTTGTTGAAATGATGTCCCAAAGTAGGCTATTTCAAGGAGAAGAACCTGAAGCTTAAACCATCTCCACCTCCTTGGCACACAACTCAAGTCTTTGAACTAGGTGCAGGAATTGCTGAGGAAAAATATTTGGCATGTTTTATGTAGCAGGTTGGACTAGATGATCAACATATTTCCTCTTGACTTTAAAAATCTATGAAATCGTAGGGAGTGTGAAATTGTGAAAAGATTTACCCTTGCTGCTTTGGAAATATTCCCAGTGATAGTATCACTGCTGTATTAAAAGGGATACAAAGTTGTCTCAAAGCCACAAGCTTTACATGTCACATAAGACTTAAATCTACTGAAAAGCTCTCTAGATAGCAATTTTGAGGAGGAAGAAAATTAAAAGTGTGAATGGAAATTTGGCTTCTGAGCCACGAAGATCTATTGATTTGCCACAGTTTGGAAAAGCAACAGGTCTTAGAATACCTTGGTTAGTCCTTTGCTAGGTCTTTCACTTGTCACAGATGTTTAAGGAGACCCTCTTTAGTGGTACTCCATTCCTGCTCCTATTACTCCTATTACCTCCTTACTGTGAATATGAATCAGAAGTGCGGAGTAAGTACAGTCAGATGAGGTTCTCCTTTGAAAGGTGGGGAAGCTGCCTCAGGAGTGAAGCTACCAGTCTGAATTTTTTTCCCATCCACGTTTCCTAGCCTTTACCAAAGAGACAGTGAGATGGGATCACCATGGTGCCCAAGATGTAGAACTGAAAGCTGTGCTAGTGAAGTCAGCCTTTTCCCCTTGACAGACAGCTTTTATTAGCAAGAGTAGGTAGACTTTATATTGGAATAGGTTTATGGAAGTGAGAAAAGGGAACTCTCTTGCTCTATAGCAGGTGAGCAGCAGGAAGAGAAGCCATGGACAAGGGAACCAGACTGGCTAAAGCATTTTGGTAACTAGGCTAATAGCATAAAAAGGGACATATCCATTTGATGTTTGCTCTTTAACGTGCTCCCTACCTTGTAGCTGAGCAGATTGCCACTCTGGYGTAGGAGATGTGGGCAGGGAAGCTCTCAGCAGCAGAGAAGGCTTTCCAGGCTGCTGGATGTCTCCCCAGCATCATTGCTCTGTCTACCCAGGCAATGCTTTTACGGAGTGAAGAAACGAAAAAAGTTATCACCAAACTATGTTGATAGAAGACATTTTTGTGACAGTGGGTGTTGAAAAGGAGGGAGCAGGAAGAAGGGGAAAAAAGAAAATATTTGAAACTTAAGTAAAGACCCTCCCCTCCAATTTAGAGGGCCTTAAAGTCTTAATCTTCTTTATGGAAGTAGAAAATACTGCCTGTGGAGATGCTGGTGCTGAATTATCCTATTAAGAACAGTCTTTGAAATTAGATACTGCATTTACAAGTGATAATTGTTTAYTTGTTAGCCTGCACTTTTGCTTGGGGAACCCTTGTTGAGCCATGTTGCYAACTCAAAACCTAGCAAGTATTTTTATGCCAAATACAGTAGGAAATGCATCTTGGGCATCATTATTTCATTCCTTACATGCTATGGTTTCTTTTTGTGTAGATTACTGTCATGCTGTTAGTGCACAGAAACAAGTAGAAATGTTCTCTCAAATACTGTTTTTATACTTTGAAAAGAAATGGAAAGGACTTGGAGGAGAGAGCATAAGGGACTTTAAGAAAGAAGGAAAGTATAGGATGTAAATGTGCTGGCAATGGGAAAAAATACCAGGGATCCTTATCGTGCCCTGGAAATTAATGACCTGGCCTAAATGCATTAGAATCCAAGGAGAGACTTCCATTAATTTTTGTAGGTTTTGGATCAAGTCATTCTATATTAGTCTTTTMAGCCTAAAGGTATGGATATCAGCAATGATTAGTTCTATGATTCTTTGCTGTTTTTGTATTATTTTTGCTTTGTCCTGCAATGTGTCCCTTTTCTATCCATTTATTCTTTGTTTTGCTCTGTGCAGAAGGTACCGCACTAACTCTTGGTTCCAATGGCCATTGGTGTAAAGTCAAGTAGCCTACATCACATAYGTACTGTTATCCCCTGGCAGATGCTATGCCAAGATGTTAGGACACTTACTACTTTCAAGATTTTATAAATCTTTTTGTTAAGTAGTTATTACGAGGAAATATTTTACTGAGGGTTTGATCCCAAATCCATTACAGTTTCTGGACAGATTCCCAYCGATTTTCCTAAGTTTTGGAGCAGTTCTGCTGAGTTTCTCAAACAAAAGCAGCTTGTGCTGGTGTAGCAAGGGGCTGGTAGTGAGGACCCTGGTGGCTTTCTCCTGTGTTGCCTCCTAGTGTCTCTCCTGTTCTGCAGTCAAGTCACAGCCTTCGTTGCTGCTTCTGCCATCCAGAAGTGCTTTCCTATAGCTCTCTGCCTCATTGATTCTCCATCTGTTTTAATCTGAACAGCTTTCTGGTGACCTATGTTCGCATCTGGTGTAAATATGCTACTATTCAAAGTGTTTTTACTATGTTGGTTGCCATTTCAGAGAATGATTTACTGTAACGAAGGCAGCGTGCTGTATAAAAAGGAGAAAATCTCAATGTTGCCTCACGGAGTCCTGACTGGGGTAGGGGAAGCATGAGTTTCTGTGCTGTCAGGGGACAACTCGGACTAATCTCTGGACCACCAGATTCCCTGGTAGATAAAGCAGGTGGGGAATGGGCAGGCAGAGGAGGAAGCAGTTACTTCCATTTCCTCAGGCTTTTAAAGGAGCAGAGCCAAACTCCGTGGATATCAGTCACAGGTATGCCAGAGGCATTGAAGGACCTTTGGTAATGTGAAGGAGCGTGCTGGGAATGTAACCCAGTTTTCTGAGTTAGACTGAAGTGCCTGAATTACAAGCCAATCTGCCTATCCTTTCTGAATTAGAAAAACAACATACTTCATATATGTGTGTGTATATACATACGTATCTATCACATCAGCAGATTACTGTTTGATGACAATTATATTCCAAGGCTGTGCAGACTTTCTTATTTCAACTGTAGATTAACACAGGATTTGCAAGGTAATTGATATTTGGAAAGGAATTTGAATACAGACCAGGTGGTTAATTTGCTCACATTAGTTAGCGTGTTTAACAAGGAGGGAGCAGTCTGCAGTCAAGTCTCTGGAAGAACATCTCTATTGCTGTTTAGCATCACTGCACAGTTTTGCCTACTTTGCTTTTGTGTTGTAGATTATTCTTTCAACTCCCCCCACCCCCCAAATGCTAGGTAAAGAAAATAGCGTGTGGATGAGAAATGACATCCAAGCAGTTACCATGTCTACTATGACATAAATTTGTACAGAAGATGAGAATGCATCATCCTGCTTTGAAGGCAAACAAATTGGAAACAATTACTCTTCGCTTTCAGAGARGAGGGGATCACTTAAAGTACTTTAATGTAAGATTTGTACAATGGCCCAGGGAATAATAATCTTTCTCTCCATACGTTGTGATACTACCATTTCTTTCTACCCCACTGAGTGCAAGTCTTCCATGGAGTGTGAATGCAGCTCTGTGCTCAGGAAATGGATTGCTGTGGTTCGAATTAGATAAGCTGTGGTGATGCTACTTCCTAAATATCRTTGACTGCTGTTTTATTTCTGATCAGATTTTGATCTTTATTAAACATCATCCACTCTGTTCTACTTATCTTCTCCTTTACAGATTGCTTTYCCCATGGTTTCGGCAACTAGAAAATATATTAGTTAAGTTGTTCGTACAATGACTGCTCATATGTCTGAATAAATGTATGCAGAATAATATTCTGGACTGTCATGCTCTAAYGTCATTACCCAGATAGCGAGCAGCTTCATTCACAGTTGCTCTGGGCAAATCAGTGTATTTGGCATAGATGGTGGCCTTGTTTTGGGACAGTGCTTACTCTCCAGTCTGTGGGGACATGAGACACTCAGTTGTGAAAAATTACTGAGCACCCACAGCCTCTGACTTGGAGAAAATTGGAAATGCTCAGGCACTCCTGTGGAATAGCTTAATAGTGGCACTACCCATGTAGGAAGGAAAGCCCTTTATTTCCTGGTAGTAGCTTATGGGTGAAGGACCAGTATCTAGACAAATAGTGCTTATATTGCACATCATAGTAGGAAGAAAACATCTTGTTACTGGGCAATAAACAGCATGTCAAATTTAAATTGATATTAAGCAAAGCCAAATGTACATCTCATYTGTTAATAGTATTTGTATGGAAGTTAAACCCCTTGTTCTCTTACTGTGTTTCTTCTTGTGCGACCTTGCATTTTTCAAGTGGCATTTAAAAAATCTTAAGTTTCGTGAGAAAGCGTTCTCCTTTAGTGTTTGCAGAGGCCAGATGGAAAAGCACTCTATACTGGTTAGAAAGTGTAGTTTGTTAATCAGTAAAACTGTCTTTAACTTTTCCTGTTGCATTTGTTAATACAGTCTGTTAATGTCTGGTCTGTTAGTAGGTTTTGTGTGTATTCTTTTATTTTGTAGCCTTTTTGTCCTGTGACCCAGCAGGCCGCAGATACGGTCATATCTTCTTAGTCTGTTTTCAAATRTAGTTGAGGGTCTCCAGCTGTCTTCCTCAGCTGGCTGTAATACTCGCACCYGCCTGGCCACTCCAGCTCCTGGTCTTTCTCGGTGCCCTGGTGTCCCCTGCAGAGATGTTCCTGCAGCGTTGCTGTACCTCCAATCAGGACAAATACGGCTAATCTATGACACTGCAATTTGAGGCTTGTGTCCTGGAAGTACAAATAGCCTACAATTTCCTCTGAGCCTTGATTCATTGAATCTCTCTTCTTTCTTCTGCTAAACAGTCTTTCAGTAGTTCAAGAGTAACTTCAGTTTACCACCTTGTTCAATACAATTGCCCTCTTTCTGTTGCTACTGTGTGAAAGACCTGTAGAGGGACAGCATTGTACTTACGCTATGCCTGCCAGAATTACAGGAACTGACAGAGAAGCTGTAAACCTCATGCTAAAAGGAAGATAGCGATGGAAAAAAAATACTCAATGTCTCTCTTCTGGTGCCAGTCCTGTAGCACTTGTCTGCAAAGCACAATGGACCATCTGGAGGCGAAGGCCCTTCAATTCGGGGAGCTGAATTTGCATTAGCTGGTCTCACATAAAGAGCAGGATTAGAACGACAGACCTCTCCACTGAAATATTTGCTTTTGAATAAACTTGTCAGATGCAACAAGGAGTGTCATGGCAGAACCTTCCCGCTTCCAGGGCGAGGAGAGCTGCTGTGTGTTGTGACAAGAGGGCTGTGTTTAACTGAGTTGCGTTTTTGGTGCTGTCTGCTGTGGGTAGATACAAGGTGAAAGGAGACAAAGGGCGAGTTCAGTTCATTGCTACCAGCCTCCTTTCTTCTAGCAGGTAACAGCAGGATGATTGCTGAATGTCTGRAACAGGTGTGTGGTAGAGAATTCATAGGGGAAGCAAGAAACTGTTGCAATAGCTTTGCATTAATTTATGCTCAAGATAGATTCACCTTTCTTTATGGCACAACAGGGAACCCTAYATATTCCCTCACCCGGGGAACACAAACTAAGGAGGCTAATAGGGAAGGAAGGCAGCTCGCAATACCTCCAGAGTTCATGCGTTAGCCTTGCCTGCTTGAATCCACGGTGAGCATTCACTTGAGCATAAGGAAAGCGTAGCTTACAACGTAGCTGTGTAGAAACGAGGCCAGGTAAATCCAAAGGCAGTGTTGTAGCTTTGCTTGCTTCTCATGTGTGGATCTAAAGTTCGAATCACGATTTGAAAGTGTTTTCTCTGGTAACCATTGCAAAACTACCATGTGCTTCAGTGTATTGAAACCATGCAGAAGTGACAAGTCTGGTTTTTGTTATCGGAAAAGGTGTATGTAGGCAGCTTGCTTGCTACTTGAGTTCAGAATGAGGTCCTCATCTTGCAAATGCCTCTCCCCCTTATTGCCCCCATCTCTTTTCTCAATGCTTATTTCTCTATATAGCAAGTAATATTTTTTGCTGCGCTATACTTAGCGTTAGCTGGACTATGGAGAAGTGTCTCCATGGCTTGGCAGAGCTCGATTTTTGCCTGCGTTACCCTAGTTAGGTGTAGTTTAGGCACCAGGAACCATGCAGTTGAAGGGCAGAAGCATGCCTGGAGAGTTATAGTTCAGGTGAAGACCYGGTCACAGATGACAAGAGAAACAAAATCACTGGCTTCTAGAGCATAAAACGGCAGTTGAAGTATGACACTGAACTAACATGAAGGAGATCAYTTAATTTGGCTTAAACTTGAGATAAAACATCCCCAGAGTGTTGCATCTGCTCACTTTGTCCAAAAATGTCTTAAAAAGACCCCAAAACTTCAACCTTTCATGACATTTTTTTCCCCCAAATATTGTGAAACTACAAAAATGCTTTGGTTTTAGCTGTCCTGGTATACTTCCTTAAAACAGTAATACTCCTCACTGGAGGAAAAAAATCACATTTCAAATTTTTTATAGGATGTTCTATTTAATTTATGTATAACAGGCCACAACAAAATGTGTTAATATTAACAGAATTGGATAGTTTTGTTTTACTTCAACTTTTTGAAGTCTCATTCATCTTTGTGCTTGGCTCTGTGTGTGTGTGTGGGAAAAAACAGTTCAATATAATCTCTGCTCCTAATTCAGTCTTTGTAAGCGTCAAATGGTTTCCTGTTCTCCCATCACTGTTTTTAATGTTGACCTACCATAAAGATATTGACTTAATTGTTTATTCCCTAGACTTTTTGCAGGCAGTGGAATTGGGATCAATTATTCAATAGAAATTTTCTCCCTGACAGAGCTTTTTCTTGGTATCTTAACTAAAGCGACACTTTTCAACAGACTGATTTCTCGGTATTTAAACTTATTTATTTAGTGTTGAGTGTCTACTAATGAGTTAACTTCCAGCTCTTCAGACTTGAGTGTGTTGGTGCACTAGATCTTAGAAGAAGTTAATATTGTGGAAGAGACGGTYGTTAAGCCCGTCAGCGTCCCGGTGGTCTGTCGGCTGCGCGGTCGCCGGCGGAAGCCCGAGCCCCGAACGCGGTTGCGTGCGTGCTTGGTGGGCTCCTCCGAAGCTGYGTGCCCTGAGCGCGCAGACCACCTGCGGTTTTGTAGCTGGCAGCCGAGCGCCGCTTACAGCCGAACGGCTGCTTTTGCCCTCGTCAGGGCCGCGGCGGGAGCTCGTGCCCGCGTGCCCCTYCGAACTGTCTGATAACGCCGGCGGCACCCGGGGTGCGGGACGGGGGAGCAGGAGTGGAAGCCAAAGCAGCAAACMGAGGACCCGAATCTAGGGCACAGGAAAGCAGTTAATGACAAGGAGCAAACTGCCAAGTAAAGAGGCACGTGGTTTAAATAAAAATAAATGGAATGGGATTCTGGCTCCAGTGCAGATGACTTTCAAGAGGAGCCGGTTTTCACCCTTGTAGGTTGGCAGGAGAATTCTCCATGGTCTAAGCTGACTAGAGCAAGCTCCAAAAAAAGAAAAAATATCCTCTCCGTTACCCTCTTTAACAATTTTTGATGTGCATGGAAACAAAATGAACTATATTAGTGAAACAAAAATGACATGCCAAGAAACACTGATGTGGTTATAGCGGAAAGAAAAGCAAGCAGCCCATAACRTTGGCAGGCTGTTTAGTGGTGCTGAATATAGAACCATCTTGTGCGTAACACTYGTAACGTCTTCTGTGGGCTTCCTAAGCGAGCCTGGGATTTTTCTTTCTTTAATCCTCCCCCTGCCCTCTTTTTCTCCCAAATGATCTCCTATGGCTGTGCYCCCCCCGAAAGCTGCCTGTTTGGCTTTCACTGTGTACTTGCTTTAGGTTCTGTACCTGTTGGTTCAGAAGAGATCGCAAGTACTTGTGGCTCTAACTTGTTCTCCTGTAGTGGAATAAGAAATCTCATTTCTTCAGGAACTCTCCTACTACTATATGCCTACTGCAAAATCTGCTGTGCCTGGCGTTCTGGATTCCAACTACTTTTGAAAGAAAGTAGTAAAATGAGTGGTTTCACTGACATCTGACCAAACACTTTCTCAGTTGCCATGTGCTCTATGTAGTATTTTTCTGCTACTACATGGCCTTTATTTCTGTAGCCACTGGCTGCAATAAGGGATTTCCAATTCTGTTGCTGGCAGAAGTGATYGTAGCCGTCTCACTAGCATTACGGCTTTGTTTTTCAAAACTTCTGTTGTCTCCAGCAACGTAGCTTGGCTAATTCAGATTTTTAAATTATGACCTGGGTGAGCTGGAAAACTATTATGTATTCAGTATAAACCTCTTTCAAGAGTTTGAACCTTCAATTTTGTAGATTAATTTTATGAAAGTGGCTAATGAAGCATTTGCTGTTGTCAAAGCACTAACAAAAGCAAAAGGAGAAAAGTAATGCTTTAGTGTACACGAGCTACTGGAAATACTTGCCTAACTGAAGAGCTGCATTTCATGCTGCAYGGAAGGCAATGCCAGTGGAAGGTGTGGACAGTGTGCTTGATTTGTTTGTCACKTCTATGGTCTTATATAAAGAATATTCTGAGTGCTGGAGCTTAGAGAGCCAAAACTTGGGCTTAATTATAGTTTTAAGTGTTTAAAAGATCATCCTACTTGATGTTTCACTATCTACATGTGAATACATCTGTTCAGCCCAGTAAGTCTAAAACACTATCTTTTTTTCTCTCTCTTTTTATTTACTTTAAGTATTGCATGATGTGTATGTGTTCTTCCTTCTCTCTCCTAACAAAGACTCCTGTCTTTAAGGGTGGTGCATGCAGAATTAAGCCAACCGTTGTCTTGCGTTATGTCCACGCATAGGAACTCTTTTTTTTTTTACCAGAACTGTTACAAACCAGACTTAAAAGTAAAAGTGTTTAATTCAAAATGCTGTTAAGAGTTGTTTTACATAGATTAAAATGAAGCAACAGCTTTCACTAATCCAGTTTTCCACTTCTGTCCAGAAGAATCTTAAGTGGAAAGGATGGAGATTTGAATAGATAATGCATATACTTGTTTTCTTATAAGCCTGTGTATTAGAGATTCTTCCCCAAAGAAGCCTGTGGCTTTGCACTGTATCAGTGTRCCTGAAGTTGCTAGGGCAGCTTAGAAATGACTTTTTTTGACAGAAAGATACTATCTTTAGACCTCTGACACTTAGTCCTTTTAGACTCCAGTCTGAGTCTCATCCTCCTACACAACAGTATCTTTGCATGGTAGAGAGAATTAGACTTAGARAAAGATGGAAAGCTCTAGAACTGGCTGCAGGGGCTAAAATGAGACTTCTTTCTTTTTTTCCTTTCTTTTCTTTTTTTTTTAAACTATGTAGGGAGAGGATGTAACAAGAAGCTGAAAAAAGGACKGAGAATTTTAGAAACTTTTCAGGCTTTTGACATGATCCTTTATCTCTTGCCTGCTCAAAATTGTTATTGATCAGCTCCTCAAACAGCCAGTGTTTCTCAGCATTTATACAGTGCTCCTTCCTCAGGATTTCACAACGCTTCAGAACCCTGACATGCTTCGCAGAGAGGCTTTGTGATTTACCTTAATTGAGCTGCCTTGATTTTGCGGCTGGTGGGAYGCGGGGAGGTTAAGTGGCTTGCCCGGGGTGCCGGCAAGGTGAAATCCTCCCTTACGGACGGCAGCAGGAGYGTTGGCCCTAGCTGGCCCAGCTAGGATCCCAACCCAAAGCCTGGCTATGCCATCTCCACCTTAATGGCAATACAAAGTAAGTAAAACATAGGCCAAAGCATTCATAAATGAAAACTAGACCTCAGCCTGGTTTGCTCTGCGTTCTGGTTCACCTTGGCTCAGTCCCTAATCTTCTCTCTTGTAAGAGAACTGACTGAATAGCTGTTTCTTAATAATGGAATACTACTTTACTGATTAATATTTGTTGGATGCTTTGTCTAATTATGGCTTCCCTTAGCTTCTTTAATTACAATAATTGGAAGTTCTACTTAAGTGAAATATTTTGTATGAGTTTAGTGATGGTTTTGGAAGTTGATTCTGCACATGGGGCGTAACAGATGGCGACTGGGAAAGAGGAGAACACAGTCCTTCCTGAACTCGGGCCACGTGTTTTCAAATGATAAGATACATTAGTATTTTTGTTTCTGAATCAAAAGATGTAATAGCAAGGATTTACAGAAGCTGGGAACTCTGAAACYGCAGCCTGGGGAATAGCTGCATGAGCACGATTAACTCTGGATAAAGGAGAGCTCTGTGTACTGCGGTTGAGGGTGTCAGGGTTTACTTACTAATTGAAATTGGAGGGACAGAATCAAAAGCCTATGATTAGTTGGGCATGCCAGCAAAGTATCTTTAAGGACTGGCCGCTACCATTTCAAATGAATGTGCAGTAGAACACAGTTGGTTTTCTTTGGGGAAAAATTATCCAATTTTGCTGATAACGTTTGTGTAGGAAAGCAAAAAGTGAAGTACAAAGGCAACATCTTTAAATCCTTTTGAAGCATTTAGTCTAATTTTTTCTTTCTAGGATGCTTCATTTTAATACGGAGGTTAGAGCACATTCATATTCACTGAATGCTTCTGTGGGAAGCATGAGAATACTTGCGTAGAGTTTCTGCTACGCCTGGCAGTAGATGTAAGCGCTTGGCACGCTCTCAGTGACGGACGCCGAGCAAGAGCGAAGCGGAGGGTTCGCTAACATGACTTCTCAGTCAGCTAGATTTCTCAGTTCTGCATCTGAACATCGCCAGTGATATAAAACACTTCCCCCTAATTGCCTCTCCTCTCATAGGGAAAGGCTTAAGAGCAGTGGATGTYCTGAACTGTTTAGTAAAATAACTTAGTGGTGTGGAAAAAAATCCAAACAGGTGTTTCTGTGCCAGTACTGTGAAAGTAGCRATGATGCTACTAAAGTGCAACCCGAATTTCCTACCTAAAATAACAACCTACTTGTTATAACAACTAATAACAATAACCTTGAACCAGGAGCTGTTGAACATCCTTGTTCTGCGCTACAAGGAACTTAATCCGACTTCATTTCAAGCAAATGYTTAAACAAATGCTGTAGGGATAAATCCTTCTCATTTTTCATAACTTATAAAGCTGCCTTAGACTTTTTTCCTTAGAAAGTATTTATTTTTATTAGGGGAAAATACGGCTTCTAAAATGCTCATGCTTCATACTATGCAGCAATACATGGAAACTTGATTCTGAAAAAGGGTCTCGTGCAATATTTAAAAGGAGAACCTGTGATTCTGATTTTGTGTAATGCCAATTTATTTTGAAATATGATGCTTTATACTTTCACCCTTGCAAACTGAAATTCTTTCTTAGGGGATGAAAGATTGCTAAAATGTCTGTATAATTTAAATTGCCTCATACTATACTGTATTATCCCAGAATTCAGCCCCAAATGTGAAGCACTGATTTTAAAAAAAGCATCTGAATAATTTAAAATTTTTCAATACTGAACATGATCAGAACCCCAATCATTTTCAAATAGAAGTACCTATAAAAAAAATAGAAGCACTTGAATAATTTTAAGTTGCTTTACACTGTGCAAGTACAGAACCCCAATCACTTCCAGACTGAAGCACTTATGAAAGAAATTGAAGTGCTCTAGTAATTTTAAATTGTTATGTACAATGAAAAGTACCTTTAAAYTATTGCATACTTGAATTTGTTCTTTAAGATTTTTTATTTTATGTACAAGTTGAATAGCTTTACTTAATCAAAATGCACAAAAATTCTGAATTTATAAATGTGCAAACAAATTAACACCAGTTACAAATAGTAATGGTAGGATTTTCCCTGATGAACTACATGTACCTTAGTGTAGGAATTCCCGGTATTTTCACTGTCATGTTTAGCTCAAATAAAATACAAGTAAAGTACGGACCTCTGAAAGCAAATAGCTTGAATAGTAGAATTCCTCTTCAGCCTATATTTATGACAAGAAATAGACTTTAGTTGACCCCAAATCTGAAACCGAAGGAGCCCTGTGCTGACACAGCCTCTGCGGAAGGCTGGCTGGCAAGTGGGATGTGCGTCAAGAGGCCTCTCTGGCCTCGGTGCGGTGGAGAAGTTCATGCCGGGGCAAAAATGGTGTAGAATGGTTAAAGAAGATGGGGGGGGGGAAAACAAGGAAACAGTGGTAAGCATGTGTCCACAGGGGAAAGGTGGTAAGAAAAAAAGAAGCCTTACAAGCTAAGAAACAATTTCCTATTGTCTCATACTATTATTTTCTGGAAAAGAGGATTACTATGTTAATATGTTGATTCTTCCTAGACAAACAGGATTGCATTACAGAAACACCTGATTCTGTCCTTGTGTTTCTTAGTTAAGAAAATGCTAATAAATGCTAATTGCCAGGTGTAAAGAATACTGGTGTAAAATAATAGAAAATGTTTGTTTATAGCAGTTGATTATATGCTTCTGTGTGTTGCTAAAATCTTGCTTAGAAACGTGGCAATTTATAATGTTTTCATGTTTGTGGTCATGGATGAYGTGGAGCTTCCAAAGATACGCAGGTCCTTACACCTCGGGATTGATCGCTGTCGCTTCCTGTAAAAAAGATTTTATGTTTTCTTGGGTTCACATCACTCTATCCAGTATTTTCTGTGATGATTGGCTCTACAACCAACAAACAGCCCCTGAAAAACTTTATTGTTAACTTCCACTATTTGGCAGTAGCATCATTCTGTGATGGTTGAAAGAAATCTCTACAGTAAAGAAATAAAAACACATAGAGATTCGGTATGGTGGTGTTAAGGTATTTTCAAGTGCTCACCAGATCTCATTCTCAATATGTCAAAAACTTCTTTGACACGTGGGATCAATAGCTATATCCTTGCTTTGAAATGGCAAGCAATTATAAGAGAGAGGGTAATAGACTAAGGTCTTAATTTCATATTATTTATATTCCAATTAATTTACCAGACAGCAGGGTTGGATTTTTTTTTTTTTTTTTTTTTTTTTTTTTTTTTTTTAGCTACCAAGCATTGATCTTTAGTTATCATATACCTAGCAGTAATGGGTTTTATTTCTCTGGAAAGGTCATTCTGGATGTAACATTGTTGTTAACACAAGGGAGCCTGTAAGCTGTAGAGATTTTTGCTATATTGTGATGTGCTCAAAAATGTTCAACTACTTGCCCTCTTTCCCCTGGGACRTGTTTTCTCTAAAGGTGGAAGAGGTGGTACAATTTTTTTTTTTAATGAATTGCAGGAATGTAGTCCAAAAAAACCCCGTTAATATTCCTCAAGCTAGTAGCTCCCCAAAAGAAAACCTTCTGCCCCCACCATGTATAYGCTGGCTGACCTACCCTTAAAAGCTAACACTCATTGCCAGGTGAAAAGGCAATCACTTGAAAAACACAGCATTGAACAATATTAAAATTATTTAAATATATAGTATAAGTTAATGCTTATTAACTAGTTACATTTCAATATTAATCAGTTCTGAAATTGGATCTTCTGCATCTGCCAAATACTTAGTCACTGTTTAAAAACAATTTGAAGGTGTGTGCCCCCTGCCCCAATTCTTTTTAACATCTTTTCTACCACCCCACCACCCCTACCATGGCAGGTATTTCCAAGTTGATCAATCATCTTTTATTAAAACTCTAACTTATTGCACCTGTTCATCCGCCATCAGGATTAACTGGGGATGGTGATGCTTTATTTTGGCAGGCACACATGGGGGTAAAAATTGTAGTCTTATTGTGCTCTAATTTGTGTCCTATTGTCCCTTAGCAAAGTTTGACTGGGCAATGAAAGATGCTCTTTTTTCATTTCTAGAATTTCTCTTCTACGGGTTGAGATGATCATTAAGTAGATAATACGTCTAAACGTGGTGTGCTGTCTAGGACAACTGGCTGCAGTTCCAATGACTGCAATCCCTGCGCCTGGAGACTTTGACTTTTATGAGGGGCAGGCCAGCCGTTTGCTCACTCCACCATGTTTTAAAGTTTCCCTCTATCCTGCAAGCGAAAGTTAGCATGCAAATGAGCAGTCTGTTTTTTTTATTATTATTTCATAGTATTCTGCTGATTTCTGAGATGAAAAGAAAATCTTTCTGAAAGAAATTACTTCAGTTATCTCGCATCCTGAAGTGATTCATGCTCCTAAGCTCACCCAACTGGAATTTAAAGAATTAAAAAAAAAAAAAGTGATACGTATAGCCTGTTCCTTATTTTCTGTAAATGCWGAATAGGACAGACATTTCTTCATCCATCAGGAAGTCTGCTTTTCAGATGGTAATTCATCTTTCCTGAGGATTTATCATGCCCTTGCTACAGAATATTTTATAAAGCAACTTTTTATGCACCAGCATCCCTAAGAAGGGGCCATATCTATAAAGCTTGCTCTTCCAAATTAGGAGACTCTGATCCTGAGCATAATGAAGCCAAAAAGAAAACTCACATTGGCTTCAGTGTAAGCTAGTGGCTTCATGGTGACTTTAGAGGTACTGATGGAGCGTGGACGTGTACGTCTGTCCCAGTGCTGTGGCTGCGACCTACTGTTTACGTTTTCGATGGTACTGCAGCACCTAACGTTGCAGCAGCCTGCAGGCGGTTAGGCATGCCTAACTCGTTTTAGTTTTCCAGTGCAAAAGACAGATGTGCAATGTTATGTGAAGTTCAGTTTTGTGGTGTAGTAATAATTGCTTTATTTTACAACATTGTAGAGTATAAAGAAAACAATAGATGGAAGGTTGTACCTTTTTTGATAACGATCACAGTGTTGGGAAATTAAACATATATCATATTCTGTGTAGTTTCAAGACATCCTATCTGAGAACCATTCTGTGCTGTAAGAAATATGACTTTAATTTTTTTTTCTAATGGCTTTTGTCACATCAGTATTTTCATGTGTGGAATAATGACTTTAGTCCATGCAACTACATGTGAAGGACTATAAATATGTTTAAAGTTCTGAATGCATTTACTTTTTAAAAACAGATCCATACTTTCATTTGTCTAAGTGTTTCATGAAGTCATTACAACTGGGAAACAGGATTAACCTGTTTAGTTATTTATCACCTAGTGAACTAAAGTGTTTGGTATAAACAGGTCTTCAAACCAGTTATTGTTGTAAAGCAGTTTAGGTTTGGGTAATTTCATGTCTGTTCCCGTTACACTGCAAGAGCTTTGACTTTCAATGTTTCTTCTTTATGCCTCTTTTGCTGGTGTAGTAGTGCTATTGAATGGCTCATTTGGGCTATTCTGTGCCCTGTAAAATGAATTTATTATGCCACTTCTCCAAATAGGCTAACCAGTTGTAATCTCATTCCACTGGTATATGTGTTTCAGGAAAATATGATTACCTCTTTCATGATGGCTAAAAATAAACAAAAAATAACCTTGAGCCCCAACCCATCCTTTGTGTGAGGAGTCTTGCTTGTTAAACAGTGCAATTAATCATGATGGGTATGTATTTACTTGGTAAATAGTTGAGTAATTTAAAATATTACTCATTTTGAGCAAGAGTTAACGTACTTTGGCCCCCTGTTATTAATCATTAAAATATCTAATGAGCAGGGATAATTATTGCCTAGGTTAAAGCGTGGGCGATGTACGGCAATGTCTGCTTAAATGAAACAGTAAGCTGATGCTGTGCTCTGAGCCACGTGAGCCCAAGCCATCTTGAGCCTGGAACCACCTTCTCCCAGCAAGCCGTGAGTACCAGCTGCTAAGCGCTGCGGAGGGGCCGGGCTGAGCGCTGCCTCGGTGCTCTAAGGTGATTCTGTTGCCTGCGAGTTGAGCTGGTTCTTGSTGGCCAAAAGGACGTGGATGCAAACCTTCACGCACTGTTAAACCTGTCTGTATTTCATAAAGGTTAATTCTGACCCTGTTTGCAGAAGCTCCTTAACACTTGTAGCTAAATGGAAGCAGTAGCTGCATTGCTGTCAGTTTTTTCAGCTGTGCTTGTGTTAGTTTCATAATAGAGATCCGTTTGGGTGATAATTTAAAAGGGAAGCAGGATGTTAGGAAGCGTTAGGCAACATAGTTTTGGTTTAAGGAAATATCACTTATCAGGTCCTAGAGAGCTGTCATCTGGATTTTTTTTTCATGCATGTTGTGCTTATGCAGATGATACGTCTGTGGCACAGGCATGACGAGAGGTCGCCAGGATGACTGAAGGGACRAGTTCTGTAGGAGAACAGTAACAGCTTGGTCTGTTTAGCCTAGCAAATCGCTGGCTGAGGGAGGAGGAGGGTTAAAGTTAGGAGACAAAGCTTACACAGGAATAAACGGCTGTAAATTGGTCATGAGCAGACTTATTCTGGAAGTTACAGAATGACCATCAATATGAAACTCTGAAACTGTGATGTGCAGGAGGAATTACTTTTGATCAAGATCAAGTGATCTTGACTGTATGCTGTGCCTGCCTGTGACAGCTGAAGGGTGGGTTTTGACCAAGGTAATTCTTTTCAGGCCTTTATTAGGTTTTTGCAGGCTCTCATACCAAAGCTTGCTTTAGGTAAGCTTAGCTCGAGTTCTGATGTGGGGAAAGTATGATAGTAAGAGTACCAGCTTAAGCAAATACTCAGGTGAATTTAGCATGGCTGCAGTAACAACTGTGCAGCCGTTGACTGGACTACCCTGCTCAGTGATCGCTGGCTCTGAGCAAGCTGGATGTGTTTGCACTATGGAGATAACGTTTAAGGACACTTAGCTCTCATCTCAAAAGCAGTATACTAAGCTGTGCTGTTGCTCTGAGGTCAATGGGGCAAAATGATTAAGTGACATATCTTTGAGTACTAGGGATTTCTCAGCTGCTTTGTTCACCCAAGCATGGTAGTGTGCTGGCATCTTCTTCTAGCCCTGGCACCTCTGCCCTCTGTAGGCATTGCCTCTAGTCAGGAATGCCGTAACCTCAGACTACACCCTTAGGCAAATGTTTCTTGATTATACTTAAATATCTCTCTAAAGCTTTGTTTTTATTTTTTTCTTTTTTTTGAGGTGGTCATATTGACTCTTGCAGAAGTTGTCAGGTGCCTGRTACTACTGAACCTGACCCTACTTATTTAGAAGCTCAGTTCTGGGGTGCTGTTTCATCACAACCTAACTAGACTAAGTGCAGACTGTGGTCTGGCACTTCACAAGTTGCCGTGTTGAGCTGGTTTTCCCAAGTGGAGTGCTTTCTGGGGGCTGGCTTTCATGCAGCTGCCTGGTGACTTGATTCAGGGAGCAGATGTGACTGGAAAGAGTGTGGGAAAAGCGGTTGTGTTTCAGACAGAGCAACTCCCGGGGAGCAGAAGCAGCACGACCCTACCTTCAGATCCGGACGCTATGAAACTACTCCCATGTTTTCTTGTTTTCTATGTTATTCTTTCCGACCTTAAACAGTGTGGACTCCAGAGTCACCTAGGACTCTACATAGATGCTGAGACCATGTTAACCATCTTTACAGAGAACTTGAAATTGAGAAGCAAAATACCTGTCCAAATGTACGTACTGGCAAATCACTCCTCAAAATTGGTGAGACTTCCAGCATCATGGAAATCTCACTTTTACTGAATGCATGACAAAACTCTTACACATTATTTCTATGAGCACTTCCTTTGTGCAAGCTCCCTGTGCTAGATAGTCTTGTGAGAGTTTGTCATGTTCGGTTCCAGTTAATGGCAGCCTGGCAAAGTCGTACTGCCTCATGACAAGAGAATTGAATTCATTTGAGCCAATAAAATTATTCTAATTTGCATTTTCATAACCCACCCTGCAGTATCCTGAGTGCAAAGCTCAGATTTAGGAAAGATCTAAGTAGTAAATGGATATGTAGCCCCTTTAAAAGGATATATATCATCCCTTGAAGAATCTTAGTGCCAAATCTTAATAGCATTTCTTACAAAAATGACTTGAATTCGCTATCAGATTATGAAGTAGAGCTGCGGAATTCAGAACAGTTTTTTTTTTTTCTAAACCCCTTTGACAAATAGAGGTTGAATCCTAAACCACTGAAAACTTTTCCTCCAAAATGAAAACATTGAACAAATAATTCCACCAAATCATAACACGCTAGAAGTGAAAGTAGTTGCAGAGGAGCTGTTTTACTTAACTTAGTCACTTCATGATAAATAATTCAGCATACCTTTATGCAATGTTAAAATACCTTTGCTAATTATGCCGATCAGAGGGTAAGTTATGCAAGCTTTGAATTTCTGTGTCAACTGATGTTAAAAAATACAGAAGATGAGCAGAACTTTGTCCAGTCTGTATGTGATTTGATGAAACAAGTGCCTTAGGACCTGCAGACTCTAATTAGAATCTGCAGAATGCAAAATGAGAACCTTACTTACAAGTGTTCTCGTTATTCTGTTTAAGCATCCCTCTGTTAATTTCTTTTAAATAACTCCTTGTTTTAACTAGAGTGAGCAAAATCCTGAAATCAATAAATAGCTCTTATTGACTTCAGTGAAGGTAGGATTTCATCAGTGCTCTCTGCAAGTCAGTGCAACTGTGCTGCTTATTGCTTATGTTTTTTCTTTTATAGTGGTTCTCTCCTTTAGCCATTTTTGGGGTCTAGTTTTGTAGCACCTGAAGATAGAAGAGGCTTTAAAATGCAGAGTTCTCACTCTGCATGATGAAAATACTTTGTCATGTGCAATTTAATTCAGTCTTGGAAGTTCTCATTATTCTGATTGCTTTCTCTTCTCRGTTTTCAGCTTTTAAGATCACAGTATTTTATACGAAAATCTCAAGTTTTCATAGGCAAAAAGCACTTTTCTTTGGAAACATGAGGATTGGAAATTTGAAGAAGCATGAATTCTCATATATACTTCCAAATAAATAAGTCAAGAATAATAGTAAGAAAGTTCCCCCCCCCCCCCGAACAAACACTTTAGGAAGAAAAATCTAATTTCTTAAGAAGCAATTCATGATTTTTTCAGCTTTTAGAATTCAGTTTTACTCACTAAAACTGTCATAGCTATTTAGACTCTTTAGTGGGTTTGGTTGTTTTAGGTTGGTTTCTTTGCATTTAAAATTACTCCTGTGAAGTTAAAGGTAAAATATGATCTTCCAGAATATCATGCGCAGTGATATGAGATTTTTTTTCTTTTTCTTTTTTTGGTATGTAAAACTCCTGCCTGGGCAGAGGGTTTTCACAACCCTCTGCACCATTTACATCTTTACTGGAGAAGTCTTGCACGAGGACAACTTTTGCACTGTAAGGACAGCACAAGGCCCAGCTGATGTTGTGAAGCTCGTGCGTTTACGATACGAGCCGGTCCAACACAAATCGGGCTGATGGGTGTGAGAGTTTACGGCAAAAGCGGGGTGAGAAAACCACTTCTGCAGCGCGGCTGTGACCAGCCTGAACGGAGTTGCTTTGTGCACTGGGTCTGGAGGAGTCGGAGGGGACAGGCAGGTTTTGTGAGGCTGGGAAGGGTGGCAGAAGGGAGCTGGTAGGGGAGCCGTGGTGTTGCGGTGCTGTGCTTTAACAGCAGGGCGCTTCCCCGAGCAGGGGCGCGAAACTGCCGTCCCCCTCCAAGCCGTGCTCTGTGAGCTGCTTTCAGTGCACGTGTTGAGGTCAGCTAAGACCACCAGCATGTGTGTTGTTTTATTAACTTAAAAAACCAAAAAACCTCTGTTATTGGCTTAGTACCTCACTGGGAGCGTAGATCTAGCCCGGTAACCAAACTTGCGTGATGGGGATCTGAACTAGTGATGTTGCCTTACAGCGATCAGTAATAAATCCAGAAAGACGTTGTCAGGATATTAAAAGTGATTCTTCACTCTACGCCTCTGGAAAGCAGTAGATGATGGGCGATTTTGATTCCCCTTGTGAGGGGATACGGCATCTTTAGCATTCCTTGGCTTGCTTTCGGCAGGCTTCCAGCCCTTCGCGTTTACGTGAGCAGATGTTTTGCTGTATAATTGTCATAATCTTTATAAGAATGCATTCTTATTTTTCCTTAGTAAGTGGTGGGCAAATGATCTTTTTCTCCTGGGTGCTTGGTATAAATATTTCACAGATCCAGTTAAAAAAAAAAATATATATATATATATATATACACATATATATATGAATTCTGTAAGTATGACAATTTAAGCATTATTTTCCATGTATTTAGCTGAATTATTTCTTTAGGCAGCTAACTCTTTTATTATATCCAAAAATAGGAAATCTACATGGTGCTTAAATGCAGRGTCTATTTTGCTTTGAACAAGTCTTTACCTTCCAAGCAAATCTGCTTGACTTTTTTCCTCCAAGATTAATTTTCAAGTTTTTTTCCCAAAGTGAGGAAGCTCAACAGAAATTGTTTTAATGAGATAGACATCTAGTTCAATAGAAAGAAATTCCTGGAGAAAAATAAATTCCAAGAAAGATTGTGCTTCTAAAAGATAATTTAATTAAAAACTTAGTGTGGTGACAGATTGGACATGTTGTCTAACATCTTGAAAAGAAGAAAGTATTTGGAACTGCACAAGCAGAATAAAATTCTTTCACAGCGAGGCCAAGCCAGTGTCCTCCAGTTATTTTGCTGAGAGGAGAGGTCCTTGCTATTTGCTACGTCCTTATTACGTGAGGCTTCTGTGTCAGGCCTTCACAAGTCAGCTTGTGGCCTATTTAGATTGCCCAGATTTCAAAGTCAACTTATGCTGTCAGGAATCAGATAAAGTGGACATGTCTCCTTCTCGGAGAGTACTGACATCCAAAGCGGCCTTTTAATTTATAGCTCCRTAAGGCAAGGCTTTCAGCTCTTGGATGCCAGGAGCCAGGATATCTGAACGCGATTTGCCTCTTAGTTGCTGTACTAGTCCTTTAGGGGAAGAGTTATGTTTGTAGTTAAATCTCAGCTTGACRGAGTAATTCAGCGTATCTCGTTTGGGCTGTTTTACTGGTGCGGGCTGGTTACGTAACTCTTCGGTTGTTGGTTGAATCTCAAGATGGAAAACGTCTTCGCTCTGCTGTGGCTGCGTTTTTGTGCGTACTCTTTCAGTAACCCTGCGAGTCAGGATGACGTGTGCTTCAAAGACGTGCCCGTGCACACAGAAAACACGTGTGGAAARTGCACGTCTGTCACTGCTGCATGCGCGTGACCATTTAAATGCAGATTAGGCYGTCTTTTATAACCAGCACTCAAGTTCTATGCACAATTTTGAGGGCAGGCTTTGAATATATTTCTACAAGTGTCTGGTGCTTGAAGATAGAGGATGGCGTTGTCCATGTGGAGCCCTGAATCTCCAGTAAAATCTGTATATCAGTGTTGATACTTTGAGGGATCGGGGCACTGTGTTTTTGAGTCTTCATAAGAACAGCAACAACTACATGCATGTGTAGAAGTGAAAAATACTCAACTGGATTGCATCTTGATTGCTTGGTGCATTGCTTCTCTTAGTCTTTTTTTTTTTTTTTTTTCCCCTTGGTTGATCAAAGTGGCAAGCATAACACAGGTCAGGAAGGAGGAGAAAGGTGTCCCTCTGCTAYGTCTGAATACCATGAAAATGGGCAAGTAGTGGCTCAGGGAAAAAAYGAAGTCCCATCTGTTAGTAAATAGATTATTTTTGGAAAAGGAAACTTTTGTAATGTGGAACTTCACCATTGAGTAAAGAATTCTGTCTGTAACTGGWGGTGGATAACTGATGGTGGACTTCCTGAAACTAGAGCTTAATTTAAACACATTTAAACTTAGCTGGATTCACTTGTGTTTTTAGGAGCAGTGTTATGTCCTATAGTTTCATTAAGATTAAGCATATCCTTTATTGGTTGTGTGTGGACTGAGGACCCTCAGAATTACTATTTGTAATCTCTGTATTGGCCTGCAYGTATTAAAAAGTGAAAGTGCTACATAAAAATTATGGTTAGCAAGATTTGAAGGGGGAAGYGTTGATGTGATGGATGTTTTCTTTTATGAACATAAAGCATGATGTTTTGTTTATGAGCACTGAGCCCAAACCCAGTAGTGTTCCCMGAAGCCTACATGATTGAACGAGTGGATGTTAAAAGTCCATTTTCTTTGTTTCCTCAGGTTTTGCTGCTTGCATTTGCAGAAGATTTAGAATGCATCCCTGGATTCCAGCAAAAGGTTTTTTATATCGAACAGCCATCGGAATTCACAGAGGACCAGCCAGTTCTGAACTGTATGTTATTTTTGTATATTATTCTGCAAAAACAGAATGAACTATTGCTCATGTGTTCATATCACTCCCATCATTTATCAGAAAGCTTCTCTCTAAGTACATAGAATGCTGAATATGGTCGTGATTCTGCCCGGGTTCCCCTGCTGTAATCCTGTATTTATATAGACTTTGATCTGTTCCATGTGTTAGAGATGACAAAATACTATGTATAAATATTCAGGACAATATGAATGTTGTGAAAACTTGGAGTCTTCTACTCCTCTGAAGTAACTTTCCTCTGAAATCTTGGTTCTTACTCTCTCGGAAGTCAGTGCTTGAGTATTTCTCTGTTAACTTGTCTCTACAACTCCAAGTTTAAACATATTCTAAAAGCTTAACTCTGTCTATGCAGGTCCTGGTCTTTCCATAAAATTCAGAGGAGTTTGGATGAAGTCTGTGTTCATTAGTGACAAAAAAATTGTTACTACCCATGTTGTACAAAGGGAGTACTGGTAGTTCCAATGGCCAGGTGTCACCTAACAAAATCTAAGCTGTGTGCCCAAAGCATTAAACCAAAAGGTGGAATTTTGGAAACTTGACTTGCTTCGATCCTGGTGTTAATTCATTCAAATACATTAGTAAGCAAGTGTTACAGACTGCAATTTTGGTTCCGTGGGTTTGGGATTTCAGGACTACCAACTCAATATAGTACCTTTAAATCTTTTATATAGTACCTAAGAATCTTTTAAAAGGTAGCTAATGGTGCTATTCTGATGATCTCCGAACCTAACAGAATACATATTACTACATATACATATTCAAATTACTAATAGTTCCTTTGTTCAGGCTTGGTTGCTTGCTGTTGACGTGGGCATTCCCACTAGATATGTGACATGAGATACTAGTGCTGGTGTCCAGTAAAGAAATTGGATTTGAGTGTAGGGTAATGGTCTGGTGAAACTAGGAATTACAAAAGAATGTAATTCATTAGGTGCATATATTTTACATCTCAATTATCTCCTAGATATGATTATCACATATTGATATAATTGCTCTGTTATGCATGTTTGGATGAAATTATGGTATTTTACCTTGAAAGCTTAATATTAAAAATCATTGTGCATATATTAGACTTACCTGAGTCTGTTGGAATGATTATCTCAGACCAAGATTTAGACTTTTACAGGTGCTAAAATAAACTTCTAGGATCACCTCCTTCTCTCCCCTCTTCCCCCCCCTCCCCCAAGCATTTAGATGAGTTATTTATGAGCCAGAGATGCATCTGCAGAGGAAATTTAGATTTTAAGTAACAGTGCTACTCACTGGGATGCAAGTTCATTGTTCAGCTTGAAGACAGAATTCAAACTTCTAATTTCTAAGGCAATTTTGATGTTTTTAAGTATTTTTTCTTTATTTAGTGATGAACACAACTTGAATGAATTTAAATTCATGTGTGAATTTAAAGATACATTGTTAAAAGCAGTAGTTCATAGTACACAGGAGGTGTAATAGATTTAAGTGCACAGTGTTAGAAACCTATGTAAAGAAAAGTAATATTCACAAGTTTATTCAAAAATGACCTTTGTCTCCTCTCTGACTTCCTCTGAGTACATTGATGCTGTGGTGCATCTGGCCAGATCTGCGGATTTGTGCTCGTTCTGCTGGACGATGTGAGGTACAAGCTGTTTAAGCCAATGTTGCCTGGGCTGTTGTGTGGTGACCCAGCAAACTGTTGCTGGTGTGAAGCTGGCACGATAATTAGGATGCTGTCATTAATATGAGGAGGGGGGAAGAGCAGGAGGAGATTTGGAAAGATCTTAAAACAATCTTGGGAATTAAATTATTTTAATAAGCAGACGCTAAATTGGCCTAATGTGTAATGTTCAACAAAGGCAGACTGTCATTGCATGACTCARGCTAATTCAATCACTTGTAAATAGTATGTCCTTCATGCAGCAGTATTAAAGCTCTGCATAGTTTCTTCCTTCTAGCTGTCAACAGAATTGATATTTTTAATTGTCTGTTTGAACATACTTTGCATGCAGTTGCATCTTTTTATACACATTACCCAAGAGCAGTGTAATTCAGCAGTTGTATTGCAATGTGAGGCTTACYATGGCTCTGTAAATTAATAGAGCGAATATGCAAAGCAGGTCTATAGTGGTGATTGCTTTTGTAGTCCTCAGTAAGCCAAGGAGCGTCGTAATTTTTTTCTGAAGTGCTGGAAAACAGCCCTTTTTTTATCTCTCAATTTAAACAAGGRCCTACTGTAAATGTCAGTATCTCCGTAGTAATTAAATACAGGTTATAGTTTTTTCTTATGTATTTACGACTTTTAAATGTGATTGCGTTAATTATATTTTATGTTCAGTGGTGGGAAGAGGGAGAGGAGCTCAGACTGAAGGTGCAGAATTCTCCTCTCTTTTCACTAGAGTGAGGGGAAAAAGTTACTTGACGTATTCAGAAGACCTTTAAACAATTCTGACMTAAAATAAAAAGAAACCAGATTATAGAATACAGGAAAACTACTGCAGCTGTTTAAAATACTAAGAAGCCTTGTAGAGACAAGGGAAATATGTATATTGTTATGCAAATACATATTAAGATGAACCAAATATGAAATGTGATGGAGGAGAGCAATTTGTAGTAATGAGATAAATACAGCTAAGAAAGAAGACCTAGGAGCATAATGGAGATAACAGAAGTGAATTCAGTCCAGACTTACAGTAGCTGATAAACTGAGGGGCAAAAATTACGTTGGGATAAAATGAAGAGTAAGAATAAGAATCACTGAAAATTTTAGAATTATGGTGGATGAATGAGAGGAGACTGCTCYGGTTAGGCTAGTGTGGAGTGATTTGTTCTGGATGGATTCATTTTTGACAATTCTGAAAGTAAAAACAAAAATTTGTCTTTGAAATCTTCAAGAAAAATACGAAAACATTTCCATGAATTAGAAATTGGAAACAAAGGTCGTACTAAATGCCGGATTTGCCCTACTTTAAAATGTATGGAAACAAAACCAACCGTAAATAGAAGAGTGTTTRATTTTTAACAAAAAAGAAAACTTTTTTTTATAAAACAATTACCTGAAATAGAGAGATTCCCACAAAGGATTTTTGTTTTCTCAGTTAGAGGGGTGCAAGGAGGGAAAGGCTTATTTTGTTCTATTCTTTTCAGTAAGCCTTTTCTGATGCCATACCTCCGTGTTCATCAGTATTGCATCTGTTTCTTTTTTATCTAGCAATACACATATAGTCTGGATCAGATGTGAATGCATGGCTATATTTTTTGACAAAAGAAATGCATTTCTAGGAGGAAAAAATAGGAAAGCTTTTTTGGAATAAAGTCTACCAAGACAATTTTTTCTGCAGAAACTGGACTTCGTACTAGGTGGCCCAAAACAGGGCTTGACAGCCRGAGAAGTGGTATCCTAAAATGCCTTTAGAAGGCACAGAATTTCCAAATTCTCCTGACATTAAATTTTTTTTTCCACTTATTTAGATCTTAAGTTAAGAAGTCTTTAGATATCTGAGAGTAGGCAGGTGTAGTATAAGTTAGTTCAGGAGCTACCGAAACTTTATTCCTTGTATCTCTTACACCCTGAAAGAGGAGGAAATATGTAAGAAGCGAGAAGCTGTGGAAGATGCGTTAGTTTACCTTGTCTTCTGCAGTAGAACGTAGGGTTTCTATGTGTAGGAACGTAAGCTCCTAAGGAAGGCTGCAGCTCCGTTTGTATTTATCCGACCTTCCAGAAGAGGCAAAACTGTGGGCTCTTCCTGAATGTTGCATCTCCTTCCCGTTTGTTTCTGTGGGATCCTGTTGCTATTTCTTAGCTTGTATCTCAAATGCTCAGACTGAACTGCTTTTTATTGATTTATCATTGCATCTCGCTTTACAGTAACATCCAGCCTTACTCGGATCATTTTCTTTTACTAGTTTTGTATTCAGTACATTTTCCTATGGATTCTTTTCTAGTTAGATCACATTTTTTTCCCTTCTCCCTTGTTTTTTTTTATTTCTGCCTCTCCATTTTACTTCTGTTCTTCTGCTATTTGAAAAMCACCTTTTTGTGACTTCTCTTTAAAATATTGCTTCTGTTTTCTTAATCTGAATTCAAAGGAATTGTATTGCAGAGTCCCTRGTATAATGGGGATTAAAATAGAAACCCTCCCCCACACACTTCAGCTAGTTAGAACTTTGACAAAAGTAATTAATTTCTTTAAAAAATTGAAATGTTAAGCTGTATTTTTTTAAATAATTTTGCTTGACCAAATTCTCATTTTCTTGATGCTAGAAAATTTTCTTCATAAGTATATTTAAAAATAYTAGAGAAAGCAGCTAGTGCAATGCTGAAGTTCCTTTATTTGTATTTAATTTCAACAGATGGTTTTAATGATGCTCGCATGCTGCTAGTCTGTACAGTGATGCTGTTGTCTGTCATGAGCGCCTCCACCTCRTACAAAGTAGAACCTGTGTTCCAGCTTAGTTCCCAGCTCTGTACACACAATTCTGTGTGTTCAGCCCATTATCCGTAGGTAATCCGGATGTCATGTTGTCAAATTGCTAACTTGTAGATGTTTCTAAAATGCGAGAGGCTGGAAAAGCAGAGATCAAGCGTAAGGTCTTGGTTGTAACCCCAACCAAGGGGGGTCATGGTGCTTCTACTCRTGGTCTACCCAATTGCTTTTCCTTGGTGCAATTTAATTAAAGCAAGATGCTCCCTCAATATAGTAGGGGAGAGTTTGTAGAGCTCTAATCTGTCTAGAAGTACTGGGCAATGCCATGACTAGATCTTTTTTTTCGCTCCTTGTACCATTTTTAGCTCGTACCTAGGATGGACAAGATCACATAGGCAGGATTGTTATGCTGTTGATAAGGTGATAAGTGACAACTCTTAATGAAGGGTTTTACACCTTTTGGAAACATTTGTGGCTGTCAAATACTTCCCCTTCAGTGAGGTTGTGTTTGCCTAGGCTTACAGGTCGCTGGTAGCGACGATGCTCTGGCTTGCTAGACTGATAGAAAGTTCCTAATCAGGCCCATCAAATGTGGAAATGTAATTGTATTACATTAATCATGTTTATATTTAACACACATGAGTCTTGGCTTTTTGGGTGTTTTTAATTGACAATAAATCAAATAGTACACTTGAAAAATTGAGGCAATTAACATAAAGGCATTGGGTGATGTGTTGCGCATACTAAACTGGGGAATACATTGCCAGTGATTTAAATGTCAAAACAAAGGCAGTTTTGACCCTTACTTGAAAAGCTTTAATTTGGGTGTTAATTAATGGCTGACCTCTTCTGTCTCTTCTGTGATAGATTGCATGTTTCAGAGCTTGGACTGCTTCAAGATCAGGGCTTTGTCTGTTCATATTTGGCTATGTTTTTCATTTTGTGGGTTTTAACAAAGACTTTTCTAGTCAACCATATTGAAAATCTTTGTTTGCCCATATATTGGGAAATACATTAGTCTGCTTATTAATGCGTGAAGGTAGCTTTGTTATTGTTGAGCAAGGCTGTAGCTTTCAACAAGATTGCATTTATTTGAACTGTATAATGCCTGTAGAAATAAAGATTGGCGAAGACCATTTCCACTATTGCAGCATCATGTGTGTACATACATCATAGCGCTGATCACGCTCCTCATCAAAGCGCTTCCTACTGATTCTCSGCTAAATAGATGAGTCATGCGAGATTTGTGATTTATCAGACCTACTCTTCCCACTGATTACCAAGATGCTTGATTGTACAGATGGCCTCTTACTGTGAATGTTTTGTGCTATTACTGCTGTTATGCTTGACTGTTTACTCTGAATGATGCATGTAGTTATCAGGCACTTGATTCAACTCCACCGGCTCCACCTTTCCTGTGGGTTGCAGAGAGCCAATGAGGCAGTGTAATTCAATACACTGGAATGCACCAGGTGCTATTTTAATGCGAGGATTATACCTCAGTGTTGATTCTTTATGTTGAGTATTGCAAGTTTTAGGTACTTAGAACTAAAGGTGATAGGTGTAGCTTGCAAAAGGGCACATTCAAGTGAGGTATGATTTTGGCTTAATCTAATGCAGGGAAATCTATCTAGACTTGCATGTAATAGCTAGACACTATTAGCTATGGAATTTTCAGTTAATGGACGTGCATGTATCTGTAACGTGTCCCCACTGAAACATAGTTGGGCACGTTCAAAATAAAAGATGTCTCTAACATTTTGAATTTTACAAGAACCTATCTTAAAAGTTACTTTTCTTTCCTGTAAAYGGCTCAATATGTTGAAGAGTACTTATTTAGAAAATGTTGAAAAATACAACTTGGTTCCTGTGCTGGGCATGCTGTATCAGGTTCTGCAGAAGTAAGTCTGGCAGCCTATCTGTGTGGATAGCTGAATGATTTTTAAACTCCAGGATATATCTTAATGTGCACAAAGCAGTCCTTAAAACCTGGATATCACAGCTTGACTTCTGATAATTGAATGCATGATTAAGACCATATTTAGACACACAGAAGGAAAGAGGTATTTATTTGCATATGTATTGTTAATACATATTGCAACTGAAAGTAATATAAAATACCTCAGATGCACTTCTAAATAGATAGAGTATCATATCATATATGAAAACAGTTTAACATAAGATTAAAGCRAAAGAAAACAGAAATATGGTTGAGTGCCAGGTGGTCAAACATGTTTGCCTTCTAAGCAGTGCATGTCAACTTATTAACAGGACMTGAGGGGAAATGAGTTTGTGTATACATTTAACTTAAGTAACTTTTTCCCTCCAAAAGGAAGTAGCCTATTAGAACGAACAATCTGAAAGAACTAATTAGTCTTGGAAAAATGGCTTCAGATTTAAGTCAATCTCAAAGGGATGTAGTCACAAATCTACCTGCCCCAAGACAGCTCTTGTAAAGTAGGAAAAGGGAAAAACATGTAAGGGTCAAATCTACTTATGTTGTTAACAGGTTTCTATAATTATTCCAAGATTGAGAAAATCAAAAGCTAAAACTAGACAGCTGCTTGTCTGTTTTGTTGAGGAAAAACTGCAACTATAGTTTTTTATTAAAAAAAAAAAAGGAAAAAAAAGAATCATCTTTACTGGGACAGTGCATGCTATTAACCATGTGGTTCTGAATGCAGGATGGAAGAATAACAGATTACTTGGTTTGAGATTAGATTGGCTCCTGGAGACTTTCCAGGAACCATCATGTGTTACATATAATACTTTTTTGAAATATGTCGAGGCCTTGSTTGGTTGAAGCATGCCAGCTGTTGCTTTAATAGTCCAAATCAATGACCAACTGCTCGGCATTAGTGGGATGTGTCAGCTGCTCAGCGCAATGAAAACCCTCGGTTACTAATGTCCCYGGGTGCTTTAATGGAAGACTCTTCTGTTCATTTCTAGT
This sequence comes from Rhea americana, assembly GCF_003343005.1. NCBI lineage: Eukaryota > Metazoa > Chordata > Aves > Rheiformes > Rheidae > Rhea > Rhea americana. Next base: position 2,151,744 of record NW_028186357.1, on the reverse strand, counting down.
TGGCACTTCCAAATCAAAAATCAGATTAAGTTGTTACGCCCAAACTGATTGACACCATAGGCCAAGAAGCAGCCTCATTGCCTATGGSTACATGAACACATTGTAAAGCCAAAAATCTTTATCCTTTAGGAGAATGAGTAGCTCGGAGTTGGACAAACTCAGCAAGCAGACGGTCTGACACAAATCGCTTGTGGCTAATGAGATTTAAAGTGTTAYTGAGGAAACGAGAGGTAGGGGCACATGTCTTCTGGCCCTGCTTCAGAGCTGGCATCGTGCTGCTGCCTGCTGGGCACCAGCCCATCTTGGCCAGGCGGGAGGCTGCTCTTGGTGTCTCGTGAGCAGGTGGAGATATGACACTGCGTGCCGAGACCTTTCTCCGCTTCTCCAGTATGTAGTTTTGTATTTTCACAGGCTGCATTTCTGACGGATCTTTTAATAGGAGGATCTTAAAGTGGCACYATTCRGAGGAGTYRTGGATAGCTAACCTCTTCCGTTACATTTCACAGTGCAATGTGGACATTTAGTGTGAATTAGTGGAAGTATGTGAGATTAAATCTCTCTTTAAACAGAGGATCTCATATAAGTTAAWGATATCTTAAAGCATGCAAGTGTTCTTAAAAACAGTTGTAGATGTAACTCACGATCATTTAACTTTAAAGATTTCTCTGCTAATCCAAATAAAATCATAACTTTTCCAATGTGATTATGGTCATGTTTCAGCTCAGTTTTTTTCTCTTTGCTTATTTAAAGCAGCCATGCCTAGGCAGGACAATTTGTGTGTTGTCCGCATTAATGCATGCGTTTCCATAGCTTTCTTGTGGCATGTGATCTTTCTATCTCTTTTTGGTAGTAAGTAACATAGGCAATAAATTCATGAAGTCTTTTTGAAATTTATTAGATTGAGTACTTTTTGCTAGCTGTGGGCTAGCGTTCTGATTTTGACCTAGTCTCAGTTCAGCTCACCCACCTGAACTACTTCTCTGGAGAAGGAGGTAATTTTCATGGGTTTGTTCTGAAAGCCCTTGTCATTGTGGAATGATTTTGACTATCTGTATGCCTTTTACCTACTGCTGCTTGTTAGGCAGACTATAGTTGTTGGAGTAAACACGTGTCATGTGAGGCAAATATTAACTAAAATATTTGTGCAACTATTTTGAATCCTTGTAAGAAAATGTCAACTCTGGTAGATGGTATGATCTGCTGAAAGAAAACATTGGCTTAAGAAAGCTTGACTGAAAACTATTACTTTTTAATTGAAATCTGGAACTTTTAAGCAACTAAGAGTGCGGGGAAGGCTTAGGAGATTATGCCTATAGCAACCTGGATGCTGCTTTTTAGATTGGAACTCTGTTTTCAGTGCTGTTTTCAATGCTGGCTTTGATCAGCTCCTTTCTTAAAAATCAGTGCGAGCTTCTCTCTCTCCAGGCTGCGGAGACCTGTGTAGAACTGAAGGGCTCTTAAAGAAGGCAAGAGAAGGGAAGTGTTGCTGGAGCAGCTAYGAGGCAGCAGATTGCAAAGGAGATTTTGCTCTGCAGTCAGAACTGCAAGCATGTTAGAAGTAAAAGACATTCTAATTAATGCACGGAACATCCTGCAATCAGGAATTCAGGTTTGGCTTATTGAAGAGCAAACTGTGAATCACTTCCATATTCCTTATCCTCAACTGTGGTGTTGACATTTCAGCTGCATCTCAAGTTTGTTTATGGACTGAGTTGTCCTGTCTCATAGAGGTTTTTTTTTTCCCCAAAACATCAAAAACTAGATTGTGTAAAATAGGCACCTTTTTGATTTTTGTTTGTTTCTGTATTACATCATGAAACTAGAATATGTTTATATTCTCTCCTCAATGAACTGGTTAGAAACAGAGTATTTGTAGAATGCATTCTAGCTTRGGAATATAGTTTAATTTTTCTTGTGCAGCAAAGAGCTAGTGGCAACAGTAAATGTGTGAAGACTTGCTAAAAACCYAAATAATTGCCTGGTTACAATTCCTGTAAACTTTATTTAGCTGAAATTTTAATTATAGTGCCAGCATCAACTTTGCAATAACACAGCAGGGAGATCTGTATAATTTGACCTTTATGAAACATTAACACAAATGTATAAAAAATAAAACTTCAACTTTGAAAAGTAAATACAATGAGAAACAATATAARGAATTGAGGGAGAAAAAAAGCATACATATAGTACTGTTTTTTCTGAAAAACACCGTTGAAAAAAATGCCCTARTATGGGCACAATGAGATGTTGGCTGATTTGATTCCCTTTATCTGGCCTTGTAAAATAAAAATAAAGCACTGGACAAACCTGCTATTGTGAATTACGCACTGGGCCAAGAGCTGCTTTCTCCTGAGCATCACAGAAAAAAMCCTGGTGTGACTGAAAAGGAAGGACAGACTAGGCCAGTCTGTACTGCAGCAACTTAGCATTGGCCTTTTTAGGAAAAACACCTGCTTTGACTGGTATATAGCACCAGAGTCACAAATATGAATGCACTTTGGGTTTTTTTCTGGCTGAAATACCTCATAAGTTGTGGCATGGCAACAGTGTGTTAAAAGATGAATAAAAACAATGTTCTGTTGTTGTAGAAAAGTGCTTAAGAATGCAATACGGGGCTTCCATTTTCTTTAATGTCATTCAAAGCATAGTTCAATCAATTTTAGCTGCTTTTTGTGAAACTAAATTGAAGCTGTAGACATAAGAATGCTTTCAGTGAGTTATTTTGCTTTATGTCCAATAATAAAAATCAAATTTGAAGATGTTTGAATGCCAAGGTTAGATGTTGCTCTTACATTAGCTACCATACTTGTTTTTTTTTTTTTTTTCTGCCTGTGTAACTTTCGTTTTGCTGTTTGTTTGACGGATGAAGTGTTAACTGCCCAAATCTATTCTTTAATTATATTCTGTGTTTTGTGCTTTACAGTAAGGTTTGTTACGGATAACTATTGTTAGTAAGGTGCATCTTTTTTTGTGGCCCACAATGCTATATGCCAGATATACTAGGGAAGGTGGGGAAGAGAAAGAAAAGAACATATATTAATTTTCTGGAGTKGAACTTCTCAAGACTCCAACTCCTGCTGTGGCAGAGAAATGCAAACCGAGGCTAATGGCTTGCAGACCTGCTTAAGGTTTGAAGCTGTCCTGCAAAGCCATCGCATGCATGGGGTGCTGTGTCTGTGCAGCTCTGGGGATAGCTTGATTCCCAGGACGAGCACTGAGCTTTTGGGGAGAAATTCCCTCTGCCATCTCCTTGTTGAGSAAGGGCGGGTGAACGTCCGTGGCGCGTCGTCCAGCCTGCTGAAGGACAGGAACTGATGCTCAGCCGTGTCCCTGTCTACCACAGCATCCTCACGCCAGAAGCCTAGGCTGCCCTCACGGAAGTGGAAGGGGGTTTCCTTGACTCCTTTGTGCGACTTTGTGCTTGGACGTGTTGTCCAATGCAAATAAACGGTATAGAGTGCAGGGAGGCAGCTGTTGGGAACCTCTCTGACCACACTCCTTGGGTGCTCGTGGTGGCTGCAGAGATGGCCAGTGAGCTCGGTTGCCTGAGTGTCTAGGTTTGGCTGTATTGTTGATGGTCTTTTTTATTGTTCTTGTTTCTTAATCTTGGCTTTTCTAGGCAAAAGTAGTATTGCTTAGCTTGCATCTGTAGAGGAACAACTTAAACATCATTTTTACAATGTTTTTCTACAAAGCAGTATTCTAGGAGTTGTACAGCATGATATGCATCCAAAGCTCATGAGTTTGAATTAACTTTCTGTGACATCAACTTTTTTTTTAATCTAAAGCCCTCTTTAGTAGCAGAGCTCATCAGTTCCCTCTTCTGATGAACAAGAAAAATGTTCAAAATGTTCTGTAATATTTGGTCTCTTTTTTGAGAAATGTCTGAGAGATGTTATGCAGGTAAGTGGGTGGTTTTTAGCACAATATAATAGGAGTTTCTGGTGAGTATAAATCAAAATAAGAAACTTTGTTTAAAGTTAGATTATTACTTCTGGCACTTYTGAGACATTGTATTTTAATAGCTTTTCCACTAAAGTCAGAGGAAGCTAAAACATAGAAGCTTTAACAATTACATAATAAATCTATTAATCTTAATGCCTCTGGAAATAGTAGTCATTGACTACTTACTACTGTTTTCATATGTCAGCATCATTTCCTAGAATTATACTAACTGCAGTTATCACTGACAATTAATTGAAACGAAATTACTAGTATGATGATCTAGACCTACTGGTCATTTTTTTATGTAAATCTTAGTGATGCCCTTAAGCATACCAAAGCCCTGGATAGGGATGAGCTCTCGAAGGAGGCAGGGGGAGGTGGGTGCTGCATCCCACTGCCCATGTCGGAGCAGACTGGGGCAAGGAGGGTGGCGGGCACGGGGTGGCCGCAGCCCCTGCTTGGGGATAGTGCCGCTTGCTAGAGCTGCTGGCACTGCCCCCACAAGGACTGACAGATTTTAATAAGACTAAGACACAAATTTTAATAAGACTAAGACACAAATAACTGTTCAGCAAGTGTAAAGACGAGCTTTGACCAAAGGATGCTGGAAATAGTAGCTCCTAAGTAAGGAGGTAGAAGCACGCTCTGTCTAGTGTATTGGTCGCGCTAGGCTCAAATGTGCGTGGTGTCTCCTTCAGAGCTGGGGAGCCAGAAGACGTGGTAGCAACCGCTGCCTTCAACTTGCCTTCTGTGGAGAAGCCTGTATGAGTTTCATAGGGTATTGCCAGCTTCGTGATGGTGGTGGCAGCCGGTGGAGGGTAATGAAGATGAGATGTGAATCCTTATCTCTGTCCAGAGAAAGAGGTGGTGCCCCAAAAGGTCAATTAAATAAAGCACCTGTTTAGACTAAAAGAAAATAGTGAGCAGATACCCAGGCACTCCTGTGATATTGTTGTGGCAGTCTTCAAGATCTTATGTGCTGCCCCATGTTTTCTCATCTAAGCTTTCCTGAAGAGCAGAGCTTTTATTAGTATCTACATGTGCCATATGCCCAGGAGAGTGAAGTGTGTGAGCTGTGCCCACATACCCTGCTTCACCCTTCTGTTGCCTCTTCCTTCTGTTGGAGCTGTCACTTTTTAAATTGAATAATGAATTATGGATTAAATGAGAGTGTGACTCTCTGGTTTGCCTATTTCCATATCAGCAAGGTTGTTTTTTTTTTTTTTTTTTGGTCCTTGCTCACTTGAATGCTCTTTTTAATATTAAAACCATTAGAAGTATTAGTGCTTTTAAAAAAAGTGTTTTTATAGCTATTTTAATAAGTATACAAGGAGAGGGAACTAGAACCTGCTTGTAGTGAGTGCAGAAGAATATTTGGGTATAATTTAACCTGTGTAGATATATGTAAACAACAGTTTCATCAGGAAGCAGAAAGTGTCTTGTTCTCTGGATTTTTCAAGCCACCTGCTGAATTGGCATTTCTGTGATTTTTTTTTTTTAATTTATTTTCCCTCTGCCTTAAAATGATGAACGGGGTACAACTGAAATGGCTCTGAGGGGCTGGCATATCTTGCTGGGTGGGAGAGTCTCCTAAGAGAGGGTGATGCAGGGTCCTGCAGCATTGGGCAAGGAGAACAGCTCATCTAGAGCCTTCCAGAGCCCTGGGAATATTCCTGTTGGGGAGCTGCTGGATGGGTGGAGAACATCTCCTATGCTTCCTTCTCCACCTGGTAATTCTTCTCCACTTTGGTAATTCTCCAACTTTTCTTTCTTAGAAATCAAACCTTTCTTTATCACAAGAAATGCTTTCTATATTGTGTGAAACAACTTTTGTTTTTGGCAAGAAAAATGTTTTTTCCTCTGAATTCAATTCCAGTGGAACCCATTTGCTCAACATCATCTATTTGGCAACTGAACCAAAACTAAATTATTTGTGCAACTCTAATGGTGTCAGTAAATTGATTTCAGTGGAACACTAGACTGCATTTCCTTTCTGGAGTGCCCTGAAGTGATCATTATTAATGATAAATGACAATAGAAATTTTACAGATAAATTAATAGCTTAGACATTGCTATGAAATGAGAAAAGCAATGTGGATGCCCTTGAAAGAACCTGAACATCTTAGTTCATCATCTGCTCATTGTTTGTTAATAGATCTTAAGGCGCCTATACTCTGATTTATTTGCCATTGACTTACAGTATTGAGAGCAATGTTGTAAAAAAATGAAGGAGCTCATTTAGCTGTATTACCTGGGCCTGCCACCTTGTGTGCCCGCAAGAAATGTAGATGGCTATGTTTTGCTTGGTGGTTTTTCCCAACAAAATGTAATATCTAAGCTCAAAGTGCTAATAGCAGCTTTTCCTGAGACTAGTGGATTTAATAAGCACGTACTACTTAAGCTATCCTTGTTTTGGAGATTTCCTCCAGGAAGACAATGGGAAATCTTCCTCTGAAAGCTGCTATGAACAAGTGAGCCAGCATAATGACAAGGAGTTAATGTTTATTAATCAAGGTGGAGTTTTTCCATCTTTCCAAGGATAATGTGTATATACTGGAGACAGTGCAGGCCACCAGATGTGGTGGTATGCTCTTTTTCCTTTGCCATGGAGTTGGGTGGTAGGGTAGTCGGGAACTATGTTAATATGACCCCAAATTTTTTGAAAATTTTTGAAATCTATTTTTTTTAAATCTAAGAAAATGGTTTCTATCAAATGTATCAATTCACCAGATTTTAAATAGGTTTTATCTTCTAATCTTACATTAATCAATGTATTCTTTTCTGATTGCAATAGCAGGATGAAAAAAATTCATAAAGGAAAAATATTTAGTATGAATATTTKTATCACTTTTTACTTTTAATAAATTAATCTGGATTTAAAGTTTTTCTACTATGCTACAACTAGAAATGGCATTTGATAATTCTTCAACTGTCAGAAGTCTGACTTCTACTGAAGTCTGATGTTCACTAATGGATACAAATATACTATTTTATGTACTTGCTGTCCTCCATTTCATAGTAAAAGATCTAATTACAAGTAAAATGGGAATTAAAACAGTGAGGTTGGGGGGGGGTATCTATTTTTTTTTCCTAAAGAAAGGGATAGAAATGCAATTGAGTGTATGTTGATCTGAAGCTTTCTAGGGCTTGGCAGAAAACCCCTGTGATAGTCACAAAATGCTACAGGAATTATAGGAGGTGCTGAACACTAATCCGAGTTTGACTTGCCATTTGTAGCTGAGTTTATGCAGTTTTGCTTTAYCTCTGGAGAGTGAAACCATCTGAGATCAGTGTAGACAGGAAGGTGTTGAGGTGTGTGAGTCAGCACATGGTCAGAAATTTCTTCCAGCCTCTCAAAGACTGAGGATTTTGATGGATATTATCAATAACAGTGCAAGCCTGAGAATAAAMTTGGCAAACTAAGTTAAGAAACACTTCTTTGCCTTATCCTGGAACATATCACAAACCTCCCTGCATTTTAGGTCAGTATCAGTGCACAAAGCTAAAATTTATCTTGAGAATTTAACATGTTCCCTCCCTGCCCCCCTCCCCATTTCAAAATAATGCTTTTATTGGTCTTGATGCTTTAGGGATTCCATTAAAAATCCCAGAACAGTGATTTTTTTTCCTCTAGTCTGAAACAAAATTAGTGTGCTCACTTAAATCATATTATACTGATTTATACCAATGAGGAGGTTCAGTCTTTTTATCCAAATCTTTGATATATTAATAAATCYTTGTAATAATCTTTCTATTATGCTGAATTATGTATTGATCTTGTTTTACAGTGACTTCATTGCAGCATTCTAGAAGGAAAAATAGGCTTTTAGATGTCATCCTGAAACTCCTGAATATACTATTATCTATAATTCTGTGAGGACCTAATCATACCTCMTTTGATTTCAATGAGACCTCTCTCATTGGCTTTATTTGGAGCTGAGACTTAGGTTGAGCTATTACMYTKTYAWTRAMARKGTAATTGTCATTTTGATTCAATTTTCGGTCTCTTCCGTGGTCTCGTATTTTAGTTTCTCCTGTGTGTGCAGTCTTGCTACATCTGGCAATATGTAGGATGCTGCATTCCTTAACTATAGTTTTAATGCAGATGCTGGTAGAGTTGGCTTAAAGTGAAAAATTGTGGGGGGAGAAAAAGGGAAAACTTTGTTAGTTTTGCTTACAAAAAGTTATTTTTTGGGATAGAAAAAATGATGAGCTGTAATTTGGAATTTTATCTGCCCCCTTTGTCAGTGTGATAAAGTCCTTCCTTTCCTTTGGAAGGATTTGGAGCATTCCCTTTAGGAGAACACCTGAATCCATGGCTGGTGCAGTGTATTGCAGAGGAGGAACCTGAGACACCCACCTCTGTCCTCAGTTTTCTGGCTATTTTGGCTGGAGTTCTGAAAATTAACAACTCTGTTGCATGTAGAGATCTCTATGCATCAATTTTAGTGGCTGCTCTTACAGAAAGTAAGAGTGGCATTTAAGAGAGACAAAGCACYTTATTAAAGCTAATGCTTTTCAGTGCTTAATATAATCTGTAATCCATGTGGACCTGTCATAATTTACAGCTTGCTTAGTCATAGCAATGAGTCTAAAACTGTCACATAATCTACATCTATGCTTCTGCACAAGAGAAATTGCATGTATTGCTTACTAAAGTTGGTGTCATGGTATTTATCTCATTGCTTAGAAGGTTATCCTCAGCTTAATTGGTGTGTCTCATTATTTATGTTGCCAGGAAAAAAAGGATTAACTATCGGGAGAGAAAGATAACAGAAGTTTTGCTGCATAAGATAAAGATCAATTTCTGTTTGTTTTTAAACATGATAAATGTAGTCAGGTTTTTGTGTTTTTGAGTCTTGTGCCTCCTGAGAATAATCTTATTAGGATAAAGTGGCCTGTGAAAGGTAATTAGAAAGATTCCCATGAACTGGTCCATGCACATGCTGTGCTCACTACCCTTCTGATTAATGCTCATTTTGATTCTTTTTCGTGGGATTTATTTACTTATTTCACATATAATGTATGTAGTTTCTTTAACAGTGTTCTGTGATTTGAAAACATATTACTATATTTGAGCTTCATGTACCCCTGAACTTCTGCCCCGCTCTTGCGAACAGGCCACTCTTGCCTCGTGCAGCTCTGCTGGCCTGGAGCAGGGGCTTTGCGTCCCAGCACTGTTTTTTTCCAGAATATGGACTAACTAATGATTTTGTGGTGGTTGGTGGTTATTTTTCTGTTGTGCATTCTTGTTTTTGTTTGTTTGTTTGTTTGTTTTTGTTTTTAAACGGAGCACCCAAACTGTATGTTGAGCTGCAATCCTTAATTGGAAAACCCAGTTCTCTATTTACTGTGAAATTTTCACAAGATGATGTAGAAGGCCACGTAGAGGCAGGAAGTGTCACTGAAAGGTGAGTTTGGGTCACACTCAATGCAATGTCTAATCCATACAGATAATCAACACCAATAACTAACATCATTAACATGTAACGATGCTTATGAATAATGGGATCAGTGAGGAAAATATTGTGCCTTTCAGCACCAAACACAGCACCTTGTATCAGCAGTCCTGATTTTACACTGGTCTCTGCCTTCCATCATACTGTTCTCCCTAATGTGTCCAGATCCCTACCTTGCTGAACCCTTACAGCTTATACTATGTTTTCATATATATATATATATAAGTATATATATATATATATATATAAAAATTGTGTTTTAGTGAATCTTAGTAAAAAGACAGCAAGATCTTAGAAAACCAAGAAAAATCTTCCTTTGCATGCCTGTAGATAGGTAGGGAACAGTCCTCCTGACTTACCCAGTGGGATTTTCTTCCCCTGCATTAGCTTTTGCTACCCTAATCTCCTTGAATCTACCCTAACTGGGAAACAGCAAAGAAAGAATTAATAGTGAAAAGAGGAGGCAAGAGTGGATGCACCAGAGCAAGGTGTTGTCAGACGGGAGGAAGAGAGGACAGCATCTCAAGAGGTCAACAGAAGGAACGATTCACTCCGAGACCCCTTTCCCCTGCAGATGGACAGGGTGAGGATCCAGGAGACAGGCCTGTGGGCCTCAGCTCCCACAACGGAAAACCCAGGGGAAGGTTTCTCTCTTTATTGTGCCTTTTGTGCTACGTACATGAAAACGTGTTTTAATTCTYTTATTTACCTGTGAAAATTCCAGCGCTTGTTGCCTTTCGCCCACTCTCTGCTCGTGGCCGGGTCTGAGGGTTCTAGGAACAGCTCTGCTGCTGCTAAGTATCTGCCGGCAGATACTGTTAAGGTATCTTTTAATTAATAGCGCTCCTTTGGGTCTGCAGCTTCTCTGGGCAGGAGGACTCTGTCTCTGGGAGGCTTCCGAACTCATTTCGCGTGCTGTGAGCACCTTTCGTGAGCTGTGCCGCCTCAGTGGCGATCCCAACTGTGTGAAATCGGTGCCGCGGGGCACCCTAGGTCCCCGCCACCCACCTGCGTCCCGAGCCCCGTGGCTCCGAATGCTGCCCCTGCTATGGCCTGCAAATAAGCAGACCAACAGAGCTGACCAAAAGGTTTCTGCAGACAGTGTTTCCCTTGCTCTAAAATCAAATGAGATGCAGAGCCCATCTTAAAACAGCCTGGCTGGGGGAATTGGAGAGGGGAGGGCTATTATCAAAGCTGCCTCCTATTTGCACCGTGTACAAGGACATCCTGTAGCTAGTAAATAATTGTAGCTGCTAGAAGTAATGCGACCTCTGAGGCAGGGAATATCCTCCTACAGCTGTTCTGTGTTAGTGAGAGCCTTGGTAGATCACTGCTGGAAACTCATGGAGATTAGCCTATTTTCCAGGCACTGCAGTACCTTTAAAATGCTGACAATGCTAAAAATTCAGCAGACTCTTGAAAGATGATTTTTTTTTTTTTTTTTTTGGGGGGGGGCTCAAAGCTTGGGTGGTTTGAGCTGGAGTGCCCTGCAGGGTTGTCTGGGGGCACTAAATGGTAGCTGCAAAACCAGGAGCCTAGTGCTGGAGAGACTTTTAGGAAGCTCAGTGCGTTGCCCCAAGTCCCTCAAATGAAGGATGGCCTGAGTAGTTGCAGGTCAGGTCTGCACTGGATGGGGCTGCTGTCAGAAATAATAATAATAATAATAATAAAAAAGCCCAAATGCCCCCCAAAACCCACTGCAGCTGTTTTCTTATTCCTTTATATATTCTGCCCAAATCTTTGCAGTGTTTTCTGCTTGGCCTTGCTTTTATTTAGCTGGTTTCTCTGTATATTGATCTCTGGCTGACAGCTAGTTTACGGGCAGCGTTCGTGCCCCACAGTGTGTACGCTGAGCAAAAGGGAGCCAGGACTCCACAAAACCTCGTCCCTGTTGCTCATTAACGCTCTGGCTACATCCAGAGTCATTAGCCGAGCGTGCCTGGGACTGCTCGGTGGCACAGAGGCCCGCTGGCACCGCGCCGCCTGCATCTGTGCCGTTAACTTCTCGCTCCGGCAGCCACCGCGGCCGCAGGCGAACTCTGCGGCGAGCGATCCCTGACCAGGGATTCGACCCCTGGCTGGGTCCAAGGGTGACGTGGGACGGCGGCGCGAGCTGAAGGCGTGCCGTGGGTGTGCTGGTAGTTCAGTGGTGTGGGTGGCTGACCTCCAGTGCCAGGGAAAACATCTTGGTACTGTTCAAATTATTATCACAGGCCTATGCTGTGGGTTCAGCTGGGGCGGCTGGAGACGGACTGGTCCTGTTCTCCAGAAAAAGCAAGCAGGAGGAGGAATAATGTTTCCTCTGGTTTTGCTGAAGCCCTGGGTTGGACAAGATACTTGTGGACTTGAAAGCCTCTGTTTGTAGCTGGGGTGGGGGAAGGACTTCTGAATTGTGGCCACCCTCGAGAACCTCTGGAGGGTTGCTGCTGCTGCTGCAGAATCCGGGACCCCTGTGGCGGAGCGGGGCTGGGTCTCAGGGCACTGGCTCTGCGGAGCCAGGGTCCTCTCTGCTCCCTGACCGCAAAACACGGGCTTTGCATCTTGCCTGGCCCTTCCTCGTGCTCTGCACCAGGCAAAACTGCTGGCCTGCAGGCGCTGCCTTGCGAGGCGTCTGCTTTTGTCCTCCTCCTCTTAGCCCGGCTCAGAGCGACAGTGCGTTTTGTTCTGCCGTTCCTGGTCTGGTGTGCAGCTCAGTGGTTAGCCTTCCCTACGTGGGGTTTGGAGATTCTTATGTAAACCCTTTTCTCAAGAAATTGCACTGCAACAGGTAGGCACAAACAACATAAAAAGAACCATACTAAATGGCACAGTGAGTTTTGGATGTACCTCTTCATGCTTGCCAGATTCGGTGGTTTTCTGTTGAGGACTGAAGTATGCAGGGAATGCTTTTCCTGACTCTTAGTGCTCTTAAATGTTTGTAATTTTTGGAAAATACACTATGGTTATGAAGTTAAGACCATGGGAATATTGTCTCTTCTCTTTGGTCCTGCTTGTTGCGTGATGCATGTACGTACTGCTAGCGAAGTCACTGAGACTGGCAGCAAACTTGTGCRCTCATTTATGAGGAAAACATGCTTATGTGGAGTGCTGATGGGGTATTTGGCTAACGACCTGTTCAGCTGTGGGTACTGTACACAGATCATGAAATGTTTACTTCCAAATTTAACAAATTAACTTTTTTTGTAGTTTTAGGAAGGTTTATTTTTTAAGYTTCTTTTTTGTTCTTTTTTAATCCGAATCAGACATCTTGACAAACATAGCTTTCTGCTCTACGGGAGAAAGCTGCAGCTGCAAAGGTTGCATGAATTATGCCAATCATTTGCAGATGTTCTGAAGGAAAAAAAAAATCCTTAATGCCAATAAATTATAGAAAAATGTTAGATACRCTCTTATCTAAAAAATGTGCATGGTGGCCGCAATGCATCAAATACTGTTAATACATTGACCTTTTAGAAGAAAACGTGTTATGCTGTGGCTGTCTTCATATTTATAACTGTGGAATGCTGATATACAAAAGTCAAGCTATTAAACAGTGGAAGAAATGGAGTGAAAATGTGTTTTCTTTTGTCTGATATTGCTATTTTGATAGGTACATTCTTCTCTTTTCTGCGTTGAGTCATGCTGCTCTTGAAATCATAAAACACAGAGATAGATCAAATATAAGGTAACATTTCAGCAAGTTGAATCTTACTGAGTTTTGATGAGTTGGTTCCAAACCTCAGTGACCAAAGGCTGTCATTCAACAGCAAAAGCTAGGAGAACAGTAGGGGGAAGGTGGGTAGCACCCTTGTCTGAATGTTGCCTGATCAGAGTATTAAGAATCGTAAGACAAATATTGCTCCAGTGTCCAGAGAGCTGCTCAGAACTAGGGAGATTTCTGGTGGTKGTTCCTGTCGCCACAGAATTCCTGCAGGTAGGTTCATCTGGGCCAAGATCTTCAAAGGGTGTTTTGATGATCTAGGCTCGGGTRTTTAGACCTCTGTCACATAAATTTGGAATCAGAAAGCTTTCTCTGTGAGGGTGTTACGTGACTAAGTTCTGAATCGCAGGTTGTTTGGGTGCTGTGATGGGAAGGCTGTAGAAGAATCTTAAATATCTGGAGTGTTCTAGATCTTTAGAGAAGCAGGACTTCATTCCTAGAGCTGTTGCTCCAGTGCCTTTCATACCAGTTTATTTACTTGGAAAATATAAGAAACAAAAACTTTCTCTACGATGGTGGTTTTCTTAGTCACTTTTCTTATCTCTTCCCAATGAGAAAATTTCYTTCTACTTAGCTATTTATCTCCTTCTAAGGTCAGTGCRGAGAAGATGACTAAGTATGCTCATGTGAGTATTAAGGAGCTATGCTTAACGGAGGAAAGAAATTAGGCATGTGTTTGGCAGGATGCTGATGTAATGGTAAACTATTGCGCATCTTAGCAGGGGGGAAGCACTTCATGTGTTTGACTTGTCTCAGTATTTGGGTTTATGCCTCCTGTTAGTGGAACAATCCTCTTCCATCCTATCTATGTGTATTCACAGAAGCTGAAAGCAGCACAGCTGGAGTGTATTAAAATTACTTTTGAATGTTTGCACGTCTCTAGCTTTTGAAGGCCTCAGTATTGTAAATGTTTGCGAGTTATACGAAGAGACTCGAAGTTGACTTGTTCAGCTGACTATCATATAGAAATATATAGCAGTCTAATTTCTTGGCTATAAGAACAAACAGTGATTAAGTTCTTAAACTGTGGTTGAAGCATGTGAACAGTATTTTAACTTTCAACAGTGAGGTACCATTGATTTCAACGAGACAAGCATGTACTTAAAATTGAGAACTTTCAAAAAAAAAAAAAAAAAAAAAAGGGAAAAACTTGAGTGTTTTGATTTTTCTTTTTTCTTTCTTTCTTTTTTTTAGTGGCTGCAGTTGGGAGTGTTAAGTTTAGATCCAATTGATCCTCAATGCCTGGTGAGGCTCTGCAGGGTGATTCCAACGAGTCAGGTCCGCGGGAGCGGGCGCTCGTGGCAGCCGGTGGGGATTTCCCGTGCCTTGGTGCGTTCCCCGCGGCCCGGCTTCGGCWGACGCTGGCGAAGGGGGGCTCGGCTCGTGGCGAGCAGCACGTCTTGTGTTGCCGCCCTGTTTGCAACCCCCCTCGTCGGCGGTGGCAATGCGCGGTTGTGTTCGGTTTRGATGTGGAGTTTAAACATCTGAAATGCTGCTATGGCTTTCCTGGGTTTGCACTGTGTAAACAGCTCGCTGGTAGTTTGTCAATCAGCTTCTCCTTTGGTACTACTAATTACACAGAGCATCATTAAAATCCTCCTCCAAGTCTCAAGGCTGATGGCAGCTAAGTCAAAAGGTTCAGAACCGCGGTCTCTGTCTCCCAGGCACAAGGGTTGTCAGGAGGCCTTTCAAAGYGGAGGATCAGAGAACGTTTTGCTTGTGGTGTGGATCCACTGGTGTGCTCTGTGGTTTTGCTTTAATTGCCATTCTGGCTGGCTTTCTACTGAGAAAAAAATCTGAGGCTTTGAAAAAAGTGTAATGCTAACTTGCAAGTAATAAGGCAGTATTGGCTGAAATCTGTCACTGAATGTAACTCATCCAGTGTTTGAAGACTTAATATTCTTTGTGACTGCAGTCTATTTTTTTTCCCCTCTTTCCAAAAAAAAAAAAAAAAAAAAAAAATCTCTCCTGCTGAGATCACGCTAGCTAAGCATGTTTTGCTGCAGCAGGAGGTGGAGTTGRCTCCTTTGGGAACCAGCCCCTCTCCTGGCCCTCACCACTTCTCAGGGTCCCAGCGTCTCTTCCCCTACTTCAAAATGTCTGTTTGCCAGAGCCCTCTGCAAATTAACAGCCTGCAAGGACTCCTCAATGAGCTCTTRACCACTAAACACAAACGCAACCTCCCAGCACCGTTTTGGACCTCCTTGGCCTGGTAGTTGATGGACTCTCTGGCAGCTGGCAGGTAGACCAAAGTTGTCTTTATTTGTCTTTATTTCTGCAATACTTGGCAGTGAGCTTGACTCYGGTCAGACTCGTCTTGGAGAATTGTCCAGCATTAAATTGCATAAATATGGCAGCATCAGTCTCTAGGCCAGTGTTTGATTTGTAATCCTTGTAAATCAAAGCCATCTTCTGCAGATGGCTACAATGTCTGTGCCTGTGCTCTTTAGTCACTCAAGGTGCACAGCTGTCTTCTGATAACTTACACGCAGCAATTTTAGCAATACAAAACTGAGTTACTATTGCTGTTTTAACTGTTTTTGCTTGAAAAATCTTTTGGCACATATTTGTGAAATGACCGGCGAAAATATTTTTAAGCACTACTGAAGTTTACAAGGGCTAAATCGAGTTTCAACGTGTCCATTTGTTTTATGACTCCTGCTAGACGTGCACAAGTGGTAGCGCCGGGCACGTGCAAGCACGGAGCTGCAGACTCAAGGGCAGCAGAACTGCAGATCGAGCCTTTGTAAGACTTATCTTTTGAAATCACCRCTTTACTTCAAAATATACGTGGGGAAGAAGTGCTGACATTGGAAGTCATGGAATGCGTTAAAAAAAATTCAAAGTCTCCGTGAATGTTTTCTATCTGTTTTGCTTTTGTTTTCATGGAAGAATCAGTATTATCTCTCAGTCTAAGGCTGAATTCTATTCTGAAGCTGAATGTCCGGAGTGCTCGCTACTTCCAGAGAGGAAAATTAGACTGAAGAAGTTCACAGATGTTTTTACAGTCCAGAGGGATTTTTCCATCAATACAGTCTCTCCYGTGCAGCTAATTAAATAGTCATTTATCCTCATACAAAATACTTGGTTGGTTACAGAAGTTGTTCCCATATATTAGGAAATTCTATTTTCATGTGTACTGTAAACCTTTTGAGAACAGCTCTTTCTTCTCTGGAAGCGTAAGTCTTTCCTACGTAGTGGGATGTTAATCATATTTACAAGAGACCTGGATTGCACACGTCTAAATTTGAGATGATAATAAAATCTTTGTCAATAGTGTCTGTCAGAAAGGTAATAGGCCAACATTAAAGGTTTTATTAATAAGAATTCTGTAAAGTATTCCATAACTTGTTATGACTGCCTGATTGTAGCCTGTAATTATGAATCTTAATATACCTTAATGGGCTTAGTATAGGTG
Organism: Rhea americana; assembly: GCF_003343005.1. Classification (NCBI taxonomy): domain Eukaryota; kingdom Metazoa; phylum Chordata; class Aves; order Rheiformes; family Rheidae; genus Rhea; species Rhea americana. The sequence continues at coordinate 2,135,222 of NW_028186357.1, read as the reverse complement.
GAAAAAGTTATACATATGGCTAAGACTGCTTATATCATTTATTTTCAATTTACTATTTTTATTCTAACATCGAGACATTTTTTTTTACTAAGCTCTTGTATTTTTTTAAAATAAGGGGGGGGAGAGGGCAAAACATTCTTCGACTCAGAAAGGAAAGCAGGTATTTTATTTCTAATGCACATATTTATATGCAGCAAAAATAAAATGCCCATTTGCTTTCTGTAGAAATGTCAATTTTAATTTTTCTGCATTGTACAGTTCACCTAGTGTAGGAGGATAGATGAAATTCAATAAGGCAGGGGAGTATTTGGTTTAAAAAAGTCTTACTTGGGTGAAAGCTGGTTTTGATTTTGCAGTTTCCTCATATGTGGCATCAAGTAATATCTGCCCTAAAAGTGTTTGTTAAATTATTTTCTTTAAAAAGTATATAGTTTCAAAAATCTAGAAAATTCTGTGTATTAAAGAYGCTTGCACAATTAAATGCTCAAAATGCTAAAGGTAATTTTATGTGAAAACTCAGCCATTTTTCCCCTATACAAATGTTCTATAATTGCATAGTTGCATCCTATTTGTCAGAAGCTTTCTTGTTGTGTTTTATTTTTGAGATCTCAGCAAAATTAGTGTCTATGAAGTGAAATTGTATCTTAGATGCCTTTTAGAAGGTTGTAGGAAAAATATTGCCTTCCCATTGCTGTGAAATTGTTCTGAATAATTGTATTAAATTGTATTAAAAAGCTTCAGGATGGAGAAGGCTGAGCATAAGGATAAAGGTCATGTATAATTTCTCCTCTGATTCAAGTGAGGCAATTTGACATTGCACAGTCAACTGAAAGGCATCTTTTGCAATGGTTGGAGGCTGAAAAATGTGTTTTTGACTAGTTATTCCAAGTCATAGTTCAAATGATGGTCTGTCTCCAAAGACATTCTGTCCCCCCTCCTGCTGACTAATCTAGGGAGTGGAGTAGAGGGTAATAGGAAAGTAATTGTAATACTTGCAAATCAACAGGAAGACAGTATRTTTATGAAGTTGTTTCAAAGTGGATGCTGAATGGTTAACGTACRATATTCGCTCCTGACTGGGACTAATACCATACATGCTGCTCTCATACAGTTAGTTTTCCTGCCTATCATATTTCTATGTATAGTTTGTACAGCACCTGTTGAAATTTGCTGTGGTGAGCKGGAGAAGCCTTGCATCACCACGGGAGCAGCTCCCATGGCGCTGYGAAAGCAGAACCAAGGGTGCGAGAGGAGAGGCTTTGACGTAAGCCCCAAGACAGCAGACCGGAGTGCAGCCTCTGTCCGACAAACTCATGATAAATCGTTCAGTTTTTAGCAACGTGGAGCCTTCTTGCGTTACTATCCACGTAGCATGTCAACATAGTTGGAGAAGTCAGTCTAACTCCATCCCCTGCCAAAAAGGGATGGCTTGAATGTGCAAATAAAGCAGCAACTAAATACAAAAGCAAAGTTTAGTGGGATAYAGATCTCTGAAGTTACTGGCTTGCAAGACAACTAGCAAACTGTGAAAGCAGTGGAGCCACTGTTAAGTATGTACTTGCTGGGTTTTGGAAGGCAAAGAGGATAATACAAATAACATGCTAGGATAATACAAGTAGTGTGTTTTCTYCTTTCCTGAAGAGAAAGGAGTCAAGGAAGCAGTATTGCTTGGAATATCTCAAAGCATTGGAATAACTCTCTTGGCCCTTCAGGGAGCAGATAAAAGCARTGATGGCTGCTTATTGTAGAGTAATTCTATAGGACTCGGCCGAAGGATCACAAACGTGACAGATGCGAGAATCCAGCCCTCATGGCACAGCCGRGAGGAACAAGAGAAATGGAAGAGCCCACTCCTGGGTGCCCTTGTCAGGGCTCAGAATCGCATGCTGCCTTAGAAGGGTTTTAAAAAAAGGGAAAATCCAACGAAGAAAGAGGCTTCTGATGGAGGGGAAAAGGGGATATATGCTTTGTCACATCCAAAATATTCAAGTGAACACGCACTGCAAAACCAGATGCCAAATGTCCATCTGTCGTATCTGCAACTAGGCCACTGGTTCAAATTCCAGCGCGACGCCAGCTGGAAGCTGGGGCGGGAACTGCGGTGCAATCCCGGCCGCGCTGGGACGTGGCCTTGCCTGCTTTGAGCAACGCGATCTCTTAGTAACCCGGAGCAAAATCATTCCAAGGCTAGCGCGTGGACGGAGCCCAAGTCGTTCTCCTGGGAAAGCAAAGCTGGAAAAAATTGTCAAAGACCTAAACAGGGGAAATGTTCTATGTTTATCAGGGCAACAGAGGGACAAATTAATTGTCTGGAGCAAAGAGCTCAGTCTGTAATGAACCTTCAGAGTCCTTATCTATCATTAAATGATGTTACGCATGCTGACCTTGTGATAGGTGCTTATAAAATTGAAAGGCAATCAGCAAAACYGATTTGGAAAAATCGTAGAACCAAGTATGAACAAGGCTCTTAATTTTCAGATTGGTGCATCTCACTTTAACAGTGATTCCTATCTTGTTTTTATCCCCAATTGTTGTTTCCTTGTATATGTAGGGCAATTATATTCACAGAGTTTTATTTTCCTTGCAAAAAAAAGAGTTTGAATATACACTGTGCATATTAAACACAGTCACCAAAATGTTTTTGTCAAAACAGATGATTATGAACATCGTTACAACATGGTTGTCAACTCACTTGTGTGGATTAGGGACCTAATTTCTTTTTCAGTTTTTTGTATATATTTTAAAGATTCATTCTTTAATCCCATTTTCATGGAGTGAAAGACTTTCTTTATGAGCTTTTGCCGTTTTCTGTGCCTGTTAGCTTTACTGGATATCTGCACCATGCTTTTAATATTTCTGCTCAGACCGACTCTTATTAGTTCAAAGCAGAGCTACATGTCTTAAACTGATCAAGGTTCCCGAAGCAATTATAGCAACTGCTTTTGGATGGCATAGCTGCATTTTTCATTTTRGTTCTGTATGAAAGTGCAAGTTTCTTCAAAGCTGTAAATGTAAGCCAGTAGAAGGGAGCTGGTAATTATTCTCTAATAAACATAGTAAGGAAGCACACAGAAAACCTTAGGGGACGTGGATACTGCCTGCAGTATGATTAATAAAAATCATAGGACACTTAAAAGAAAGAATTGGCCTTTCAAATGCGAAAGTGTGYGCATCTTTGTATGTTTGAGTCCATTCCAAGCTAACATGTCTGTGATCAAATTTGCTATTTATTTACAAACTAACCGTTGCTCACCATCCTTTAAGACTATTGCACTTTTGAGGAAAAGCTATTTTTATCAGCTCTTAATCAGGYTTATAAAATATTTCAACCTTCAAGTATCTGCTTTTCCAAATCCCAAGGAATTAGTTTTGTTGTTTTAATTCTCTGCTACTTTTTATTTGTCCTATTTGCAAACACTTTTGCATAGGTAAAATCTTAACGAATCTCTATCATTCCAGAATCTAACCACTCTAAAGCAATTGGCCTCGTGAATGATTTGTACGAATTGTGCTTCTCAGGTTTGTAGTTCCAGTTATCTTTCCTGAATGCGTTTTGCTAAATCAGTGTGTGTTAAAAGAAGCAAGCAGAAGAGAYGAAAGGGTCACAGCTAGAGTTCTAGAGAAAAGAGTAGAGAAACTATATATTGCAAAAGAACCGTATTCACGGCTGTATTTGGGCTATGAGGGGTTTGCTTCTTGCACAGATAAGGCTAAATTTAAAAGAAAACATTAAATCAAAACTGGACCCTGAGGCCTGGAAAAGGGAGGGAATTTGGGTGAGCAAATAGCTTTGTTCAGGCATAGGAAGGAACGTAGCAGGCATGCAAGGGTGCCGTRTCGAAGAAGCGCGTAAACCGTGGTCAACAGTCAGCTACTTTTAAGCCAGTGATGGAGGTAATTGGATTAGGTGAAATGCATTGCAAATGCAGGAAAAGATCGAGTTGAAGRAGGGAAAACACAAACTCACTTCGTATAAATTTTTGCCTTCCCTTGTGTGGAAGAGTAGCAGGTTTGTTTTGAAGAGGTGGTTTCTGTGCCACCCAAAAACATGTGYGGCTGCGACTCTGTATGCAGAAATGTTATGATTGCTCGGATCAGTTGGTCTTGCTGGTACTGCAGGGCACCTAACCCTGCAATCTGAGCTGAAAAGGAGCTGAAAGGGTTCAAAAACACAGTTTGCATCAAGTCTCTGCTAAACCTAAGTTTAGAAACGCTGTGCGTGTGTGGTCAGCTCTGGCATGATGAGAGAGAGGGTTCGTTAAATCAAGCTCCTTCAYGTTGAAACCCCCTATTGATACGGGGTCATACTAATACTCTTTTCCCAATCACTGCTGACCCCGTTGTTTGGGTTAGCCTATCTTGTAGTGATTAACAGCGATGTTATATCCTTGTGCGAGATCCTAGACACAGTCCTTAAGAGTGTGATAAATCATAAGAGATTGTATTTTTTTTGAAAGGTGGCTCTGTCTTCCGTCAGACCAGAGGCATGTGAGCAGACAGACACATCTGTGCAGAGCAGACACATCTGTGCACTCTGCTTTTCTATGGGACGGCTAGCTGCTTGATTTCTGCACTGGAGTGTATTAAAAGCATGGCTAGAATTTGGCTGTAGGTACTGGGGAAATAGCAAAGAAAAKGAGTATGTTGAAGGAAAAATTCATCCTGCTTTTCTTTAGTGCTTACCTGAGATGCCGAAGTGAGATGTATATGGAGCCTGGTATATGACTGTTATCAATACACAGAAACAAAGTACCCTCATAAAGTGATTTAGCCTTCTGTATGTCCATCATCTGCGGAGGTGCTGTTGACTGCGGAGGGACCTTAATGCGACTTAGCTTTGGCCTGTAAAACACCTCCAYTAGCAGCTAAGTGCAAGAGGTCTGTGCTTCCACGCACTTTGGTTGTCCGCTTCATTCTCCCTAGYGGAGGCTGGATTCTTGCAGGGTTTTGAGCTGGATTGCTTCAGTTTGGTAGGTACGAGCACAGTCGTTCCCTGCTGACTGTACCACGGGCTCGTGGGTGCTCCCCTGGCAAAAGGGATAGCTCAGGTTATTAAACACAGCTGCTACAGCTAGATATAAACCAGCGTGTGCTAGTGTACCATAAATCATGCTGCCCCCAAGACAGTGAAAATTGCGTGCCGTGGCCTACACCCAGCAAGCCTCCGTTGTTTTCCTTTTTAAATGCAAACTATCCCATTATGAAATACATCGCAGTTTATCATGCGCTGATGCGTTTGCACCATGCCAAGGATGCTGGCACAAACGGCAGTGCAACAGGCACACCACAACCTTTAATGCTCTGGTTGCTCTGGTTGCTCTGGGAGCTAGATAACCGGAAGAAAATTGCTGCACACACTATTTAGTTTTTGTGGTTTTACTTTATTTTTACAAAAAACCTAGCATTTTAAAGCAGACTGATAAAAAGCCTGCTCCCTGCTGATACGGTAGTCACATTTGTTACTCCGTTGTGCGCTGGGGGGAAGGGGGTGGATGCTCTGCTACTAATGGCTTAAGTCATGACTAATGCTGTGTGCCAACAACAGAGATACAGCTTCAAATTTAAATAAACTACACAGGCAGTGTTTTACAGGATGTGTTTCTTGTTGGCAATTTGTTGCTGCTGACAGCCGTGGATCCTGAGGCCGTTGTTGCACCCGCCGCTGGGACTAGCATGYGAGCTGAGCTTATAAATGTTTCAGACCTGTGCCGCGTGCTAGATGAWGCTATAGAATTTTAAAATACAGGATTTAAAAACAAACAAAAATACCCTTACAATCAGATATTCTTTTGGAACAGATTAGGGTGAAAGAAACCATAGTTGATGTGGCTTGGATTTATTTTTGATGCTGCATCTGTATTAATATTTTAATATCCAGAATTTTAAGTGCTGAGCCAGAGTGAGCTCTGGTGTAATGAGGCACATTAGTCTGCTGCCAGAGCTGGCTTCTGTGTTAAACCTGAGACACTTTAGGAATCCAAATAAACAAATCTGGTTTGTGCAGCTCTCTCCATTAGAGGAGCGTGTGCTCGAAGCAGTAAACGCCTTTGACCACTTTCTAGCCGTGACATCTGTGACCCTCTTGCCTATTTGGAATGGTTGCAAAACGTGTGTGAATATTTAAGGCAGCCTGTGCAGAAGCAGTTGCTCTTGCATAGAAATGTTCTAATATGTTTACACTAACCTACTATTAGCAGAATTAAACTTTTATTGCAACACATATTGTAATAATTGATGCATTGGAAGAAACAAGCTTTCAGCTTCACAGGCCTGTCYTGAAGTAGAGCAAAATCCTGTCTCAAACAGAGCTAGGGTTTAGCTCTTAGCTCTGTTAGTTTTGTAGAGTTGATTGTATTCACTAAAGCTTAGTGACCTGTTGTCCCGTTTATTTATTAGGCCCCGGTGACCTGGAGCATGGTTTGGTGCGGCACATGGTGACACAGAAACAGTTTAAAGCCACTGTGCACTAGGTGCAACACAGAGATGGATGTGATCCAGCTGTTCACAGCCTCTAAGTAACGGCATGTCRTCTGATTTCTTATTTACGTAAAATATCAAATTAGGATAAACTCAGAGCAGTCCTTTCTCGGATTAGCAGGGACGCGGGGCTGCTGGAGGTGTCTTCTGCGGAGGCCTCTGCCTCAGTCGCGCGGGTGCCTCCGAAGGTAGCACGCGTTGCGCCGGCTCTCCTGTRAAGCGTGCTGCGTTCCTTTATTTTTCACTGGTAATGCTTTGCAAGTGTCTGTTCAGACGTTCAGGTCCAGATCTCTAAATAAAAAGGAGTTCTAAAGAAATATATGATAGACTGATTTTTTTATTTATTTTCTGTAGGTCTATGAAGTGAGATAAAGGCTTTTTTTTTAAAATACAAAACATGGTTTTTATCTGTATATTATCTAAAATGACCATTTTATAGATCAGATATTTATGCTTTGTGGTACTGTTACAAATATCAATCTTCTGACTTCATTAAATCCATTGATATGTCTGCTGCTGCTGCTTACTTTAATAACACTTAGTATCGCTGATACAGACTTCTCAATTACGAGTGAAATTTGTTAGATTTAATGCTAAGGAGTAATAACATGGCATTATGTTCAAAAGGTGTTTGTGAATCATGATTATAGTTTTTGTTTACTTGAGTATTCTAAGCAATATAATTATAGAATTGATTTAATACTCTTATTTTATGGCACTAATACATTGTTAATGCAACTATTACAGAACATAACAAACTTGTTTTAAATATTTATAACCTTTTTCTAGTCTTTTTTTAATAGAGAAGCTGTACAGTCCAGCTGGTAGGAAAACTYCTTCACATGGTAAAGCAAAACACATTGTTTAGGGATACAAAAATGTATCAGTTTTTTTGAAGTTGCCCAAGTTTATTTGCCATAGCAAATTATTCAGAACCGTAATTTTATATAATTACCAAGGATGGTTTTGCATTGCTGCAGAAATACTGCCTTGAGGCTATACAACTCTAAAGGATTAAAATTAGATTTTCTTTTACTTTCTTTACTTCRTTATTTGTATTCCTGAATGTGCAAGTTAGTCGCTGCTTTAATTACTGTTGTGTTTTTTATAGCAATGAACTTTACTGATACTACCCGTTCCCCGACCCTACCAAACCATGGAATTCGTAAGGCTTGTCTCTGTCTGTTATAAATTGGTGAAGCGCTGCTGAAAGTGGTGGTATTGTGCTGACTGGTAACAACTAGKGATCTTGTCCTCCAATTCTAGTGCTGTTGGATAATTCTTGTATAGGCTTGGATTAGTAATTGGGTTCCTACGGCTTTAACCCTATTCCCCTGGAAGCAGTGGCAAAGGTTCAGTTTTCTTCAGTAAGGAATGTGATGATTGCCTAGACTTGGATAACAAGACTCCGTGGGTTTGTTCTTGTCCTGAYCCCCTTCGCGCGATGGTGGGCATGCCGTCACCTTTGGAAAGGTGCGCTGAAAACGGTGGGAAGCCCTGGTGTGGTGGTGGTTGCTGCTGCAGAGCCAGTCTATCCTAAAATTCCTTTGGAAGGTCATTAAAGGGATTTCCTGCGTTAGGGCTAAAGACTTTTCAGTAAAACGCTCTTGCAGTGACCTGGCAGCAGAGCTAAGCTCAGTCGCTGTAGGCCATGACCTGTGTGTCTTAGCGCAGCAAACAGCTGGCCTTTTGGAGAGAGCATTCCCATGTCCACCCAGTGTGAGATGAAACACAGCTTGCGAGGGACCTGTCCTTAGCCTGTGGTTGAGGATGAAGGGCCTTAGCCTTTCCTGAGGCAGGAAAAACCACTGAAAATGTCATGTGGTGGAGTAAGGCTTTTTTTAAAAAAAAAAAAAAAAAAAAAAAAAAAAAAAAAAAAAAAATGAAGGCGTGAATAAAAAGCAAATTCCACACTGTGAAACAAAATCCTTGATTTTGGGCAATTCTGCAGCCTCCAGTCTTCTGATCCCTGGAAATGTGGATGTGAATATTTATTGCCTGGAATCTTTGTGACCAGGTATACTTCATCCTTTGGACCTAGGAAGCAATTCATCRTCTAACCGTGATTTAATTCATTACTGTCATTATAGCAGAGGGTAAYGTGCTTAACAAATCTCCTAGCAGCAGTGACGATCCTCAGCTTGCTTCTCCCCAATACAGTGTCAGGGTGCTGAGCCTGCTTGAGGTATTATACTTAATATAAAGATACAGTATCTAACTCCTGCTGCTGCTGCATAAGATATGTCCGTGTAGCTTAGTGATGAATGGAGGATTATTGTACAACATCTAGACTAGCGCTCTTCCTCACACAAAGTTTTGGAAGCCTTGCTCTCTCATAAATTTTGTTTTATCTGGAAATAGTCATTCAACTATATGGCCTAGCAATAATACTATGAGATAAAGCCGAAGTTGGCCTAGCTTCCATCAGGAGATATCTGAAATACTTATTTTCTTTGCATCTCAGTGCAGAGTTAGGTTTTTGTGCGTGCTGAGCTCTAGCAGGGACATCCACGTTAATTAATTGCTTGTGACAGAAGTCTGAGTCAACAAACATCTTTTGTGGGTAATTAAACTGTAAAATGAAGCTAAGGCACTTGATAACCCCCAGATATAGGAATATCTGTGAATATATTGCRAATTTTTGTTTCCTTCCCATCTTAGGACAAGAAAAAGGGGAGATTCAGTTCATCATAAGGTAAAAATAATGAGGAGAACTTTTTTTTGTTGCCCTGAAGGACTTGATGCTTTCTCAGTTGGTCCATTGCTAACGTTTAGGCTGATCTTCAAGGGCTTTATACTTKAAGCTAAATGAATAAATAGAATGAATGGTGTCCTGAAGAGGACTTTCTCGTATCTAAAAAGGGAAATAGAGAAATTTCTCTGAATTAGGTGAACCTGTGTTCTCTGGGTGCTCTGGGGTTATTCCRGGTAGATATAGCTTAATCCTGTCATTGATAGTTTTATTTTTGTAGTTCAATTTTGTAGACTTAAGAATTAACCAGATAGGAACACGTTTTACATCTTCAAACCCAACAGAGAGGAGGCAGAGAAATCRCTTACAACAAACCATTTTTCCATATTTTTCAGGCTACTTGTGCTAGAGGCTCTGCTACAATGCCTACTTTCAATGCAGTYTTCAGGAAGAAGGCATATTCTGTAACAGATAACAGAATTAAAGTTTTATGTTAATTTATCCTCCTGCGGGTGGTACCTTCCTGTTCAGGTGGTGTTCTGAGGAAAGTTATGGAATAAGAAAAAGATGCTTTTTTTCCCCCACTGTCATTAGGCACTCCCCTTATTCTCTTATTAGAATGTCTTATAATAAGGTTGGCAGCACAGTAGGAATTATATTAATGCATACATGGTGTCAGCTCTTGTTTTGCAGGAGGACAAAGCTCTGTTATTCAGAGCTTTGCATCAAACCCTTCCACGGTTGTACAATTAATCTTGGCTGGTTTTTTTTACTACTAATACTCGTACCTGAAGAAAATAAGCTTTCAGGATGAGTACGCAGGATTTGGGTATTGCGGCGGCACGTGCAGCTCGTCCGCCGCGCCGCGCCGAGCCCGGGAGGAAGGCAGATGGCCCGGGAGCCGAGGCTGAGCGCTTTGTTAGTTCCTTCGGGGCCCCTATTCCTGGTCTTGGCAGAAAGTCGTGTCCAGGCTGCAAAAAGTACACTGACCGTCCGGATTAGAAGGGTTTTTCTTCTTCTGTCTTTAATCAGTCCACCGAAAACAACCTGAGCAATGTTTTGTGATGTAAATGAGCCCTAGTTAGGGGAATTACACCCGGGTACTCAAGCCACTAAGTGAGCCTYGTGGAAAAACACGCCTAATTCCGGGGGATACGGAGGACTTGTAGCGCTCAATGGCTCTTATTTTTCTCCCTTCTTTTTTTCAGAGTGCCTGTAAACATAGCATGTATCTGTAGGGGTTTCGAGTACATTAATATTTTGCTGGAAGCCTGTAAGAGAAGAAAGGATTTGGACAGTGTACGAAGGATATACTGAATTACTATTACTTTGTTATTTGAAATCACACTTAGTCATCTCAAAGGCTAAATCTATTTATTCAGKGAAGTTTTTGTTCTGGTCTCTGATTTTTGCATCATTGGGAGATTAAGCAAGTGGGGATGGCCAGTGTCTCAGCTGGAGCTGGAATGTCTGGTTTTCCTTGGCCCCTGTCACTTGCTCAAACTAAAAACTCCCTGTTCCATTTYTGGTATGTTTGAAAACTGTTCTCTCTGGGCAACGGACAGCCCATGCGGACAATTATTTCCTTGCCTGTGGATTTTGCAATTGGGGAAAAAAAGAGTTGATTTTTAGTTTAACCTATGACTTTGTCCTGKAATGTTTAGAAGACCAGGGTTTCAGTAAAATTCAAGTTAGTTATGAACCAATAATGCTAGGCTGAGGAATTTGAAAAATTTTAAAATAAGGGTTTAAAACTACTTTTATATATTTTCTTTTTTTTTTTTTGAGCTGCAGGAGAACAAAGGACAGCTTAATTTCTTTATTTCATCTTATGGTTTGGAAATGGACAAATTCTGCAAAACTTTAATAAATAGAAAAAAAAAATAAATGTCCCCTCAGACAAATTCTTTGCTAATGTGTAAGCCCCAGAGCCTTTAAACTCTTATTTCCGTCTCTGTAGTTAAAAAAGCAGCTTTGAAATAAGGGGAAACTGCTGCGCTGTAACAAAGTTTTGGAGCGTGATGCAAAACCAGCCAAGTTCAGTGTCTCAATTATTGATTATTTCTGATGATTCTGTGAAAGGCTATAAGTCATTTTTCTCGTCCTGGAAAGCTGCCCTTTCCATGTGTTTGCAGAGAGTTATCGGATCCCACCCTGTGTTCTCTCTTAGCGGTGCTCGATATGTTTAGCTCTTTCAATCGTTACGGTAGGTCGATATTTCTAGCCTTCCGTTGTTTGTATTTCTCCTCGGACTTGTCGATCTCTCCCGGTGCGGGTCCCGCAGCGGCTGGCTGCGGATGCCGCCGCTCCGGAGCCGTGGAAGGCAAGAGCGCTCTCTTCCCGTGTCGCGGCCGCGACGCTGCGGGAACTGCTGCCCGGACACGATGGCCCTTCCTGAGCTTTGCCCCTCTGTTGGCTGAATTCAAGATAAATTTTCCCCACTCTTCATTCAGCAGCTGTATTAGTGTAAGGTATTTGTGTTTATTGTTCATCATTACGTGTGATGCCTAAACAGAGTTGTCTAGACAGCAAAGCAAGGACCTGGSCCAGCTTGTGCTTCGGGCAATAGAAGAAATTCCCTTTGGATGCAGAGGAGCTGGAGTCAGGCCCGTGCTCCTGCCAAGTAGCTGCTTTGTGGTTGTCTTTCTGCTGGGAGCAGTTGCTCTTTCATCTTGGGTTAAGATGCGTATCTTGGGTCTCGCATGTTAAACTTTCAAAATTGACATGTACGGAAGTTGCATCTTTTTTTTTTGACTTTGTATTATTGAACATAATATAGTCAGAAAAATGAATTTGCACTTTATTCTTGGAGAAGTACTTCTACCTAAAGCGTGTTGTTTTAGAAATCTTCAAAGATCAAAGGCAGTGAAACTTGGAGGAAGAGTGAAAGCAATATTTTTATCAAAACATGGATTTTATTTTGAAAGGCAGAAGGAGAGGAAATTTCTAAAAGGTGATCTTCAGGATATATCATGAAGAGAACAGTCATTAATGACCTACAGAACTAGGGTTCATGTTATTTTGAACTTCATGTCAAATTATCTGTAATTATTATAATGATAATTATTTTGATCTTTATGCATTCATTTGTATCTATCATAATATCCCCCTTTTTTGCTTAAGTCTTTGCTGGAATAATTTGATAGCCAACTGTAGCCATCTTAAAGAATGTGGAATTTTMATCTTGTTTATTATTGGGAGTGAATGAAGAAATTGAATTGAAAAACTATGAAGAAAGTAGTATTTTTACTTGAATAAGCAGCACTGGATAATATCTTTCCAGTGTGGAATCTTCAGGTGTGAGAAGCATTTAAGAAAATACTATTTTGAAAGACTGCTAAATTTGATAGCATGCACAAGAAGCCAAACCAAGCACACGTTTACCTGGTGTTTCTGTAAGTTAGGTTCTGTAAAAGACTGGAATAACACAACTGGAAGGCCTGGTGCTTGGCTAGGAAGGAGTGCTTAATCCACCGTTCAATTTACCCAGATAAGTTAACGAGTAGTGCTTTTCACATTCGGTGAAAACTTGCGTTTAATGTGCTTGAATGTCTGTCTTGACATTAAAAATTCAGTGCATAGGTAGGTCCTCTGACTTCAGAAGGACTTACTAATGTATTTATGTTAAACAGATTTGAGTGTTTTATTAGAATTGGGCAAATAATGCTTGATAGCCTTAAAGGATCAGGTCCAAATCTAGCAGTTTGTTTGCTAAGTGTCATTTTTGCAAGTAGTGCCTCAATGAGCCATACACGTATGTACGTGTGTGTGTATCTATACGTATAAGATCTCCTATATTGCTTTCCAGACATGCTCGTAGTTGCAGGAATGGAGCCAGTTCAGGTTATACAGAGGACACTTGCACTGATACCTTTGATAGGTTACTCGTGCTAATGGAGACAACTCACAGACCAAAGGTAACTGAGGAAGGACTTTACTCAAAAGCATGTAATGCATGGTCTGGGGTATGAATCATGATATGATGCCTTTGAGGAAAAGTGCTGSTGTGTTTTACAGCTCTTTGTGCAAAGTTATTGCAATTTCCAAACAGAAATCATTTCCTAACAAAATGCTCTGAAAAGGTAGTCRCTTATTAAAACAGAATTTTGGAAGGAATAGGTTTCTGGAGTATAAGGTGGAATTTTGCTTTGTTAAAAGGTGACTGTTGATATCAATTCAGATAATGAGACCCTGAAATGAAGATGGTAAATTCAATAGATAATACGCAGGAAAGGGGGGATTATAGTGTAAGAAAAGTAAAGGAAGAAATAGATGCAACYTTCAGAGGTTAGACTCACGGGAAAAGGGCAGGCCGCGTACCCTGCAGGCTAGCCGTCTTCGGGAGGGTTGCTTGGTTGGCGCGTGCAAGCGCACAGAGCAGGATTTGAACTTTCCTGTTTCGGTTGTCCCAGAAGCAAGGCCGAGCTCCGTGGGTCTCATCCGTTGGGTTTTGTGGCCCATGCTGAGCAAGCTAAGCATCAAGAGAGTAGCTCCTGCTACTCGTGCTCCTGCAGCACGTTTTAAATAGCCCAAGCCCAAGTTAGCTGCGATTCAAACACTGGAGCTTATGCTCGCAAGATATCTCCTTTAATAGTCAACTTCTGACTTTGCAGCGTTGGGCCGACTCTTTCCCAGTCTTTGCTGGGAATTATTTTTGTTCARTGGGAGAATCATAAGCAATAGACTGTTCCTTCCTTTTTAGCTGGAAGGAAAATGAGGTGACAAATACAAATACACTTCTCCTTTCCTACCTTGCTGGCCACTCTCGCGTAGTGGGAGGCAGCTACTGACTCTGCAAAGGGGGTTTCACAGCCGTGCGAGCAATGGAATCAGCAGCAAATCGCTGGCCCTGAGAGCGAGTTTACGTATGCACCATCACTGCTGTAAAGCTAGTAAGAGAAATTGAAAAAGTGGACTAAGGCTGGTTTGCAAAACATTCAATAAAACAGACTTTTAAAATTGATTATATATTGAAAAAAAAAAGAGGAGGGGGGGAGACTTATTGATTGTGCCAAAACTGAAAAATAGTTTGTGCAGATACAGATTGAAATTTCTAATCAAAGCAAGGGAAAGAGAATAACCAAGAAACAAATGCTTAGGAAAGGTACTGTGGAAATATTTGTTGAAGTAGAAGCTTGAACCTACTACAAACTATCGCACCAAGGCAGGAGGAGAGCCCTGTCCCCAAATGACTGGTAGCTACAAATGTGGGGAAACAGCAAAGTGCTTCAGTGTCCCCTGGAGCAGCCAAGCGCTGCGGCCACCCAGACCCAGCGCTTGCATATTTTTGGCTTCTCTTGAGTTTTTAGGGGGAGAAGAGTATTGCTAGCTTCACYCAGTGCAGGGAGGAATTTGTACATATATATTTCATGTAACTTCCTTTCCAGCTCTGTTTGAGGACCTCTTTGAAATGCAAGTTTTTGGTTTTGTATTTAAATGAATATTTTGCAATCATGCTTGTTACACATGCAACATTTTAATATTTACGAACTGTGTTCTCAGAGAGGAGGAAAGGGCTGAACAAATTGACTGTTGTGAAATGATCATGCTCTGCTAGAGGAAACCAGCTTTTTAGTTGCTGCAGGGAGAAATGCAGCAACTAAATCCTCCCCCCTTCCCTCCCCGTAGTTCTGGAAATTTTTTGGTTAAGCCTAGCACAGAAGGAACGAGACGGGGCTCCTAGCTAGCAGCATCAGGTGCCCATAACCGTAGTGGCAAGAAGGCTTCTTGGATGTAATTTGGTTTTGTCACACAATTGCTCTTGATAAATAAAGGCATTTTAGAATGGCTGAGGAGGCACCGTGAACAGCAGATACATCATGAATAAGCAGGAGCTAATTAGCTCGTCTTAAATTGTGTTATCCCTTATCTGCTTAGCTAGATGAATGGCAAAGGATCATTGTTTTAGCGGATTCATTTAAGAAAAGCAGCATCATTTTCACTTAACTGTGTGTGTGTTTGTGCTTCTGGGGCCTCCGTTCGAACACTCATCACTTGCTGTGTGCATTACAGTAACGCAGCCGCCCCAGCAAAGACTCCCTCCTCCTCCTGTTCCAAATAAACATGGAAACGTATTTGATCTTTTCTCAGATTAATTTGAAATCTAAGTCCCCACTCAACAATTGCTGATACTTTTTTTTTGCCTACAGTTTTTAAGTTAGATGTATGGGTAAACAAAAGTAGTCTAGACACTGGATACAGCAGACTTAGAGTAACAGATAAGTAAAACAGCAAAAACATGAAACTYTCTTCCTTTTTTCAGTTTTGAAGACTTTTTTTATAGGCTTGCTGTCTGTGATTCGGAAGCTCAGAYGTGTTTCCTCCTTAGAGGTCTAAATCTCTTTGAATCAAAATATAAACTAAGCAGGGATATGCTACTGATATTGAATATCTTCAATATATAACATTATATTGGCTAGTTATTTTTGATTGAAATTTGTTTTTGTATTTGAGATGAGACTGTAAGTGCAGTGCTGATCACCTTGAACCTGAACCCCCTTGTGAAACCTGACGTTCAGATAAGAAGCTGAGATGTGAAGTCTCCCASGGTGAATCAATAATCGATCAGTAACCTCCCTAACGAAGTGCCGATCGGTTTTAAGGGCCGCACACCGTAGCGTAGAGCGGTTCAGTGTGGCAGCGACTCCACCCTCCTTCGGGCAGACGCGCCGTGCTACCGAATACGCTTTGCAACTGATCTCGGGATGCTGCTGGGACTGTTGTGAGGGTTTTTCTGGAGGAGGAGGAAACTAATTCTAATATTTTCYTTTTCACATATTTTGACCAACTTCAAAAGGAAGAAACGCCCTGCCCAGTCGCTTAAGCAGTAAGCTGCATTTCCATTTGCATCCAAGTTATTTTGCTGTGAGGTTTTAAGGTCATCTACTGGAGTTGATTGTGAAATAAAAATTGACATAGATTAGGCACTTAGTTATACTTCATTTTCTTTAAGATGTCCCTATTCAGTCTGGAGATAGTCTTGGAGACAAATCTTTCTGTAGTAGAATAGTTATTGTCCTTATCTAATTCAACAGTATGTGAGAGAGTATTTTGTACCCTTAATTTACTTATTCAGCTAGAAAATGCTTAGTCAAAAGTGTAGAATASTTTAATGCATTTAGAAAATGCACTTTTAGACAAGCATATCAAGCWTTTATCATATATCTCAGTTTTAAAATGTTTGATTCTTTTTTTGTCTTAGCTTTACTGTGATTGAAATTRGCTCCTTCTGCCACTGTCTTCAATCTGAAGCAAGGGTGAGCCCTTGGTGAGAAGCTTACCCTGTCTTTCTCTACCAATGCATCTTCTAAAATTCCATCAAACTATGAAATTAGAATACTCATTAGGTAGTGTAATGGTGGATATTTAATTGCACAGAGACTCAGGTATTCATTGTAGCAACAGACTTGCAAATTTGGCTTGTGTTTCACCTCCTGTCTTTCAAGATGCCCTGGACTTCTGCAAGCGGCGGGGAGTGAGGGTCTGCCGGGCTCCGCGGGCAGCGCGGAGGAGGCTGCCGTCGCCGAGGGTCGCGGGCGCAGGCAAGCTCGGCTACTCGAGCTGTGCGAGGAGTTCGTCTTTATTAGAGACCAAAGGTTTCATCGTGATCATCTGTCGGCCCTTTTCACTCCAAGGCAGGAGCCGCCCGTGCTCTGCGACGTGGCGTGAATCTGTGCAGTTTATCAAACCTGCGAGGCGGCGGGGTTCGTTCTTGTTGCGGGGAAGTGATAGGAATTTATGGAGAGTCTAAATGGTGATCACAGAATAAGTATCTGGCTGTTATAATTGAGTGAAGGCTCAAGTGTTTTCCTTGGAAAAAAATTCAATAAGCTAAAAAACATGACAGTAGGGAATTTTTGTAAATATTTTCTGAAATACCTTTTCACATAAAATATTTCTTCTGAAATTTCTATTAAATATCAACATTACAGTTGCGGTTCCTGATGAACCATTTAATTTCTATTTTTTTTGTCTATGGTGGGAAGGGTACAGTCTTCTGCTACCTCCACATACTTCTTGGATGATAGGATGAAGTTACGTAAAATTGGAAATTCCAGGTTTGGGATAACTACTCTTGATGTTTTGTTCTCAGTTGTGTGTTAAATAAGATGAAGACTACTGATAACACTTATGCCTTATCTAAACAAGTGTGAAGTTGAAGGAAATAGATCTGTTCATATAATTTTGCTCAACTCTTTTAATAGGTTTTGTATTTCTAATTTGTAATTAGAAATGAATGCATTTCATTGCATTGAGGTAAACAGATTTGTTCCTAATTTCACTAATTATTATCTTATACTAGAGGAAACTTGAAAATTATGTATCCAACATGGACCCCTGAGACTGCATCATCTGATTGCACATATTCACAGATTAGGTGGTTTTCTTGAATTAGTTCTTGTTTGACMCTGAGTGTTTTTGTTAAAAAATATTTCCAAAAATTGCTAGTATTGGAGAACTGAGAAGCATCTTAAGTGTACTTTTTCTTTTTTTCTTGTTTTACTTTCTCTACTTATCTTATATGGAAGCTTTTAGAAATTTCAACTTTTGCACATAATATCTTACCCTATTTCATCTTTTAAAGCAAAGTTGCATGTTCATCTTACTCCTTGTATTGCTGCTTACAGCACAAGTTCCTTTATGTGTAGAGGTCAAAAAAGTGCTTARGTAACATGTATATATTCTATGATGATAGACATTTTTCCTACTAAGATAAACATAAATTAAGCCTACTTTAGTTAAATTCTGTTAAAAAGGTACTTGAGTCATAATTTYTCTGTTACTGTATTAGCAGCAGGTAAAATTGAAGAAAATGTTTAATTTTCTTTTTTTCCCCAATCAAAAATAGACTTGTAAAATTACATGTTGTGGAGAATCAACATGTAAGCAAGCARCCCCAGTGACAGCTGTATTTCAAGTTAGGTTTTTTGAAAAGCTAACTTTCATTTGCTGCTGCTTTAGCTTAGAAGCAAATTCTCTTCTAAGCTGATGCCTTACCTGCTGATATTTAAATTATGCATCCTCAGAACTTGTTGCTGTTCTGCATCATACTTTTGTAGCCCATACAAATGATTTCTATTAGCTTTTAAAAGCCAAATTTTCAGCTGAAGTAGATCAGGATGTATCTATTATAATCAATGTTGTTCTGATTTATATCAGCTGGCCCTAAATATAGCAGGCATGTTCTAGCCCTTTACTTTCAAGTAGAAGTCCCCCGTTGAATTAAATGGAGACTTCTGCTCAAAGATCAATAGCACAACAGACCCCACTGACATTATTTTAAAACASAAATGATTTATTTAGGTCTAAAATCTATTTTGGTATATAGATTTCTTTGTCCCCCCCCCCCCCAGCATTAGTGATACTGTATTTATGTAAATGTATTAAAGTGCCTCTCTGGCTCCATTTGCAAGAGTTGAAGTTTTGTAACCTACTGCTGTTGCTTCTTGATTGCCTGATAGAAGGACCTGGTRAAATCACAGGTGTAATAGATTCACTTAAGTTTAATCAGACATRCTACTATACATCAAATATAGGCTAGGTTCTCTCCAGTTACACTCAGCAAACAGTAGAGGAGTTATTTATCTGCGTTTGGAGCGTTCCTGTGCGTGTGGGGTGCAGTCCGCCTCGGACAGCGGGGGATTTATCCTGTGCAAGATTGCTTCGTTTCCTAGGCGCACCGGAGCGTCTGGGCACCTCCTCTTTAGAAACGTTTATGTTAAGAAACAAGTTTTCTGTGAATTGGCCTTACATACAGCATGCAAGGGAGGGCTGATAAATATTAGCCTTTTAGAGGTGATCGCTGTTGCTCTCTCGCAGAGGAAACATTTAAGAAAACTTTCGGCGTAGCGCTCTGCGCAGGGAACGGCCGCAAGTCCGTGGAAGCCGCAGCTGAGACTGGTGCCAAGTATTTAGGCAGCAGGGAAAGAGGAGAGCTGGGGATGTTTTTGTCATATCGATTGCTTTAATTAGGCTATTYTGAAATAATCAGAATGAGAAAATGTTATGTGCTGTTTTATAGGAGAAAAGGGGAAGGATTTCACCTTTTAAGTTTTTCCACAGGATTTCAGAACCATCCTCAAAACTTCCTCATACGCTCGTAAGGTGAATAATGTAAATTAAATTTACATTGATTTATTCCAGCTTTCAAATCTAAATGGTCTTYCAGGGAGTTTTTTGCACTTAATACCATGTATAAGCACTTGGATTTCAAGAAATTAATCAAAAGATGATCTTGGTCTCTGTGAAGGTGTTAGCAGGAGGTTAAGAGCCCTGATCGGGGAAGGAAGCCTAT